>NC_091808.1:24187083-24492777 GCF_041296235.1 Equus asinus | reverse complement strand
CTGCATTAGTGCCCCTGACAAACTATCATAGAGGCTTTTCGACACAAACATTCGTAGTGTCCTTTGGTATACTTTCAAAGACAGTTTTAATGTAGTGGAGCTGGGAGCCTGTACTGGCCTAGAAAAGCACTGCAGCTTTTGTGTGTCTGCAGGACATACTATGGTTCCTTTTGGGGTCTGTGTAGTCTTTCATGATGCCATTTTTCCAGTGTTGAGAGACTAGTCCATTGACAGTCATTCTCAGAGAATTTTCTTAGCTCTCAATCTCTTCCTCTATTTACCAAAGACTGATCGCAATGAATTGCACAGTTGCAAATAAAAAAATGAACTAAGTTGTTCACAACTCATCATAGGTTAATACAACTCTTCTAAGATTATCTAAGAGCTAATGCTTTAAAATAAGATAAATTATTTTTTAATGGAATTTCAGGCATCAAACAGTGAAATGGGCAAAGTATTTTTAAAAGTTTGGGGTTCTTAAGTGCTTAGAAACATCATGAAAGTTGTTTTAATTTGAGGCTGGCCTTGCAAAACTGATGTCATAAAGTTCCAGTGCTTCTAATTTACCCCAGTCCACGTTTTATGACTTACAAATACATAGTATTGGTTCTTGGAAGAAACTGTAGATGAATGAGTACGAATCCATCTACATAACTAAAAGAGTAACAGGTTTAGTCCATAATAGAAATCAAGACAGCTTACTTCAGATAATCTTCTGGCTTGTTAACGCAGAAAAAGGAAAAGCCAGGACCAGTTTGGACAAGTTCAAGTGCTAAGTGAGTCAACAGAAGCTACAAAGCTAGTTTTTCTTTGAAATAACTGATTGTTTTCCATTCAGGTTTGTTCGAGGGTCAAATAGAGTTTTAGCATTCCAAAAAGTTAAGATGGGAATACCTCCTTGTCACAGAACATTTTGTCTTCATGTCACAAATATTGATGCATATATTCAACCAACTGCTATTTCCTAGTGCTGGCCCTGTGGCTGAGTGGTTAAGTTCCCGAGCTTCACTTTGGTGGCCCAGGATTTCCCTAGTTCGGATCCTGGGTGCGGACATGGCATCACTCACAGGCCATGCTGAGGCGGTGTCCCACATAGCAGAACTAAAAGGACCTGCAACTAGAATATATAACTATGTGCTGGGGGGCTTTGGGGAAAAGAAGGAAAAAAAGATAGGCAGCAGATGTTAGCTCAGGTGCCAATCTTTAAAAAAAAACCCCTGCTATTTCCTGCTGTTTCAAGACCATCTTCTCTATTTACGTTTCATAGGAGGAAAAGAGTACTGTCCCTCAAGAAATCCATTTCTTCATTAGGGCAGGCTCCATAGCCAATCATTTTGTATACTCTGAAGATAAAGAACAAGATTAAATATGAAGCAATTTTTGTACAATAGAATAAACTATCAAAAATTTCATTAGGAGCCCATGACAGAACTGAAATTAGAACTTGAGTATCTACACACATGGAGTATTCCATAGCTTCAGGATCACATCCCGAGTTTTTTACTAATCCATAATACGTGGCTGCTACTTCTGTGTTACTAAGGAATTTATTAATATATAATTGTTTAAACTGGAAGAAGAATATAACTGCATATTTTTTTAATTATAGGTAAATTTTTTTTGAGTATTTAGTTTCTCCCAGCCATTGGGACGCATCATCTCAGTTAATCCTTGTACAGCCATTATCATCATTTCCGTGTTACAGATGAGGAAAACAAGGTTTAAAGAAGTTAGCGAGCAGACCTTCCAGAACCAGGAGAAGTCTCTCCACAGCAAAAAAATTTAACTGGTGAAAATGATAAAAAGCATTCATTTAAATCTCTGGGCATTGTCCTAAGGGCATCAGCAAATGGGGAAGCATTTATTCAAGAAAATGTACTAACTCTCAGTAAGAACAATGAGAGTCGGTAGCATTTTGAATCCTGACTAACTCCATTATCCAGCTTGGTGTTGTAGAAGCTCTCCCCAGTGAATGCATCCTACATGGGGGCTCCCTATTGTCTCTGGTTTCCTGTCTGGGTCTACAATATCTTCCTGTGAGTAGAGGGCTGTCAGAAGTTCCTATTCCCCCACAGATCCATGTTGTGAAAGGAGGCATGGCCAAGAGGATGCCCCTCTCCACTCACCCCCATTTGTAAGGCAGAATTAAGAATATTTTACATTTTCTAAAGGTTGAAAAATAGTCAAAAGAATAAAAATATTTCATGACTTGCAAATTATGTGAAATTCAAATTTCAATCTCCATTAATTAAGTTTCATTGGAACACACACACACATCTATATACACACACAAAAGGTAAGCTTTCTAAGGTTATTTAAATAGTAAGTGGCAGAGTTGAATTCAAAGTCAGCTAGACTGAATGTAGGTCTCTCTCATATAACCGTGATGAAAGCCCTTTAGCCACAGTCATAGAACTGAGACTCAATTCAGTTAGATTCTAAGATTCACAACCGTCGCCAACCACCATCATTGAGGTATACGTTGGGAAAGGAGACTACAAATTGCACCAAGTGTTGACTAGGAGAAATTTTGTGGGGAGGAGGAGGCAGGAGAATTTAAATGGCTGTGTTTCCACGAGGAAATTCTTGAACTGCGGAGTGGGCTAGTAAAGGCTCTTTAACGTTAACACACTCTGAGCCTAGGAGTACACAGGACAGGAGTAGCCTTTACCAGGGAAAGTTGCTATGCAACCGAATCAAGCCTTCCTTTTCAATGATGCTCCTCCACATAAGGAATTTTTTCACATATTGTACATGAACAATTATGTACCAAATATCATGTTCCTTGTTTTACTTAATTAGTTGTTTACTTTCATATGAGGATACACTTTTCAAAAATATGAACAAACTTTTACGAAGTCTTAGCGGGAGAGTCATGTTTTGAAACCAGTCTGTCAGTCAACAGACCCTGTGTTTCTTTAGTGCACCACATGGCTTCTGGCAGCATCAACAAATGGGCAATTTAATATTCTGATGTTTTCCCTACTGCAAAGAAGAACATGACTTTTTAGTTGCTGAATGATCTTTATCTGTACACGTGTGGCTCTTCATATATGACCAAATACAGTGTATTCTGAGCTATTTTGGCATCTGTAATACATTCTTTAGTCTATGTCTGTGAGCAACTATTTGATTTTGAAAGCCATCTAACCAGAATCTGGGCACCGTCTAAGGCAGAGACATGTCTATAGGATCCAAGCAGGTGGAGGAAATGTATGCGTAGCTCAGGTGTGGGACAAAAGGAAGTAACGTTGCAGCAGAAAGAACTAGTGTCTTCACAATATCCATTCTTCCTTCCATCCTTAACAATACAACCTCCAATATCAACGTGGGCACATGACCCTTGGGATAATGTGTTCATTTCTAAGCCTCCCTTGTAGCTAGGGATGACTCTGTGTTAGAGTTCTGGATAGTGGGATGCTGGAGCTTGCCAGGCTGGGGAGAGCCAACTGTGCTTGCCTCTCCTCATCTCTCTTCAGTGATGTCCAGTTGGTAGCTTGAAATCAGCCATGGCAGGAGTATTTCCACAAACGTTTATCAAACGTTTACCAGCACACTACTGGTGTGGGACAATGAGCTGTAAACTGTGCTGCTCTTCTTTAAAAATAAACCCCTCGCATCTTCTTTCTTGCATCTTCCTCCATCCTGTTGCTTGGAACGGGGAGGTGAAGGGATGCTTCTAAAGCAGCTTTCTTATACCATGGAGGTGGGAGGAGAGTGGGTCCTTGATGACTTAATCAAGGAACCGTATTATTTATTGGCTGCCAGTTGATCCTGATGCAGCTGGTCTGGGGACTGTACTTTGAGAACCACTATTACTTTGGACCTTTTATTATTTGCAGCTGAATCAAATCATACCTGATATTGTTAGGAGATTCTGGTGAACTAGAGAAAACATGCCTCATTCGAAGGCATTCATATTCAAGTTTTTAAAACATGGAGCTGACCAAGAATACCCCTCAACTGGCCTCATTAAGCTGTGGAACAGAGTGGAAAGAACTGCAACCTTGGCCCATATAGAACACTCTGCTGTCAGCGATTGATACCTCCCATGCCCAGATGCACAGAGAAGAAATAAAGGAGAAGAAAATATATGTGGGGGCCGGCCTGGTGGCGTAGTGGTTAAGTTCACGTGCTCTGCTTTGGTGGCCCGGGGTTCACTGGTTCGGATCCTTGGTGCAGACCCAGCACCATTCATTAAGCCAGGCATCCCACATATAAAATACAGGAAGATGGGCGCAGATGTTAGCTCAGGGCCAGTCTTCCTCAGCCAAAAGAGGAGGATTGGCAACAGATGTTAGCTCAAGGCTAATCTTCCTCCCCCCCAAAAAAATATATATATCTGTGTAAATAAATTTAAAAGTAATAAAGATAAGTATCAGGAAAATAAGTTTAAACAGTAACCACTGTGGGGACGGGAGGAGACCCAATCAGTGGACCACCATGACTTGCCTGGATCTTTTTACATCCCACTCATACTGGATCCAGGTGCGTTTTCACTCTTAAGTTGCCAGCACTGTGTCTCTTTGTTGGAGGCTTGGCCTCAGGCTACTAGAACTCACTTCCTTAGAAGGACTTGGGAGTTTATATCTCCCCAGGGGCAGTTCTTAACCAATGATTGACAGGTGCAGGAGACTATTCCAGCCACCTTGCCTCAGTCAGGATAAATCTGAGGCGTGACCTGTACTGTCTTCAGACGTTCTTTCTGGGGCAGTGTTACCCTCCATGAGACTTTGCTTGACAACGCACCCCTGCTTGTCACCTTACTAGTCCCATTTCCCTATGTTTTTCCTGGGAAAACTTCTTATTAATCATATTCACAAGAATCTTCATTTCAGAGTCTGTTTCTTAAATTGGGGAACCCAATTGAAGACAGAGGTAATAACAATTTCAATCTTTTCCTCAGAAAGCAGTGGAAGAATAAAGGGAACATCAGTGAGGCTGTTCTATCTTCTAGAACTTGAACCGTCTCCACTGACATGCCTCAGATATCCAGACATGCTTGAGAAGAAAATCAACTCATTGTGGATATCTAGGTTCATTTAGGAAGTTGGCAATATATGTCTGCACTTCAGTAGAGAGGTCAGACCCAGAGATAGATTAAATTAAAACAAGCTGGGTTGTCAACTCATAATGTATGAGTTATGCTGATTTACTTTCTATGAGCTACTTGTCCATCCTAGCCTAATTTTAAAATTCAGTACAGCTGTGAGTTTCATTAAATGTTTATGATCCTATTATAGGATATATTTTTAGCCTTAATAAAAGGAAGTTGATAAAGCTTCATTATCTGTCATTTCAGAGGAAGAATAAAAAATCTAACATCTACCAAGTGAGTCTATAATATGTCATCGTAAATCTTCTATTTCCCAAGCCTTTGTCTCTCTCTGACATCAAAGAAAAATGACTATTACTAGAATTAATATCTCTTAAATATATCATGATTCTTCAACATTATTAGCCAAAAGGCTGTTATGAAAACTTCACTAAAATAGAATTTGATTTTCTTTCTGTGAACTGTAAGAGTGACTGTGATCTTTTAGTACCTGTAGTTGAGATGTCTCCCATATTAACTCTGCAGGTTTTCTTAGAGGAATAAAATTATTTCATATATGAGAAAGGAAATTACAAAATATAGTGGCAAGTTATTCTGTTTCTTTAAAATCTTTTGAAAACCATGATCATCTAAATCACGTAACTAGGGGAGGTGAATATCACTTCCGAGCTCTGAATCTTGCTTTAAAGTGGCACGAGTGCGGTAGCAAAATAATACAACTTAATTGACCTGAGGAGAGCTCTTAAGAAACATCCTCAAGGTATTTGAAATACTCCTATTTCTCCTACCAGATGCAAAAGATAATTTTATTGTAAATTTCTTTGTACTATTGTGAGGTAACAACATAATTTCTCTAGAAATGTGTGTCTGTGTATAAGCTCCTGGATCAGTTGCTATGGAACTAGTTTCTAATGCTGACATTACTAAGGATCATTTTGGATTGGAAGGAAATGCGTCTGTAAGACGTTGAAAACTGCTTCCATAATTTGGGGCTCAGGAAGGAAAAAATGTGGAGAGTGGCAAAAAAATGAAAGAAAGTATTTGAAAGTGTTGGTTACACGTGAAGATTCTATATATTTTAATGGAAGTAGTGTCAGGAAAGCAAGTTTATAGGATTATTTCTTACATCAGCATCAAGGAAAAGATATTTTAACTTCTGGAATTATGACACTTCTATTTAAAAAGTTATATGAGGGATTGGATGCATAGCCCCAATGCGTGGCCCACATTAAGTTTTGGAAATTTGCTCCTTTCTTTTCAGGTATATATCAGTGGAGGCAAAACTGGAAGATAATTAAAGAATGTTTACCTACCCTATGTCCCGTAGGGATTTAGGGATTTTTATACTTTCTCTACTCTTTCCCCCCTGTTCACACTAAGATGAGAATCATTGGCCGTGGTAAAGTTTACACCCAAATATAATGCCATGCAAACTGTCTACCACCCCTTCCCCTGACTTCATTTAATTTTTACTCTATTTTCACTCTTGTTCTGATTTTCATAGTTAAGTTTTTCTTTTTATTTTGGAAGCTGCCACAATTTATTTTAATCTGAAATTGAGATAGGAATGCATAAATAAAGCTAAAATTAATGATAAAGGAAGACCATACAACAATTAGCATCATCTCAGTCTTAGGGATGAGGAGGTTGGCGGAACAGAGAAGTAAGTGACTTCCCTCCATTCACTAGCAGTGATTTTAGCTGCCAATTAGGGCCTAGAACTCAAGCACTTTTGATTCTGGATCCAATATTCCTTTCAGTGGAACCCAAGGCTTCTCTGAGGATGTCTGTGAAGCCAGATGGGTTTTAATGATCATAATAGTGTCAATTTTTTAATTTAAAAAAGTGAACTATTAGCTTTCTGAAACATATCTCTTTCCAAGTTTGAAACCAGAGGTCTTACAAGTAGGTGGTGTACTTTTAATTGGCTACTGGTCTCTTCCTCCCTGAGGATAAGCCCCTCGTGGAGCAGGGGAATAAACGTGAATCGCACCATACGCGGTGGCTTGCAAGGAAGAGACACTTCTTAGAGTTGTGGACAACCATTAAAAAAAACAGGGGTAAAAGCTGAAAAGAAACAGTTTCCTTTATGTCAAGATCATTACTTTCCCGTTACATCATTGTCAAACCATCCCACAAGCCCTTGCTTACAAATATTTATTCTCATAAATGAAGTGTATAATATGCAGTGGAATTTAGTTTCCACATTACCTTTGAGTTTTATTTTTAATATGAAGATCAGATGCATGAGAGGATATGAGTTCAGTTATAATTAAAACTATATCATATTTGCAGCTTCAGAGTTTTTCCACAATTTTTAATTTTCCCAGACTTCCTGGATACCCAGCTGGACCTGTTCATGCAGATTTTTATCATCAAATTGTAGATTTTGGAAAATGTTTCTTCATAATGCTCTGTTTCTAAGTCAACGCTTACATTTGAAACCGGAATATTTTTTATAAAGTGTGTCAGTAAATAACACATGGAAAAATAATGAATTAACCACAGGTGACTGTGTTTCCTTATGAAATACAATGTTACTAGAATGAGAGAAGAAATCTGTTGGATTTCTGAAGGAGGAAAAGAAATACGATAGAGAAAAGGGTGGCCATCTGCTCTTCCAGTGAGTAGATATTTCCCTGTTGTTGAGATTACTTCTAGAACCTCTCTTCTATTTTTATTATGCTCCTTTTGACTCTATTTGGTATTTTTAGAAAGCTTTCTTTATCAGATGCTGTTAAATTTTTGTGTATACTGCTTTCACATATATTTTCCAGAATATGTCTTGCTTAGTTAAAGTAGAAGTTTTTGGGTCCCAATATCTAGTCTTATCCATTCTGAATCTACCACTATGGGTATAATTGGAACAACTATACCCTTAGAAACTCAAAATACGAATGATAAAAAGGTATAATTTAAATTTACTACCTATTATTTGGGAGAAAAGACATTGAAGACTATTAAAGTTAATACAAATAAATTTAGAACTAAATATCATTTTAACTGTTGATCATTTGCTGAAAACGTTGCTTTGGGGAAAACAAGTTAAGAAACTAGCTAACTATAAGCAGTTCAACTAACATTTTCAAGTATCATTGTTTCAAAGGTAATATGAGGTGTTGAATTAGATGAATTCCAGAATCTCTTTCAACATTCACCTTAAAAATGACCCTTCTTTCAGCGTTCTCACTTAAAACATATCTAAGATAAGTTAGGAATATAGGGATATGCCCTTCTCTGTATTGGTCAAAACTGATGTGCTTTTGAGGGAAGTACATTAGACAATCTGGTCAGGTTGTCTGTTTTTTTTCTTGCACATTATCCGGGGCCAGAGTAGCCGCAAAACATGATTAATAAACAAAATGAAACTGAGGTTGTGACATAAGGAGGCTAGGAAGGAAGGAATTCTCTATAAAAAGATACGATCATCCTTGGTTCAAAAGAAATGGAACTCATTAAGAAAGGTAGAGTAAAGCCAGACCCATGGCCTAGTGGTTAGGTTCGGTGCACTCTGCTTGGGCGTCCTGGGTTCTGTTCCCAGGCGCAGACCTACACCACTCATCAGTGGCCATGCTGTGGCAGCAATCCATATACAAAATAGGGGAAGACTGGCACAGATGTTAGCTCAGGGAGAATCTTCCTCAGCAAAAAGAAGAAAAGAAAGGTAAGGTAGAGCTGTGTGCTAAAAAGATTTATTTCTTCATGAAAATCTATAGAATGGTGGAGGATATTTGTGTGAAGCTAAAAAAGAGATTAGAAACAAAATTAAACAGCAAATCATAGTGGTTACCAGGCTGAACTTGGAAGCTGGATTGCCTGGGCTCCTATCCTGAATATATCACTTGTGGTTGGGGTACCTGGACAATTTAATGTCTTTGTGCTTCAAATTCCTGTAGAATGTGGATGATGATAACGCCTACTTCACAGAGCTGCTATGAGGATTAAATGAGATTAAACATAAATATCCCAGCAGAAAGGAGATGCTCAGTAAAATGAACTGTTGTGATCACTGCAGAAGTGTCTTAGAAAGGACCTGACCAAGAGAAGGAAACAATTCACCTAGTGCAGATGACAAAGCTAGGCTTCAATGGCACATTCAACTAAAAATCTCATTTCTTAAAACTAGAGCATTCTGTAAATTCTTGTTTCACATCCCTGATAGTTTCACCCAGTAAAAGGTAAAGAAAGTTGATAGTGAAATTGTACAAGTGACCTCTGCATTTGCATATTGGCTGCATGAAAAAAAACCCCAACAGAACACAGTATTGAAAAGAACCAGTGTAACTTCCCAGGAAATTACTGACAGGATCAGATTTTAAATTGGCAAAACAGAAGGAAAAAGGCCACATACTGAAATATTATGATGATACTGACTGTCAGGATAATGTCAGAGGTGCTCAAGTCTAAAATGAACTGTGATGTATGAAAAATGTTAAGGTTAACAAAAATTTTAAAATATGTAAAGTGATTTCCAGGGAAGTAGAATTAATATATGTGATGTATATTCTTTGGCAGAAGGCTATTAATGAGCAAAGTTTGAAGCCTGCTGATGAGGGAGGTGATCAAGCCTGGTCGGTATTTGGTAGAAAAGGAATCAAGATCTTGAACCTCTTCCACATGAGATTCAAAGTTGTTGAAATTTGTTGGGAAGAGCTGAAGTAGCTTTGTACGGCTTGTAGCATAGAAGGGCAATTGTTCCCTAAATAAATTCAGCACAAGTGTAGGAAGAAATGGGGGGGCTGAACTGACCCCTATACCAGGACAGGTGGGTGAACCAGAAAGATGATTCTGAAACCATGAGGCAGCGGAATCCATGAGGAAGGGTGAACGCATGCTGTCCCTATGAACTGGGGGCAGGCTGTGTAAGGTGATCTAACCAGCCTGCACACTGCAACCCAGGCTGAGAGTAACAGTGAGCAAAGAGTTTTGACAGCTGAGGTTTCAAAAAACTGTAATGAGCAGAAATAGCCTTTATCCCTGGCTGCCGTGGTAGGGTTTCAGCAGGTAGGGAGAAGATGCTCCAGCGCTAGCCAGATGGAAGCATGACTTTTCCTAGCCAGATTTCACACAAAACACCAGGCCTTTGGGTTAGGTGACCCTACCAGTATCACGGCTGCATGTTTAGAGCAGTTGACTATGATCTCTCAAACCTCAAAGGTGAAGGTGTCAGCTCTAGCTTGAGTGTGGAGAGAATAAAATCAAGCCTGACCCTTGGAATATGATGGGGAGATTCCATCGGGGAGGAGAGCAGAGAGGCTCAACTTCCTATTACTCCAGGTACAAGCAGCCTGGAGCAGTCCTTCTCAAACTGTGTGGAAGGACCAATCAAACTGCCCGCCCCCATCTCTGTCATGGACAGAGAATAAAAATGAATTACTTGAAAAGTGAAATTTTAAAAAATACATAATATAAAATCCTATTTTTTTCACATTAGATGCAAGAAACATAAAATTAGAATTCGTTAAGTATAATCAGAACAAATATATCATAGGGAAAATTATTACAAATTTTATAAGCTTGTTCATTGAAAGCACGTGTATGTGTGTACAGGTGACTAATACACTTAGACTCTGAACAATGTTTTGGCCGGTTTTCTCCCCTTGGGACATATGGTACATACTGAAAATGACAAGATAAATACAGTGCTGTGGAGTAAACAGATGAGACTACTTAGGCCACCGTAGGCTCCTCCTGGCTGTGCCAGGACTGAGACGCACCTCTGAGCCTGGGGGAAAAGATGAGGCTAAGCTCATGTGGTCATACAGAATATATACGGAAAGAAAGCTTCTCTCACTGTCTTTCTGTGTGTGTGCACATGTTACGAGAAAGAGCACTTATTCACAAATAGGCTCACTTTCTGTGATCAACTAATTGCAGATGACGTTGGAAACCTTGAAACAAATCTTGTTTTACACAATATAAGTGGCTAGAAACTCGGATTAATTTGCAGATATGGAAAACTCTTTCATGAAGAGTCTGTACTGTAACAGATGCCAGCATACAGCCCAACCAGGAGCCTGATTTTTAATGTTGAAATTCTTTCATTATATTAAAACACACTCTTCTTAACATATTACCCTTCATGTTAAAAAGAGTTAACACTAAATTTTATTTATGCAAGATTTTTATTTTACATTTAATTTAATGAGCAGTATCAAATTTTATGGTCACTGTTTTTCAATTTTTAAGACTCAGAGGACATTGGTAATGTGCTGACTTGACATAAGGAGCACAGAGCAGCAAGTCGTGTGATCGAGTGTGGAACCCTGGGCCACTGTAAGCCCAAAGCAAAGGTCTTGTCAGGTAATAAGAAATAAAATCTTCCTTTGTTCTCTTCCATGACTCAGTCTAGAGGATGCTTACCCATGTGACAAGAAGAAGTCGAGGGTTTAAAATGCTGGGAATGGGGAGTAATAAAGCGAATTTATACTTGCCGTCTGTGAAGCAGTGATGGGAATGAAATCATCAAACACACAGCCTAGTGAGAACGCTAGAGTGAAATGCTTAGGAGTGTACACTTATGGCCAGCATCTCTGGATCTGAGTCCCGGCTTCACCACTTATCTGTTATTTATTAAATGGTGGAGTTACCTGTAATGACGGCATCTTTCCTAGTAGTGTTATCCTGAGAATTAAATAATTAACATACTTAAAGTCTGGATAACAGCAAGTGCTCAATAAGTTTTAGGTGTTTTCACACCTCCAAACCAATGTAGGCCTAAATAAAATGTACAGAAAATCTTTCTTATATCACGTTAAGTATTAATATACTCTTTGAGGAAATGTGATTGGCCAGAGGATATTGTGTGACTGGCTGCCTGCTGTTATTGATAACAGAGAAGATAATCGGTCCCAGCAGCGTGGGGTCCTCACCAAGGTCTTAAACTGTGTCAGCCTTTCTGGAACAGCAGTGGCTGAGATGTATCGAGCTCTGGCTATGTGCCATGCGAAGAACTAAACGTTAATATGTATTATTGTCTCTTTCAATCCTCACAACAACCCTGTGAGATAGGAACAATTTCTTTCTTTTTTAAACAAGAGGAAATGATAGTAGAGATTTAAGTGACTTGCTCAAGGTCAAAAAGGTAATAAATTGCAGAACTGTCTAATGCCCCAGTTTCTACTTTTATACTACACTCTTGCTTCCATGAATCCCCTAACATTTTCTTCTGTAACATGTATATTAGGAGTGGAACCATGAGTTCCCATCGGTCTCAACGAGTTATCGTTCCGTTCTTTGATCCATCACCAGAAAGAGTCTGAAATTAACCCATATTCAAACAGAAAAAGCCAGGAACGTGCCCAAAGAACTTGAGTTTTCCTTTTGTAGATCATGGAGGCTCAGTGCTTTCACCTGTAGACTGGGGGCAATACTTATGTCGTAGGGTTATTGTGATCTTTAAATAGAGTGATTCATGTTAACTGCCTAAAATCACGCCTGGGATATAATAAGTAGCCTTTATCATTGTTGTCCTTGAGAGTAACCTGTTTTCTTAGAGTGAGGGAAAGTGGGGAGCAGAGCTCGGGAAGGGAGAAAAGAAAGATTTGGAGGAATGCATGGGTGCTTTAAAGAGAAGACTTCAAACACACGTGTTCCTATGCCACACCGATTTTTATTCGGTCCTCGGGTTACAGAGACCTTCTTTCCTGCTGCTCTCCTTGCTGAAAGCGGTGTCCCCTTTCAAGCGTGTGGGTAAGCATCATACTGTGTGTGAAAACCAAAGAGGCATGAGTCTAAAAATATGTAACCTGGATTCTATTCCTGGCCTAGCTACAGACTCCTGGTAACTTACTAATATGTGGACGCCTCAATTTCTTATACATACAAATATGTAGATTTAGCTCCTTCTCGCTCACTTACAGGAATGTCAGAGGGACCCTTAAGCATTCACAACGAGCCCTAGCTCCCTCAAAGGCAGCAATGTGCGTCCACAAGGCTTGTACTATCAGGTCACATGTGCTCCAGTGAAAAAGTGCTTTGGTGACAGAAAAGGGATTCTTTCCATATGCTTGTCATCAGGAAACCACGTTCATTTAACTGGAATTTACTTCTTTGAGGAATTTTTGGGTTTTTGTTGAAAAGTTTCTCATATTTAATTTAGAAAATTAAAAATGGTTGCACGCTGACAAAAGAAACTTGGCAAATACCCACTTTACCACGATGACGGTATGCTGTGCAGACATAATTTGAATTAAGACTATCTAAGGGCACAAATTCAGTTGATCGTTGCATTCAACTTACTAATTGCAGGTAAATAATCTTAATTCTCAATTTTGGAGTTGGAAAAATGGAGTTTGTACTTTTAAAATTATTTCTCCACCAGATACTTTTGCTATCTTTTTATCATCCTAGATGTCTCTAGAATGGGCATCGTAATATTCTGTGGAAATTTAAATATAAACATATACTTAATACGCATATGCATAGGAGGACTTTACCCTCAGAAATTCAGATTCAGTTTGGCCTGCCCTGGGATCCATAAATTTGGAAGGACCCACAGGTGATTCTAAAGTGTGTTCTGGCTTTCACAAACCTTTTTCATCTGAGGGTAAGGTTAGAATTTCCCCAGCATCCGCAGCCACATCTGTAGAGAACATGCTACTGATTTCCCAGAAATTTCGTTTTCCAATCTTATGTGTGCTTGGCTAGAGTGGAAAATAAGAAGGTGTGAGAGAATGACTAGAACATCTTGATTTATGAGGGCCCAGCACCACGTTCCCCTCTGTGCAAACTAGAGCTGCGTTTGCATTCTCTTGTCTTACATTTATTCCTCATGAAATTTTCCCAAATAAGCGCGTCATTGATACGCTGAAGCACTTGCATTTAGGGTTCTGTTGGAGTTTGACAGCATTCCTTGAAAGCTCAGACATTTCAGACTTGCTTTGATTATACTACTCCTTAAAATTAGTATAAGATTCACTTCGGAGGGCTGTTGTCACATAAAATATAGTCATGAAGGAGCCAAGCACTTTGTAATCTGAAAAGTGACATACAAATGTTGAATCTAATTAAAAATGACCTTCTTGAATTTAATGATCCATATGATGGCGAACCTGGAAAAACATTTTATTATGTGTATTTACTTAAACTCCACCTTTTGCAAAAAGTTAAGGCAGTTTTCTTAGAGAATGCAGTTCACCTTCATTAGAAGAAGTTGCTCAAAGTACCTGCAAAAAAAAAAAAGCTTTAAAAATAATTACCAAAGTACTATATGGTGATTGTAACAAATGCAAAGGATGCAGAAATTGAGAAAGTAAAAGGAATGGTTCCTACTCCACCGCATCCCATGTTCCAGAGGCAAGAACTGTTAATACACTGGGGTGAATTATTCCAGGATTTTATTTACACATACACTCTCTCTCCCACCAGATGTTTATTTTTCTTTTAACAAAAATTATTCCTTTTTATAAATGAAAAGTGTTCTCAACAAATGTTGCAAGCCCTTCTAAGTCAGATGCCTACAGCTCAAGTAAGGCTGTGCTTGTGCTCATTTTTTGACTCTGAAGGCATCAAGAGTGAAAGCTGTTTGTACCCGATTTTTCTAAGTGTCAGGGAAACGGACACCTGTTTTCATGTCTTTGCATCTCTCTGTCTCCTCAGGGGATAAAGCTTTTACTCAGGGGATTTCTGGTTGGGGGAAAAGGGTCTGCACCGCAGTCTCACTCTAAGTGATTATTATCACACCGGTAAGTTTCCACTGTGGCTGCTGGGTGCAGGCTGTGAACACATTTGAAGTCAGCAGGGGACCGTTAGAAACCTCCCCTTTGCTGAGAGGAGCTGTAGAAACCTCTGCTTCACTGAAGCATTCTTGCAACCTGCGGTCAGTCGCCTCTTTTTCATGCAGTGCTGTTTTAAACTGTCTTCTATCCCACAGAGCAAAAACATACCCAACAAAAAACAGTACAAACAATCCCCCTGAGGGTTTTTGAATTTTCCTCTGCTAATCTCATTGTTAATGGTATGAGGTCTTGCCAGGAGCTATTTGTGGTTTAGGCACACTAAATAACGTAACATTCACACACTTAAAAACAATTAATATCAAGCATCAAATCAAAGGCTAGTTAATGCAAAACCTAGACTAATTGGCTTTTCTACCTGTCTTATGGAAAAAGCATTTCATCTTCTTTACAGGTTGCCAATTGCTATATGAGGAGGCATATTTAGTAATCTGTAGAAGATACAGGATGCTATACTTAATAATGACATAATTGCATAAATTGCATAAAAGTTTCATGTTAAACTATACGCAAAAGATTATCCCGTTTAAAATAAAAACGCTCTTCAGTAGTTAGTAGAAAGGGATTCAAATCTACCTTCCCTTGTCTATGTTTGTCCTAAGCTGGAAGTGAATTTAGCTGCACTTAAATTCCTATTTCGTATGAATTGAAATGATGTTGTCCTCAGTTGAAAGCACTGATTTTTCTACCAAATGGAATTTAGGTTGAATTATCATTTATAGTAGCAATTTTAGGAGGAGTTCAAAATTCATATAAACAAAA
Organism: Equus asinus; assembly: GCF_041296235.1. NCBI lineage: Eukaryota > Metazoa > Chordata > Mammalia > Perissodactyla > Equidae > Equus > Equus asinus. The sequence continues at coordinate 24,477,222 of NC_091808.1, read as the reverse complement.
AGGTTTCCACAACCATTACTCCTAAACGACCTACGACTAATTAATCTTCTATTAAAAAATACTTTAAAGTTCATATTGTTTGCAAAACATGATATGAGAAGTCTGTGTCCTTACAGGTAACATTCCCCTCTTCAAGTAATTCAAAAACTAGCCGTGGAGACAACTTAAATCCAAGCACGAAATAACTACTGCAACAATGCTGGGCCATGGGGCTGAGGTGCTTCCAGCAGGCTGCTTCCTTCCTTTCTTTGTTTGTATATTTCTTGTCCTCTTAACAAATAATCTTATTATAAATCATATAACTTGAAAAAACTATTGAAAAACTATTCCTAATCTTAGAAAAATAGTAATAGTGAAAATTTTATCAATTTCACTGGCTCAAGGATACCAGCACCACTAGTTAGGCAAGCATTAGTTGGAAAACAAAATTGTATATAAACATATATCTTTTTCAATTTATTGGCCATTGATGCTGCCATTGGATTAATTTTATCCTTGGCATTTGTACTTAAAAGCACTGACACAATCAACGACGGTTGGGCACAGGGGTTCAGAATAAGATTATCACTCTAATCTAATCTAATACTTGAGTCAAGTATTTATCATTCCGAGCTTTGTTGGGCTCCCTTTAAACAAATACAGTTATTTCTATCTCATTGTTTTGCTTTAAAACTAACGAAGGCTCTGGGCATGGGAGGAAAGCTCGCTGCTCCTTTCCTTTCTCAAGGAAAAACAGCCTCGGTCTCCCCCCTTGCCTCTATTCCCCAGGAGGGGGGACCGTGCTCTGACTGGTCCGGACTTTTCTTCTTTAAATTCATTCTTGATATTCCTGGTTCTTAGGCTGGAAGTGCTCTTTCTGATTCTCCTCTTCTCACCGCTGCTGGTCCTCTTGTGCCCCTGGCCCTGAGGATTACTGTGAGCTCAGCCTTCCAAAGAGTTGTAAAAAGGGAAGACCTGATGCAAGAAGAGGAGACAACTCTGACAATCTGGATAATATGGTATTTAGGCCTTTCTGGCCTGCAGCCCCATCTCTGTCGTAGAGGGTCCGTGGAGGCCGGGAGCAGTGACTGGAGAGAGGGGCTCCTACAAGTTGGCTGCTCCTTTCATTTCTCCGTCTATTTCATTCACACTGTACTTAGCAGTGATTCCTTCAAGGGGTGTTCAGTTAACTGATGGAGCTTCGTAACTTTCTGTGCTGTTGAGAAATTATATTGTTTGTTGTGTTTCCATGGATATTTCATTGGGAAATATTTCACTGGAAAGGCAGGGGAGACTGAATCACATATGGATAACTAACTGCCAGAATGAAGCCAAAGTCTCTTGAATGGAATTAAAAATATTTTCTTACACAAGTAATACATGGTTAGAAAATTAGAAGACACAGAGATGATTAAAAGTCACAAATACATTCTCACCATTCATATGGCTTTTGTTAAAAATTTTTTGTGTATTCTTCTAGAATATGTAATTTATAGGCCAATAAATAATATATGTATATTAATATCATCTATTACTCTTACATATAATATATTAGTTATTATATACCATAGAATATCTATGAAATATAGAAATTGCCTTGTAACTTTTTTCAAAATTTAGTATAATATATACATCTATGTCAATAAATGTATTTTTACAACAGTATTTTCAGTTGTATGACACTCCAATTTCCTATTGTTTTTGTTTTTTCCGATCTTAACATATATTTTTTTCAATTTATTTGTTGTTGATGCTGCCATTTGACTTAGCAATTATAACTAAAGTTTTAAAGCATAGAGATATTCTTTTAATATTTGAATTCTGGTCAATAAATGTATGTCATTTTCATAATCACTATGGAATATTTTGTCCGGTTTCTTTTTTTCAGGGAATAAATATTTGCTCGTCCAATTTAAGCAGGCGCAGGGCTCAGCCGTTTCACCCCCATGCATCCGCAGGTTTCAGTCTCTGCATTTGCTGTTGAGCCGCTCTTATCTCTAGATTCTTGAAGTCTGGGAGTCTAAAGTCGTATTTGTTTGTGTTCAACTTGAAGACCCATCAAAATGGATAGAAATTACATGAGTCCTTAAATATACAACAGAATGAATTAAGAACTTAAATGTTTATTAAAATCAAATTTTTCTTTTGCACAGCTAATTGCTAAAGTAATTATATGTAATTAGGAAGGTTTTTTTTTTTTGCCGTTTCAAGCGATTATGAATATAAATATATATTTCTGTCTCAAATCACTTAAGTTTTCAGTTTCTCACTTAGTCTTTAAGATGGAAGTAAGTAGATTTAACACAAGTGATGTGAGAACCAGTGCTTCTTGCAGCATTTCGAGATACCCAAAGAGAGGGCTTTATAGCCACGAAATGTCCGTTTTTGATTTATTCTCCTTCTGTTCAGTTCACCTCTCTCGTGGCTCACTGAACCACAAGAGAATGAATTTCCTGAAATGGTGACTTTGGCTTTCAAGAAATCACTTTGTGTCAAATCATTCATTATTCTGAGACAAGCTCTGGTTTTCTTCTGCCATTCCTCAGTCCTACTGAGTGACCGAACTCGAAGTTTCTATTACTAGGGGCAATTCTGAGTAGATAACCACACAATTGGTAGAGTAAGTGGGCCTTTTCTTTTTGGAATAAGCAGAATGCTTTTAGAAACTGTATTTCTCTTGGAGGGAGGAATGTTAACTTGAGGAAAAAGAGGCAAGTGTCATTTTTTGTGGGTCATCAATTAGATTTCTTTTTCCATAGGAAAGGCAGCACCATTCTCCATTCTGTTTTTCAAATACAAGAGTTAGAAAGGCCAGAGAAAATCCTTTGGACACATTTGATAATGGTCCTCCCAGCTCTGTGTTTATGCATCTGTGTGTGAAAATAAATCAATAAACACACAAATGCCTTTTGTTTCTTTAATTAATCTAAATTTGCTAATGAGGAGACCTTTAAATGCATTGCAATTCTTCTCACTTGCTGTCATACTTTAATATTCTCTTTTTTGACAGGGGAAATAGTGCCTCACTTAAACACGTGATACGAGAGGCTCTGATACAATTAAAATGAGCCAAACAGCTGTAGAGATATTTCTGCGCCTCCTTGATGAAGAAGTAATCTAGTTTGATGGATGTCTTTGTTTCTGTCTTAATCACAGCATGCGAGATGAGCAATGCACGTGTTTTACTTCAGTTAGTCACTCAGAATGCACGCGCAAATACAGGGCTTGACTTCAATTAATTACTGTAATTTCAGAGAACTTAGGAGGGACCGCCGATAGTACTCATCAGAGTCTTAGATGAATCTAATGAACGTTAGGGTGTAACAGCCTCCTCCAGGTCTAGATTTTCTGCCATTGTAGTGAAAAATATAAAAATATAAACATGTAGAACATATTACAATACATCAGATAACCGGACTACCTAATATCCTGTCCTCAGCTATCGTCATTACCTGAGTGTTCAAAGAATGGTGACAAACAACTAGATTAACCGTGCTGTGGTTACAGGAAGAAAGGAAAGGTGTATGTTCTTACTCACACATTGATCCACCATTTATGACCCTAAACATAAATTTTATTAGCGACTATTCTTTTGTGCTGGTCCTGAAAAAGTTTACAGATTTAAGACAAGATTATTTTCTTGTTTTCAGTGTATGTGCTAAAATGCCATGTTCTAAACATATCCTGATTACTGGGTACCCTACAAATAAACAGAGTTCTTTTATAGTGAGAAACTAGAAGTAATCCTTTGACAGACTCTGGGTTATGAGAAAAGCTTTAAAATTGAGAAATAATAATAGAATGTAGACTATAAAGAAAAGGGCTAAGAAGGGCAGAAGTAAAATTAAAGCTAGTTTAAGCCTCGAGTTCATTTATCAGAGACCCAGACTGGCGGCTGGTTAAGTACATCCTAGAGAGAAGTCATGGATGCTGGAGTTCACAAGAAAGGTACCTCGTAGAAATGTGACACCCCAAGTAATATCATCATGTGAAAATCGGAATTTATTAGAAAGAACAGTTGCTGGCGAAAGAGGAAAAGTGATGGGAAAGGCAATAGGAAATGTCTATAAAATTAGGCAAAGAAATCTGTTGAAAATTCCAAAAATAAGATGGCCGAGGAGAAATAATTTGTGGCTGGGACACTGTTAATTCACTATAACAACTAAGGTTGAGAGTTGTGCAAATATATGTAGTAAAAATGTGTGCGTAAACAGCTTGATACTTCTCCACAGGCAGCATTGTAGCTGTCTCCATGAAAGAAGGAAGAACCTATTTTTATCTGTTTTATTTTAAAGCTTATTCCTATTTTTAGGAGAAGCACCAAATCTGCTGAACTAAGAGGAACCCACTAAGGGTGCTACACAGAAGTTAGTATCAACTTACCCTCTCTAAGAGCTAGGCATTTGTCATCATCAGTAAAGGCGTAATGTGAAATATATACATACATATATATATATATATATATATTTAATACCCAGCAGCAAACCTCAATGGAGTGAGCTTCATTTCTGCACTTTGATAGAGGATGTATCCTAACTCCATTTGCATCAGGCCTTAAGGGCAAAATTATTCATAGAGTAACAATCACAGGAATTTTAAGTTTGGAAAAACATTTTTAAGGAATTGCCTTTCTAGTTCCACTTTCATTCCTTTGCTAAGTGAGCACTTAACAGCTATTTCTGAAAAAGCGAAGGAGAGCAAAGCTAAACAACAGAGAAGTCCCCACAGCTTTCCAAAACCACTGAAAGGAAAACTCTATTGATGACAAACAGGGAGAACATCAATTTGTTTCAGGGGTTAAGCTTACAACATAACACGAGTTCAAGATCCTCTTCTAAAAAAACTCAAGAGATGAAAATACTTCATGGATGGCTGGTGTGTTCTTGAGAAAGAATAGTTCGGTTGAAATAACAGTTGCTTTCTGACTTCTCTTGGAAAATCTGAATTCCAGCATGGTTGTTAGATGAAACTATACCATCCAAACCTCCTCTTATTGACAATGGAATCTGGCTTTGGGGAAGTGACTTCATTACTCATCTGTTAGTTATTCTTTGAACAAAAGCAGTTTTGTTGCTCAGCCTGGGATCCGACCAGATAAACGTCTAACACCCTTTGCACTGAGGCTTGGGCTGCTGCCAAAGCCATCTCCAGAGTTCCAGAACGAGCGCCACCACATTAAAGGGTCTGAATGTCAGGTTCATTCACATTCAGTGACCAGGAGCAGCAAAACACACAAATAATCATTCTCGTGAGATAACTTAATTTTAAAGTTTTCCATGGTTACCAAACGGGAAAGTTCAGTTTTTCTAAAGCCAAGCCATCACGAGCCCTACTGACACAAGAACAATTAGAAATAACTCACATTGTAAAACTGGCGATTGTTCCAGAATATTCTGGAATGGGACAAAATGTAATTGGTCATTTTTATCCTGGAACCTATATAATGAACTGTCCAGATAATAACAAGAAAGGCAATTCGTTTTTAGTGTACATTGGTTGATAAATGAAGGAAACAGTCATAAACACTGAGTCCTTATGAAGGAGTAAAGACTAGGTGGATTTCTCAGTGTGTTTAGAAATGAGGGACGTTTGAAGGTTTTTTTTTTTAAAAAAAAATATCAAAACAATGTCAGTGGCTGAGGACCTTGGTTTTGATTTAAAAATAAGTATATATAAAAAAATGGAATAAAAAAGCCAAAAGTTATTGTTTATTGGTTGAATTCATTTTTTTTTTCCTAAAGATTAGCACCTGAGCTAACATCTGTTGCCAATCCTCTCCTTCTTTTTCTTCTTCATCTCCCCAAAGTCCCCTGGTACATAGCTGTACATTCCAGTTGTGAGTGCCCCTGGTTGTGCTATGTGGGATGCCAGCTCAGCATGGCCTGATGAGTGGTGCCACGTCCGTGCCCAGGCTCTGAACCAGCAAAACCCTGGGCCGCTGAAGTGGAGTGCGTGAACTCAGCCACTTGGTCACAGGGCCGGCCCCTGGATCCATTTTTATATGACTTAATGTTAATACCTAATTTTTAAGAAATACTGAGACTGCAAAATAGGTGAATGTTCGGAGCTAAAATTCTCTCTCCTTTAAGAGAGCATTGTTCAGTACTTGCTGCTGCTGCTCTTTGGACATTTCTACTTTAAAATATGCTTATTTTTGTAAATCGCCTGCTCATATATAGTACATAGAATGTGAAGATATGCTTCAAGACACCATAAAATATTGATAATTAGACGTCTTTTTTATTAGGTGAAAATCAATAGGCATTTAAAAGTGAAATATTTATCAATCTATATGTATGGGCACACATATGTACTATATATATATATATATATGAGCTCTCATTCACCCAAGGGAGATTAGAAATAGTATGTATTTTTTATTTGAATCTGTTGCCACTCTTTTTTGGTCTGAAGTACCTTTTATTGAGTATCTGAGAAATAGTAGATGTTTAATAAATATTTATTGAATTTCCAAAATCAGTTGTTTCATATACTTAATATAATGCCCGCTATTCAAGAGCGATTTCATTTATTTTCAGATATCAAAGATTAATTTTAGAAAGCATGTTGCCTTTATTATGAAATCATTGTGCTGATGTAGCGCAGTCTATCCATTATTGAAGAGAAAATGTTTGAACTGAAAGATGATCCATACTCCTAGACTCAACTAACATTGGCTATTGACGACGTAACTTTTGGATATCTCCAGAACAGAAAGACAAGAAAGCCTAGTTGAACTGAATAATATAAATGGGTGCAGTTGCTTGTCGACCTTATTTGTTTAACACCTCTCTGCAACTAGTAAGGATTATTTTCCTGGGATAACTTAGGTCAAAGGTAGAAGTTCAAATGCCTTTGAGGCCAGGTATAGAAGCACTTCCTGAGTTGCTGAGTTGGTTATGAGACTTGGGTCGAGACACTGGCATACTCTGCAGAAAGGTGTTTAAATTCAGTCTTCATTTCTTTCTTTTTTTTTTTTTTTTGCTTGAGGAAGATTAGCCCTGAGCTAACATCTGTGCCAATCTTCCTTTATTTTGTGTGTGGGATGCCTCCACAGCACGGCTGATGAGTGCAATAGGTCTGTGCCAGGGATCCAAACCAGCGAACCTGGGCCACTGAAGCTGAGCACGCAGAACTTTAACCACTCAGCCACAGGGCAGGCCCCCAGTCTTCATTTTTTAAAACATTGTGCTCATCAAACAAAGCCATTTGCCTCCCTACCATTTTAGGCAAAGGGGCTAAATTAAAACGAATATACACGGTGGTTCTCCAGTGGCCTCCACAGAAAGGCAGCACCAGAATGACTTGATTCATTTGTTCATGCAAGTTCTAGTTCACTCTGGGGAATTTTAACTATGTAGACCCAGGAACCCTTACTTTTATGCACAAAGTGTATATTTCTAAAAGTTTATTGTTAAAAAAGTACAAATGATAAAAAAAATCAGATGCACGTTCCTAAGATAATCAAGTCATCCACAGTGACAGCGTGTGGCTGAAGCGGTGGTGTTTGCTGAAATGAGAGGTGGCAGACGTGGGGCAATCCGGGCGCTCTCACCCTGGCTGCTGTCTGCATCCCCATCTACTACATTTGCTGCATTTGAGCTTTTCCGTTTGTGAAATACACACACAGTGTGCAGTAAAAATGAAGGAAAGGAAGTAACTTGAGCAAGTAGATTAATACAAATAAATCCTCAATAGTCCGTGCTGAAATTTGTTTCTGTTCTTCTTTTCAGTGTATTCCTGCTTATGTAAACGAGAGCTTTCTAGAAGAGATAATGGTTATGAACACTGGCCCTTAACCAAGAAACAGAAGTTGAATGAACTGTGGGAAGATAAACTTCACTTTGCTGTGATTTCAGAACTGATATCAGCAGGCAGCTGTCTAAAAACTTTATTTGTTTTCCTAATCTGCTACTTTTCACGACAATTATATTTGGTAAGGAAAACATTCTATTGAAGTGATGCAACAGATTCATCATCCTCATTTTTTTTTACCTGACTGTTTGCCTCGCTGCAGTGGTGCCTTCCCTCTGTCACCCTCAGACTGCCCTCCCGTGACTAGCCCCTGATACTTCAGGTGAGTGTTATTTCAACACCTGTGTTGTTATCACAGGCCGGTTCCAGGGCTGGACTCTTCCCACCTGAGTAAGACTGACCACGTGGTGAGGGCTGGCTGGGCAGCAGATGGAGCTTTGGCAGATGGAGCAGGCTCAGAATCAAGAGGACTTGGGAAAGAAGCGTTAGCCGGAAGTCTAGGCAGCCTAGGAGTCAATGACGAAGGTAGTCATGCACATGGGGATTTGGAAGAGAGTCTTAAGTATTAGGAAAGTGTAGGGGGGAATAAGCCTACATTTCAGTCCTAGAGCAAATCCAGGCTTGAATGGGAACCATGGCAGAAGCAGAGGCAGCAAGGAAGAGACAAGAATCTTCTACCCAAAGCTGGGTCTTAAGATGTCTCATCTTAAGAGTTCTTAGGTGCTTAGCTTCTCAAGCCAGGAACCTAGTTTTTAGAAGCTGGGTTGAAGGTCAGAGTGAGATTTGATTCTGAGCTGACTCTTGGGATTCTTAAACTCTTCCTGTCTCACGTCAAAGCTTTGTCCCAGAATCAGATACCAGAAGTCAGAGGATTCAGCTGACCTGTTGAAGATCACAAGCTAATTAGTGCTGGGCCCAAATTAGATCCCAGGTTTTCAATTCTCAGACCAGGGCTTTTTATGCCACCTAGAAAAATATTCCATTGTTTTTAACGTGTTCACTTGTCACTGTTGTTTCATAACTATAAAGAGAATTAATAATTAGGATCAGATTACTGGAAAGCTAAAATGAAGCAATTTATAGACACATCTAGTAAAAATACATACGAATTAATCTTGGATTTTCCAAAAGCCTCAAAATTGATTTTTCTGATCATTTTTTATATATTTCTATGAGTTGATTATAGGTGGATTCATGATAGATTGTTAACAATTGTAAGATTTCAGATTGGAAAATTTCATTTTAAGCAAATTACTGAATAATATATAATTCCATATATCTATCTTACTCATAAGTTTTTCTTTTCTTTCATTCTCCAAACTTGGCATTAAAGAAATTTCTTGAGGTTTTATTTTATGATGCTTTGAACTTTCCTGTCCTTTTTTTGCCCTAATTACAAAGTTTTGAATTAAAAGTTTATACAAGATCGATTCCTGTATTACTTAAAAATGCAACCAGTAATTCAAAGCTATTAATACTCTATCCAGTCATAATTGCACTTATAATTTTATGTTCTGTTTTTGCCTTATAACCTTTAAAGTTAGCATAGACTCCTCTTTCCATATTTGAAACCATCATTCCACCTCAATCTTGTAGAATTGATATAAAAGGAACAAATATTTTTTATATTAACTAAAACATAAAAGCAAGTAGTATTTCAAGGTTGTACAAAATTTATCAGACGATGGTACTTGGGGATGCAGTATTATAGAACGCTTACTTTAGATGTCCTGGGGGTTTGTTTGTTTTTAAGCAGAAGCAATTTTTTAACAGAGGAATCATTGAGCTTTCTGACCTTCGTGGGCCCAGGACATTGATAAGACAGTTTCATTTTCCTACACAGAATCACACTGGAGAATTAAAGTGGGCATTGACTGGCCTGGGGACTAAGCTGTGCTGAGGGGAAGCTGCAGGTGTGCGGGATGGCAGGAGAACAGGCCAAGGCTGGAGAGGTTCTTGAGAGAATTTCTGCCACTGAGAGTCTAGATTGAGGCAATCCACAGTAATGGGAGATTTTTTTAAGTTTATTCTTTTACCAACCAGAGAAGAAAAAAAGAAAGTAAGAAATGAATGGCATGTCCAGAGATTGGGAAAAATATTTGAAAGAGCTAGCAAGAGAAGGCAAAAATATTAAGTGAGAATATGTATAATGAATTGAAGTCCATGGTCTTGCTCCTGGAAGCACAATTCAAGACGGAGCAGCGTCAGCACCAACTGAGAACTCTCTCGAAATGCAGAGTCTTGAACCAGGATCTGCATTTTCACAATATTTCTAGGTAGATAGAAAGCCCATTAATGTTTGAGATTAAATTTGGGGAGCCTGTTTTTTGACATTAAAATGAGTAAAGCATTTAAATGAATGAGTAAAATATGCTTGAATATTAAAAAATGAATGAAATGAATAATACATTCAAACCTTATCAAAATTACTTAGGAAATTTTTCTTTGAAGTTTGAATTTCACATTTTGAAACTATGGGAAAATCTTAGAGATCTTACCAAAATTAGATTTTTTACTTGTTCTCTCTCATTTTTCTTCTTATGAAATATTTAATTATCAAGATATCTATGAAGTATGCTTGATCCAAAGCATCCCACAAAGTGTTTTATTATAATATTAAAATATTTTACTTGTTAATGGAGTGAAATGAACTACAAGCTTGCTTTTTAAATTACAACTGTATTTCTTCCCAGTTTTTGCTATTGTCAGATGGTGCATTTTTCTTTTATAACCTTATTTTTGATAAATGTGTGAATATAAAACATTGAGATGATTTATAACTGCCACATGCTTCCATCATGCTTACTATATTATAGCCCCACACACTTTATTTTGTTTGGTTTGGTTGTATTTGAAATTGCTCATTACCCAGCTTAACCCAATTGCCCGTTAGTCTTAGCTGCACATACCTTTTAATGCTGTTCAAAAAATTCAAATCAACTACCCAAAGCAAAGTTTTGCCTTAGAAACAAATATTCAGAAAAATGTGCTACCAGCATAGAAAGCAGTTCCCAAAGACAGGTTCCAAAAATCTTTTCAGCACAGGCAGTATCAGTGGGGTCAACGTCAGTCTCCCCGTGTCTGCTTTCAAGGATTTGACATTCACACATATACACAATTCTGATATATTTGCTAAAATGTTCATTTCATTGCCTCGGAAATATATCAAATAGCTGAAGGAAAAAAAAGCTAAAATTCACATTGTACCATTTTTCCTTAATTATAGATGAAAAGTTGAGTCACAGCTGGAAACGGGGTAAAGCAGTTCACTATAAAAATGATAGAAGGTTCTAGGTCAAGTTGGCTATTGGATATAAAGCCACTATCATGTTTCATCAAATATTAGGATTCAGTGCCAAGGGTTTTCATTATACACAGGATACGAAGTACTTTATAAATCACCATATCTGCTGACATTCAATTACATTCAGTCTTATTAATATGAACTGCAGTGTTTTTAGGTGTCTACTGGCAATAAAACCAGCTTTTTCATTAAAAATGCTTGGCATTTGCACATAGCCCAAGAGTTCACATAACAGCTTTAAACATCCAAGGTGTAAATGCTGATTATTTTTAAATGTTTCAAACTACAGACCAATTATCTTAGAACCTTAAAAATACACACCTGTCTGGGGCTGGCCCAGGGCCGAGTGGTTAAGTTCCCGAGCTCTGCTTTGGCAGCCCAGGGTTTTGCCTGTTCTGATCCTGGGCTCGGACATGGCACTGCTCCTCAAGCCATGCTGAGGTGGCGTCCCACATGCCACAGCTAGAAGGACCCACAACTAAAAACATACAACTATGTACCCGGGGGCTATGGGGAGAAAAAGGAAAAAATAAAATCTTAAAAAAAAAAATACACACCTGTCCAAATGCCCAGGGCCTGATTAAAACAGCAGATCGTGTGTGAATCAAGTAGTGATTTTCCCAAGAAAATGTAGTCCTTCCACACTTTTTCCACATGATCTCTACTTATTTTGCACAATAATATATTTCTATGAATGAATCTGGAGCATCTGTAAAATCGTCTCAAAGTCTCTAGAAGAGACAGCGCTCTCCTTTTTTGTAGTTTCACAGCGACCATCCTGGCGCAGCACAGGGAGCGGTGAACAATGAGACCCGGCATTTGGTCATTCTCAGGTCCGGGTGATGTGGACTTGTCGTTTCTCTGCATTTTATATATTCTCTTCCAACTGAAGAACCCTCATGCACACCTTTTAGATCAGAGGTTTGCAGCATTTGAGTCACTTATAAGATGATAGTTTTCTGGACCTGGACCCACGAATTCTGATTTAATGTTCTGTGGGGGGGCCGGCTCCATGGCCGAGTGGTTAAGTTCTCGCGCTCCGCTGCGGCAGCCCAGGGTTTGGATCCTGGGTGCGGACATGGCACTGCTTGTCAGGCCACGTTGAGGTGGTATCCCATATCCCACAACTAGAAAGACCTGCAACTAAGATATACAACTGTACGGGGGGGGGGGGGGGGGGGGGGTTGGGGAGATAAAGCAGAAAAAAAAAAAAAGAAAAAGATTGGCATCAGTTGTTAGCCGAGGTGCCAATCCTTAAAAAAAAAAAAAAAAAAAATGTTCTGTGGGATAGTCAGAGATGGTATTATTATTATTTTTAATCGCCTAGTAATTCCAATATGCAGTCAGGATTGAGAACCACTCTATATTGTGGCTGTTGGGAGCTGCAAAGCCTCTGTCTGTATAACTTTGCAGGTAGAAGAGAAAGAAGGTATTCTTGGAAGATGTTCTTGAGCCTATCACAAATTTTATGAACATTTATATGAACTGCGTGATCTTTTGAGATTTATTTGCACATGTAAATTATTCTATATATATTCACATATAACATATATATACTTGGATGAATATATTACACTCTGTATTTACATAGGAATAAATATTTTATTTGAATTCATTTATAATCATCTGTTCAAAACAAGGCAATTCCAAGTATTCTCTCGGGTATATAAGGTCCTCGATGAGAAATATTTATCCATGACCACAAGGGGGTGCTAGTGATCTGTGAATGTAAATGGTGTAATTCAAAATTTAAGTAAAATTGGTAATTATATAAGCAGGTTGAAATCATTTGCCATCAACAAATTTTTCTTTCCCTGAAAATAAATGTTATGATTTATAGTGACAATAACACAAACTGTTTTGCATCTTGTATATGCAATTTCTACATGCCCACAATTGTAGTAACAGTTTCTCTTTCTTTGGAAAATATTTTCCTGTAGAGATGTTACTTAACTTTTCTAATTTAAATGCTTGGCTATTGCTATAGTATAGATTTGTTAAATATTTTAAAGGGACATAAAAAAAGTTTCCAACATTTAATTTAAAAATATTTCTAATGCGTAATTTATTATCCATGAAAATATTATAGTTTTATCAGATTAAAAACTAACACTTATCTTTTGTATAATTATGAATGATTCTGAGCAGATTTAATTCTTCATTTGTCTCCTAATTTATAAAATTCACAATTGCAATATGCTCAAAATTGACAAATGTTAAAATAATTTTTTTGTGTAGTTTTAAGAATTTGAGGAGATAAACATTTTACTTGGTTTGGACTTTAAATAGTTAATTATTTTCCAAGACTTAACTTTGTAATGAAAGAATATTCTAAAATATAAACACAGAAATCACCTATGGAATTTACTCCAATAAATATTATGAGTGCCTTGTATTTTGAGAAAGTGCTGGAATTTCATGAATAAAGAAGGCATGTTCCTTATTCTCAAGAAATGTGCAGTTTAGTGAATTTAGAAGTATTACTGTGGTGAAGATTAAGAGACTTGTAATTCCTTCTTCCTTCTGCCCCTCTCCCCCCATTACCGTCCGTCCTCTTAGGCCTCAGGATTCAACATCTTCCTGTGCAGGAAGACTCCACCATCCTCCGTTTTGAACAAGAGCGTTTCCACGCAGCACCATGAGCTGGTAAGGGCAGGCGTGAGTTCTGTCTTCCAAACAGAAGATATTTGAGTCTTTCGTAAAATATGACTTTGAGTGGAGCAGAGAAGGGCCTTTGAGTATTCCAAAAACAGTTTTCTTAGTCTAGAACAAGTTCCTAGTCCTCCTCTCCTCCAGCGGTGCAGCAAGCTGATGTCAGATGGAGCTCCTCACAAGCACGTTGAGCCGCTTCCCTTGAAGGCCTCCAGCGACCTTCTCCCCGAGGTCTCAGAGCCCTTCATAACATACTCCCTTCATGGCAACATTTATCTCCACTCCACACTTTTCCATTTTTCATCATGTGCAACTTACACGTATTTCTATATATGAGGACTTGGCTGGGTTCACTTGGAGGCTGGGTCTCTGCTTCGGAAAGTTAAAAATGGTTAAAAATCTTCAGAGATGAGGCCGAATGTAGCTATCGTCGTTGTTATTGAAATCAGCATTTTCTTGTGCTGAGATTCTATGACTCTTCCAGAATTAGCAGCATGCATTTTGGTCACTCTGCTTTCCGGACTCTTAACTTGGGGCTGGGACCACCAGCATCCTGAGCCATGCAGGCTGTGTGAGGACTTGCCTTGACACCTTTCCCCTCACTGTTGAGACTTCTGGTCCAGGCTTTGACTTCACTAATCTGTTATGCCCTCTCTTTGGAGCCTGTGGATTCTAACACTTGCTTAACTTTTTTGACTTGAATCACTCACTTGGGTGCACACACTTCCCAGGCCACTCCCATACCTGGGCTCTCCCTTGATTACCCAATCTCGATCTGATGCAACTTCCCCAGGGTCCGCGTGACACTGACACCCACCCAGCTAACTGGCTGTTCCTCGTCTCGCAGCCTATCTTCTCCACATCTCTCAGGCCAGGCTTCCCACGGCACGAGTGCAGTGGGGTCAGTGGGGTCATTCTCTTATCTGTGCTCTCACACTGATATTTCCCTTTTTTATTTCATCATCTATTGAAAACATAAGTCTTAAGACACTGTCTATATCTACCTCCAAAACCTTTTGTTTCATGAGGATTTTTCTCCTGTAAACACAGAATTTTCTTTTGTCCGGTCACCTGAAGGCTTTCCCTGTCTTCGTATCCTGGCGTTTTCTTTGTTGCCTGGTTTGGAGACAGACCTTTCGTTCGTTGCTTTCTGGAGCTGACCTTACCGCCAATCCTGGGTGCAAGTTATCAACTTAACACGAGTCAGTTAGGGTCTGTTATTTGGGTGACGCCTGCTGCCTGCATTGATTTTATTGAAATGCGATTTGCTTTAAACAAGCTGATAGCTATGCAGATGTTCATAGTCACAATGCACCAAGATTACGTTACACTTAAGTTTGTAGTGGATAAAAACCGACTGGAGAGGAAGAAAATAGGAGGGCGTGCTGGTTTCTCTTGTCGTTCAGGACAGATGCATGTGACCACAGAAGATAATCTGAAGGAGCACCAATGTGAAGAGAAAAGTGAGATGAAAAAGAAATGAAGCTGTTAAGCCAGCACATTAATTCAAGTTGACTTCTCTAACTGGTGGGCCGGGGGAGTCTTAAGAGAAGCCAGAGAGAATGAATTCCAATCTTCAATACTCCAGCATTCCCGGGTGATGCTTTGGCTTGAGGTTAAAGAAGTCAGAGTGAACTAAGGGGAGAACATAGACTTTGGGGACCCCTGAGTAGGTGAACACTGGTCTGACTTTGTGCAAATGGATGGAGACATCTTGTCACTCCTTGAATGTCCGTGTAAAACCCATCTTCAGGAAGAACAAGCAGGGCTTTCTGCTGCATATCAGCAACGCCCCTACGTAGTTAAACCTCACTGCTCCCATCCATCCCTAGATTTTCTACTGCATAATAAGAACATTTCTAAACTTTCAAATACTGACTTCTTGTGATGTCTATATTGGCCCATACCGACAAGGAGGACCGGCATAAGTAAAATGTATAGCTGTGTCCTTTACTTGGAAGATAAGATTGTGGCAATGGCCAAATTAACACTAGCAAGGTGCATGTGATGAGAGCATGCCCCCATCCTTTATCACAGCCCAGTGCATACCTTGGAAATACCTTACATTTTAAAACATACGGCGGAGTATCCTTGGCTCAAAATTTAAAAAACAAGCTTAAAGGCAACCAGCTAATTTTCTTACTAATTGCCTAATTGTAACACTTATGATATCAATAGGCTTAGCAACTATAGTACACCACTTCAGGTCACATTTTATATGTAAAAAAAAAATATTCGTTGACTAAAGTTGTTTTTTTCTAGGCCTGGTTAATTGTTGCCATCCTCTGTGTCTGTGAGCCCTTCGTGACTTACATAACAAATGTGATTAATCTGTGTGCCTATTAATTAAAATGCCATGTATGTAGTCTCTTTGTTCAGGGATTTCAAACTTTCTCTCTTCTATAGGATAGTTAATGTATAAAGTACATTAAGGCATTCGCAATTACCGTTTAAAACTCATTATTGGCAGTGTTTATCAGCAATACAATGAAGCTATAAAGGCATCTATGTGCTTCTTTTACTATCCAGCTTTGTGCAGTTGTCTGTAAAAACAAATTCTCCAGATTTAACAAGGAAAATTTCATTGCTAATTAGATTTAGAAAAGAGCCTGGAAACTAATGGAAAAAATAAATTTAATGGAGGGGGCAATTAGTCCAAAATTATCCATAAAATCTTTACTGCTACCATGTAAGGTATAGTTTTCAGTTTAGTTTTCTATAATGTTTGTTAAACATTGCTTTCAATAATGTATAAATGAGTACAAAAGTAACTGGTGGGGAAAAGCATGGAATGGACTTCTCATCTATGTGGAAAGAGTGCCCTCATATTTGTGTATATTTTAGAGAATTTACACTTATTATCCTGTAATTTAAAGATTTTTATCATAGTGTTTGGTAGAAAAGTCTATACTAAGTCGTTTTGAAATGAGTGGCACGGCACTTTGGCAGTAGATGGCACTGTCGTCATTTCCTAACAACACGGCCAAGGCCCACAGGAGCTCGGGTTCCCTCCAAGAAGGGGACAGAAGCTACCATCCAAAAATCACTCTTGAAAGTCATTATTAATTTGAAACGGCATTAAAGTTTCATTCTTCTGCCACTCTCAGTTTTAAAAGAACAAAATTTCCCTCACACCTTTGCTATTATCTGCTCCATTGGAGAAGCCTAGAATTCTTTGATGTGTAATGATTTTCTTTTACATGATTTTGGGGCTTTTGCTGGCACAACAGAACAAAGTCTTACAGAAATGACACTGAGGAAAATCTCTCTCTTCAGGATAAGGATAATGATACTCTTTATTCATCTTTGATGTGTATTATCCGTTTTCAATAGCATTGCATGTATAACATACCAGGGGGCGTAAGGTCAGAGTCGACCCAGTTTTCATTAGGAAGATGATCTGTATTTACATTTTGTTACAAATTACTGAAATTACCACCCACCAGCTTTTTCATCAATCTGAAATCCATTTACCGCTACTTTTTATGCTAAAACAAATAAAACAGTAATAGCAACGAGAACAGCAAAAACTTAGTTTGCTTCTTTTCCCTGCAATGGTTGTGCTGTTTCTATTGTGCAGCTTAATACCAAGTCAGCCATTAGTCACTAATGGAACAGTAGCTTGATAAGGTGGATGTTACTGACGGGCACAAATGGATTTCTAAGCATTTCTCTCAAACTCCTTGCTAATGTTCCTTTTATAGACCAATTAAGCATGTCCATCCTTTCTTGCAATTTTTTGCTTTTGCTCCCATCAGAAAGACAGGGTTTGCCATCCTAGAATTTTCTTTTTACTTTAATCGTGGAGATCTAGTTTGCCTTCCTAGAATTTTATGGTGGGTTGATGGTGTGAAATAATGCATCCACAAAAGAGTAATTTGGAGACAACTCCAGGGAGATTACCTATTTTTGTTTTATTTGCCATATGCTTCCTTCTAACTCAGAAAATTGATGAATGACTATTATATCTGGGCCTCATATGTACATAATTTTCTTCAACATACTTGGGAAGTCTTTCATGTGCTACAAAGACTTTTTTTTTTTTTTTTTGCTGAGGAAGATTAGCCCTGAGCTAACATCTGTTGCCAATCTTCCTCTTTTTTTGCTTGAGGAAGATTAGTCCTGAGTTAACATCTGTGCCAGTCTTCCTCCACTTTATATGTGGGTTGCTGCCACAGTATAGCTGATGAGTTGTGTAGGTCTGTGCCCAGGATCCAAACCCATGAATCTGGGCCACCGAAACAGAATGAGCCAAACTCAACAGCTACGCCTTGGGGCCAGCCCCTATAAAGACATATTTTTTTCTAAGTAATTTGAGTATAAAGAGTGCACCCTATGAGTCCCCTCTTCATTGAATCTCATCTACTACTAGAAACAAGAAAGAGGCTAACTTTTAAATATCTAATTCGACAATCTCATATTTAAACAGAAATGGTATAAACAAAGCTGAAACATGTTTTCTAGGAATATTCAGAGACTGGACATTGCCTTCTGTTTCAATGCCTAGCATCATTCAACTATACTGTCCTATAGGTTTGGCTGAATCAGGACCAAATTACTGCTGTTCTTTATATTTAGCATGGATATTAGATGCCAAGAAGCCTGCAGCTCGTGTTGAAGTGGAGATATTCGAGACAAAATCATGTCTAATTTCTGTTTCACTTTGGTTCCATTCAGTCGAGTTCAAGGCTTTGATTCTTGGTTATCATCAAAATCTGTATGACATGTGGCTTTTATCTCTGTAGCTGTGCTACGTGCTACATCCCAGGTAAAACAGCAAAAGTCCTTGAGCCAAGGAATGTTCTTACTTCTCTTTGTGCCCCATCACTAGTATGATGCCTTGTGATGGGCTAGTGTGTTGCTCAGCAAATATTTATTAAAGCTTTAAACAGAACAGCTGGCTCTCTGAAAAACCTGCCAATTTGCTTTTCAAAGTTTGATCTATCAGAGGCTGCTCACATCAGCCTGTCTTCTAAGCAGGGAGCGATTCTCTTCCACTCTCTGTAGGGACCAAGAAGTTCCGTAAATTCAGTATTCTGTTCTACTTGTTTAATGTGCCTTTCTTTAAAAAATACCTGGAGATTTTTGTTGCTGGGTTGCATTTTATTTTTAATTTGAGACTTCATCAAGACAACACAAAAGATTAGCTGAATAGTATAGAATCCATATATGTATATAGTATATGATTTTTCACAAGCTATAAACCCACACGTGCTATCATATAACTAAATTTAGAAAATGTGATCTGGTTACGAGCTGGCAATTTTACTCATTTCTGAGATTTCTCTCAGGCATTGGGGGTTTTGACTCAGTTAAATTCAGGATTTTGGCTCTCTCCCTTCTTTCTGTCTGAATTTGATTTTAACTCCTGGAGATGACACAGCTGCCTGGCTGGCCTTCATCCCTTCTCTGCAGGCCTCTGCCGAGACGTGCAGCACGGAGAGCCCTCAGGCGGCCAGTTCTCTCAGATGGCACGTGCTTAGATGTCAGGAGCCTCGTTTGCTAGGGCGGGAGAGGGCTTAAGCCTCTTTGCATTGTGGTATCCCTCCCGCAGATCTGTGTGACATCCTTTAGGGATCTCTCTCCTCATTTTTGCACTTGCCTCATGGACACCAGGAATGGGCAGCCTTTCTCGAGTGCTCCTTTGGGGCTATGGAAAAGTTGCTGGGGCTGCCTCAGTGGTCCAACTGTCCCGCAGCCACCTCTGATCCCCAGCTCCGTGGCGTGGTGGCGTGTGAGGTCGCTGCTTCCAGGAGGCTAAGCCGTTCTTCCTCCCCCTTGGATTATCGACCGTGTTTAGGAGGCTACTCTTCTCTCCTGCCCTCTCCCCGACCCCCCCCATCCTTACCTTTTGACCTGAAGGAGAACACCCTTCCCCCCACCTTGGAGGCTCTTCCCTGCTCTGCGAGGAGGGCAAAAAGCAAGGCCAGCAAAACGACACCTTCTTCAGGAGCCGTTCTTCCAAATCCCCTACGCCTAGGCTGACTTTTTAAAACTTAAGGCTTCACTGTAGGTTTTCTGGCTTTTCTATTGACATCTCCCCCTCTGGCGATGTTGGCCTGCAGGGGTAGAGGTGTGTGCGGGAGTGAGGGTTGGAAGGAGACCTTCGGCGGTTCATGCCTCAACTACCACCTGCCCTAACCCCATGTCATGAACTCTGGAAGGAGGCATGCTAGGCACCTTAAAAATTTCCATAACAACTCTATAGAGAATTATTATTTCCTTTCTATGGGTGAAAATTTTGAGATTTAGCAAGATAAAGATGTCATAACAACAAGTTACAGGAAGGCGTGTTGGCAGTGCGAACTCAATGTCACCTGTCAATTTCCTCTCTCTAGAATGTGAGGGAGAATTTTAGGCACAAATGCCAGGGAAATAGGTCTCCTAATTCTGGCCTGTTGTCTCCTGCCATCACGCCAGTTCTCTGTCGTCTGCTCTTGCAGCCTGTGAGAGTCCGCCACCTCATTTTGATTCACACTGCTCGGTGGCAGAATGGCTATTTCCTTGTATCAGCACTGCTATAATAATTTGCAAGTTTATTTTCTGTCTGGCATTTTTAGTAGGGGCCAGGGTTTCTGAACCTTTCCACTATTGACATTTTGGACCAGATAATTTGTACAGTCGTGGAGGACTGCCTTGTGTCTTGTTGCCGCGTCCTTGACCTTTACGTACTAGATGCCAGTAGTGCTGCTTCCTGTCATGACAATCAGACACGTCTCCAGACGTTGCCAAATGTCTCCCGGGAGGCCAAATTGTCCCTCCCCGTTAAGAATTACTGAACGGATTTTTTATCTGTAACTCTACTGTTTTAGTATTATTTCTGTTCTTCACTTGAGAATCCAAAACTCTCTGAATGCTTATAATATGTTCAGGGTCAGATTCCCATTTTGTAGGGCTTGAGTTTATATCATTTTGGGGTCCCTGTTTAAGGAAAGGAATACAGAACTATGAAGGTAAAACTAAGGATAAAAATTAATAATTATTTTTAATAAGAAGAGAAATTGGGGGCCAGTGCCGTGGCACAGTGGTTAAGTTTGCATGTTCAGCTTCAGCGGCTCAGGGTTCTCCGGTTTAGATCCTGGGTGCAGACCTATGTGTCACTTGTCAAGCCCTGCTGTGGTGGGCGTCCCACATATAAAGTAAAGGAAGATGTGCACAGATGTTGCCTCAGGGCTAATCTTCCTCAGCAAAAAGTGGAGGATTGGCGGCAGATGTTAGCTCAGGGCTAATTTTCCTAAAAGAAAAAAAAAAAGAGGAAGATTGAGAGTGGATGTTAGCTCAGGGCCAATCTTCCTCAGCAAAAAAAAAAAAAAAAAGAGAGAGAGAGAAAAGAAAAAACAAATTGCAATAAATCACAAATTTTTAAAAACTGACAAATACCAAAAATATCACAAAATACAGAAAAAAATACAATATGTTTATTAAATAGCTGTTTATCACACTCTTTTCAGCCTACATTTTTGGCTACCTATTCTTTCATAATCTCTTCATATGATGAGGTTTTTTTTAATTTTTATCTTTTTTTGATGAGGAAGATTCCCCCTGAGCTAGCATCTGTTGCCATCCTTCTCTCTCTTTTTTTTTTTTTGCTTGAGGAAGATTAGTCTTGAGCTAACATCTGTGCCAGTCTTCCTTTATGTTTTGTATGTAGGATGCCTCCACAGCATGGCTGATGAGTGGAGTAGGTCCCCTCCTGGGATCCAAACCTACAAGTCTGGGCCACTGAAGTGAAGAGTGTGGAACTTTAACCACTCAGCGACGGGGCCAGCCCCCCCATATGATGAGTTTTTAATATTATTTTTTTATACAGGGAATAGATAATTCAGGTTTTCTCAACCATGGTTAAATTGACATTTGTTTGTTATTATTGTTAATTCAGAAAACTTTACTGCAGCCTCACAACTTATGCTTGTGATCCATTATATCAGAATGCATACAACATTTGATTTGACTCACAGACATTTCTCTGCTTCCAACGTTGCTGCAGGGTGGGTCCTGTACAGGAATTCTGATAAATTCTATTTCTCCTGCTCACCATCAAAAAAGAGAAAATGCAACAAGTGTTTAATCATAATTTCTAATAGTAAATGTGGCATCGTTGAGTTTCTTCATCACAGGAGGACATTTCTGTTTTGACTGGTCAACCATGAGAACTAAATCCCTTACTCATGATTCTACAGGTCTGATTATGGGGAGAACTTTCCAAAGACCTGCTTCTGGATCCACACATTTCAAACCTTTTTCTTCTTCTACTCCACCCATTCTTTCAGTTCTTGGTGCTACAGGACATATTCATATGGAAATACAACCTCTACCTTTTCACATTACGGTCACAGTCCTGGGTAGGTCAGCAAGGGGACACGGTGGGCACAGTACACCTGGAAGGCCAGCAATAACTTCATTATACACAGAAATGACTGTGGACCACATAAGCATAGCCCACTTAACTCATATTCTCAGCTCATCTTGCCCTTAGCAGGGTCCCCAAAAATGCTGGTGGCCACTGCAATGTGCCCTTAAACAAGATGGAATATGATGTGGGGGACATTACAGTGGAAAGAGAGGGATGTCTTCAGTGATGGTAGTTAGAACTGCTTAGTTTTTGCAAATTTTACAAAAATGTATCCCAGTGAAAATACGTTCCTATGGCCTCTCCCAGGGCATTGGAAGTGACATGCAAACAAGGGACTCTGAAATTTTAACTTTGTTAGTTTAAAGCAAACACGTTTTAACCACAGCTGCTGCTGCAGGGGAAGATGGTGGAGGAGAGAGAGGAGGAGAGAGGATGGAGGCTGGAGTTTATATTGGGTCACAGGAAACAAGCAGGAAATAAAGAGTTCACGTTTTTTAAAAGATGGAAGGAAAATTTCCCAGCAATAATCAACGTAGAAGTTTTCCTTTCTACCTTAATGCTTATATGCTCCCTCCCTCCAAACAACATAGACAAAAAAGGCATTTTGTTGCATTTAGATGCACAGTGCATTCCCACTGGATTAAAACCATTCTTGATTAGTTTTACCTGTTCTAGAATTTCATATAAATGGAATCACACAGTACGTAAGTTTTTGAATCTGGGTTTTTTCTGCTCAGCATAATGTTTTTGAGATCACTTGTGTTGTTGCAGGTCTATCAATTATGTATTTCTTTCACAGCTGAGTAGGATTTCACTAAATGTCGTACCATGAGTTGTTTATCTATTCGTCTGTTGACAAACATTTGGGTATTTCCAGTTCTTGGGCATTGTGAGCAAAAACTCTCTGAACGTTTATCTACAAGTCCTTATGTGGCTATGTGTTCTCATTTCACTGGGGTAAGTACCTAAATTGGATCATATGAAAAGCATATGTTTAAAAGAGTATCATAGGCAAATTAGTTAATTTCTCTATGCCTCAGTTTCTGTGAAATGGAGAATTTAGCATCTATTTTATAGACTATGATAAGTCTAATCTACAAAGAGTGTTTAGCACCATGTCTGGTATGGAGTAAGCATTCAGTACAAGAGATGATGAGAGTTATTAGATAAGGGTGTTCTCGAGGACAGATGGAAATTGAGGCTCCAGTCACTAGGGTGGTAAGCTGCCTGCTAGGTGCAAAAGGGAAGTCAGGTATTTTGAAGCCCACTATCGGGGTTCTCATCTCAGCACCACCGCTTGGTTGCTTGATGTTCTTAGGAAAGTTCTGAACCTTTCAATGCAGTTTCCTGATCTGTAAAACTGAAGAAAATCCGGCATTATTAGTAGTACCATTATTATTTCCATACCATATTCAGATTTTAAAGGAAATCTCTTAAGTTGGGAAAGCATATTGTTCAAACAGATTTTGTGCAGCTTGATGATCAAACAGAATAAACTGCATTTGGTAATTGACTTGCCTACTAAAGGCTCTTTTACAACTTTAATGGACTGTCTCCCTTTGTTTCTTCTTGTAAAATGCCCTTATACTGGAGAATACCTTCCCCTATGACCTACAGTTTTCATGGTCTCACTCCATCAAAGCATTCCTCGGAGGAGATTTCTTTTTTTACAACCTAGTTGGTGTTTATGGGAATACGTTGATGGGGATCTCTTTATCCTTAGCTGCTCTATGAGATTTATGTCATTTAGGACTTTTTCATGAGGTTCCTGACCGTGAGGGAGGACCTGGAATTGCAATGGCACTCTCAAACATGAAACACTCGGGAGCTGTGATGCATCTAGAGTTTTTACAGCCTAACTTCTGCAGCACATAAAATACCAAAAGCTCAAATTCTGCCTCACCTGTTAATGGCACTGCCTGAATATATGTCGCTATGGTGTTGGAAGGGCCTGAGTTGACCGGAAAACCAAGAAGCTACTATGTTATGGGCAAAAGGGGCCTCGCTTAGACAAGCTTTCATGGAAAATTGTTTCTGTCAGCGAGGATAGAGACATTACACAAACTGTTCCCAGGAGAGTGTGGGGATCACAAGCTCAGTAAAATACCCTTTACTTTTGCAAACCAGAGTGTCTCTATCTTCATTTTGTGTCTTAATGTTATGGTATTTCTGTTTTCTATTCTTTAAATAAGATAAAATAATATTTCCAGCTAATGTTAGTGAAAAATAATGATTAGCCATAATCGTATGACTTACTTAAGTATAAATATGCAAAAATAAAACAGTGCCTTCATTTTTCCGGACAAATTAGGAAAGTCTTCTAATTTTGATTGGTGACTAAGTTTTGAAGATACTGTTTAAGATAAAACTGTCTTCAGTGAATGTTATTGAGACATTTATTCTCTGGTTTAGGGATTCTTTGAGGCTGGAGAATAAAAGTCACTAATTCATTCATTCACTCATTCACTCATTCATTGACTCATCAAATACTTATTGATGGTCTTCCAAGTGCTAGGCACTATTTTGGCACTGGAATAAGTGCTGAATAAGATAAAGTCCCTCCTTGGTGGTGAAAATGGGCACTAAATTAATAAGAAAACAAATGTATACAAATTGCAAGTATAAATAGAAGGTACAAAGAAAATACCATGTAAGATGTTTGTCCAGGGTAATAGATTTCCAGCAGGAGGGCAAAGCAGCACTAAGACCTTAGATAAGAATGAGACGGCTTCGGGGGCTGGCCTGGTGACATATTAGTTAAGTTTGGCATGCTTTGCTTCAGCAGCCCGGGTTTACAAGTTCAGATCCCTTGCATAGACTTAGATCACTCATCAAGCCATGCTGTGGCAGTGACCCACATATAAAATAGAGGAAGATGGGCAGAGATGTTAGCTCAGGGACAGTCTTCCTCAGATGAGATGGCTTTGTTCAAGAACAGGAAGAGGGACGTTGTGGCTGGATTAAATGAATGATAGGGTGAGTGGACACCTTTCCCAGCACAACCTAAAACCACCAAAGAAACAACTCTCTAATATTGAGGGTATAGGGAGAGATGAGGGGTGAGGTAGAAAGGTGTTAGATTGTGGGAGCAGCCAGCATATATCAAGAACTACCTTGTATGTTTAATATAAGTATTATAACTGCTTTTTATTTCTTCCTCTCTGCTATGGTCTGAATGTTTGTGTCCCCCCAAAGTTTATATGTTGAAACCCTAACCTGCAAAGGTGATGATATCAGTAGGCAGGGCCTTTGGAAGATGCTTAAGTCACGAGGGTAGAATTCTCATGAATGGGATTAGTGCCAGAGAGATTCCTAGCCCCTTCCACACTCGAGGTGTAGGGAAAAGGTGCTATGTGCTAGGAAGAAGGCCCTCATCAGAAAATTGACCATGCTAGCACCTTGATCTTGGACTTCCAGCCTCCAGAACTGTGAGAATAAATTTCTGTGGTTTATTAACCACCCAGTCTGTGGTACTTTGTTATAGCAGCCCGAACGGACTAAGACATGCTCTATTAATCCAGTGTTTCAACCAAACGATTTACTGTTCTTTGACAATATTAATTTCCTTCCTGCTTTTGCACTTTTGTTTGTATGTCTTTCTTCACCAGCAATCGTTTGTTTCCTTTCCCATGTTTTCCCGAAACTTTACATTCTTCAAGGCAAGTTCCAAAGGAGATCCTTCATGAATCCTGATAGGTTGGTCCTTTGAATTCCCCATAGTGTTTGGTTTGTACCTCTCTTTATGCGTCTGTTTTCTGCTGTTTATTCTGATTGCTATCCTTCCAGTGATTCCTAGAGGGCAGCATCATGATCCGCAAACTCCTCATGCATAGTTTGCAGAAAGCGTTGGTTTTGTTGCGTGTGCTCACACTAAGGTTAAATAAGAGGAACATACCTGTTCAATTTTCCAGTAAAACTCCAATTACTCCCAAATTGAGTTTTTTTCCACTTTGTATCTCCGATGCCTAGTACCCTACTGGGCACACAGGAGGAGCTCAGCATAATTTCAAATAAATGAACCAGCTATTAGTAGTTATATTAAATTATGTTATATTAAATTACCTTAATTTAATAGAAATATTATGTAAGGTCTTAAGCAAATAATAGTTAACATGGAGAGAGTGAAAAGTAGTAGTGACACCATGCTTCTGTGCTTTCACATTTAAGAAATTTTTATAAGTGTATGATAGAAGATTCTGATAAAATGTGGGAATATTGATGTTATTGTTTTGTAGATCTAGTGGCTTCTGTTGAACTTTGTAGGGTTAGAATTTCACTTCAGAATAGTTATTTTCTTAAAATGAGATTGCTTCTCAGCAATATTGCTAGTTCTGTATAATCTGATCATTAATTAATTAGGGTCAATTACTGTTGTTATCTAGAAAATAAAAAAAGTGCTGTGTCACTAGGTCATGAGTTATATTAGTACTGTACAGGCAGACTGTGGGTACGATAATTTGACACTCTCATCCTTTTGGGGCTGACATTTGGACTTATGGCCAACACCACTTCAGGACTGTCTTCTTTAAAAATAACAAACTATCACTGTGCATTGATCACTTTGGCTTGAATTGTTAATCACTTTAATGTGAATTTTAAATAATTTTTTTGTAGTTTATAATTCACTCTGTTCTCCCTAGTTTTGTTATAGTTACACCAAAAACATAGAGTATGCTCATTGGAGCAAAAGGGTATTGAAGTTTTAGAAATAGCCATTGAGAAGGGCCAGCCCTGTGGGGTAGAGGTTACATTTCCACACTCCACTTCAGTGGCCCAGGGTTTGCTGGTCCGGGTCCTGGCCACAAATCTATACACTGCTTATCAAACCAAGCTGTGGTAGGCGTTCCACATATAAAATAGAGGAAGATGGGCACAAATGCTAGCTGAGGGCAAATCTTCCTCAACAAAAAGAGGAGGATTGGCTGCAGATGCTAGCTCAAGGCTACTCTTCTTCTTCTTCTTCAAAAAAGAAAAATAGCCATTGAGAGCTTGGAAAGAAAGAAAGAAGGTTATAATTTGAACAATGATAGCTCTTTTGGGGCTACTTAAAAAATCAAGGGGCCCTGAAGCCATTTTATCTCACAGATAAGGTTATGTAAACTGTAAGATTCTTACATATTCATCATCAGTTGATAGATTTATTGGATACATTTAGGTTATTTAACATAGAAACAAGCTCATGTGAAATCAGTATTTAAGTATTTTCTAGTTTCCTTGATTGGTCCAATCCCAAAAGTTCATTAAATTCTAATTTTAACAGGCTAGAAACTGATTTGCAAGAATGATATCATGAATGAGATGGGGGAGAAATTATCCATGTTAATCATATTTGAGTACTTTTCTCTGCCTGCACAGAGACTTTCTAACATGCCAAACCATCTCTGACTGAGGATGTTTGAAGGCTAAATTTAGGAGTGTTTCTTTCAAAAGATCAGGTGGACTGAATCGTTGAGACCCCATTCTTCAGTCCTTAGAGGGCCACAGGGCCAGTGGATAGAGTTTTGGATTTGATTTTTGAGTTTTACTTTGGTCAATGGGAATGTTAGTAGATGTGACATGCACAAAGGCCTGACATGTGCTTGAATGAGTTGGATTTGCCCTCTTGCGCTCTTTGTGTTTGCCAAGAGAAGAACAGGCTTTGTGTAGTCTCTTGTCAAGGAGAATGAAAGACACCTGGAAAAAACCTGGATTCAACCCATGCTTTGGAGCCAAGCCTCACGGAGCCGGGCCCAGCTCAGCTGAATCCCAGCTGACTCACCCAGGCATGAGCAAGAAAGCAAGTCTTGTTGTTGTCTGCTCTTGAGTTTCAGCATGGTTTGTAAGGCCCCAGTTTTGTGGCAATAGCTGACCGCTGAAGACTTCAAGATGTTCCGACTGCCTGGTAAGAGCCTGCGCTTCATTCTGCTAATGAGACTAACTGATTCCGTGATGTTCCTGAGGTCAGAGCAGACCTCAGAAAGTAATCGGAGACTGCCTGGGTCAACGTTACTTTACTTTGAGCCAGAAAATTTTAAATCAGACTCCAAACCAATAAGCTTCTTTGCTGTTTGCTTCAAAAGACGCTCACAAAGCAAGTTTTCTGGGTGAACAGTCTGCTTCTCTGGGTGGGAACTCGCTCGTCAGGATACGTTTGCTCACCTGAGTAAACAACACACCTCTTAGGACATCAGTTAGTTTATCACGACTTTCAGACTTTCACCTCAGATCCT
Organism: Equus asinus; assembly: GCF_041296235.1. NCBI lineage: Eukaryota > Metazoa > Chordata > Mammalia > Perissodactyla > Equidae > Equus > Equus asinus. Next base: position 24,448,970 of record NC_091808.1, on the reverse strand, counting down.
AAACTATTAGGGCACTAACTGTCCTATTCTAACCAGATCGCCCTTGAAAGACTTGAAACACTTGCAAGCAGACTCCAAACTCCCTAAATATTCTTCCCTAACCTCTACCTTTGAAATAGTTCTAAGACTGTCAAGGTGATAATCTCCTTTGCTGAAGTAAATTTGGTGCATTTAGCTTTGATTGATGTACAGCTTTTTTGGTGGTCTTTGTTTAAGAATTGATAGTTGACATACATTAGAATTATTCTGTTGAGCATCAGTTAATACACACATTAATAAACATAGCAAAAACCTAGCTATGAGTTTATTGGCTTCCAATTCTCTTTGTTCCATCATTAATTTATACATTGATCTATGCATCAGGCTGACATCTGTAAAACAAAAGGAAGAAAAGGATCATCTTTTAAAGTTTCCGTGTCTAAAACTATGACTCTAAGATTCTGAGATCAAACACATATGTAAAAAAATTACTGGAACAATTTTTTATTTGTTCGTGATCTTTCTTAGTAAGTGCACAAATTCTAAGACAATTTAAATATGATTATTTTATTGTTTGTCTATAATGAGTGCCTTTAAAAACAGTGGTATAATTTATCCTTTAAATTTAAGCTTTTTTTGTTATATAAACTGGTTTACATTAATAGACTGAATATAAACATATTATTTTTCTTATGCTAATTGTATTCTCCTCAAATGATAACATTTCACCCATTTAGAATTCACTGGTAAGCAATATTACCTACCCTGAGTACAAGTTCTGCCTCTGACCAGAGGTAAGCAGAAAAGGCTCCTGGTAAAGAAATATCCCCTGGTTTAATGGCACCTTGTTTCACTTGGTTTGTTTGCAGGAGATGTTTATTATTATTTTGCACACAGCTCTACTGTGTCCTCTACAGATCAGAAACAGCAAAATAAACTCTAGATGATGCTATATGGAGGCACACAGATAGCATGGAGAAGTAAGAGAGAGTAGTTTGTCTACAAAGGGGGAAACTGTAATTATTGAAAGCAGCTATCGGATCACAAAGGACAAAGTCTAGAGACACTTAAAATGGGTCAAACTGTGTTACATAACTTTGATTTATGGAGAGTGAAATAGCAAATATTTATAATAATGATGCTCTATTATCTGGAAGCTGATTTAGAGTTTCAGCAAATGTCTTTATTTAAGGATTCAGAGAAACGTACAATACCTTTTAGAAACATTCATGTGCTAAACTTTTCCTTTTTAACTTTTAGAGGTGAAACATCACATGCCTTTAAAATCTGACCATCCAGGGGCTGGCCCCATGGCTGAGTGGTTAAGTTCACGTGCTCCGCCGCAGGCGGCCCAGTGTTTTGTTGGTTTGAATCCTGGGCGCGGACATGGCACTGCTCATCAAACCACGCAGAGGCAGTGTCCCACATGCCACAACTAGAAGGACCCACAACTGAAATATACAACTATGTACCAGGGGGCTTTGGGGAGAAAAAGAAAAAAATAAAATCTTAAAAAAAAAAAATCTGACCATCCAAACCAACAAATTATTCAGAGTTCTAGGTAGCTGGGGTTTTATAATATTTAGGTTTTTTAAATGTTCTCTGTTTTCTGGTTTGCTATTTCCTAGTTTTAAACCAGATTACATTGATTTATGATTTTATTTATAATATATAGTTTCTTTCAAAATTTTATAACCAGTTAATATTTTCACATTGGCAAAAATTAAACCTTGTCTTGTCCTTTTAGTTACATCACTGGTTTTATTTCTACCCTCCTCTTTTCCTTTCAAAACTCATTCGTTCAAAAATATGAAGATATCTTACATGTGATTCATTGAGCAAAGGTCAACTCTAAATAGGAAAATGTTACACTTTTGATTTAATCTGTTTTTGGTGTGGAAATAAATTCAGTTGAGAGAGATTTTTTTCCTTCTAAGTCAAAAACTTTCCTTTTTTATAAATGAGATATAGATTGATTACACTTTGCACCTCAGTTGTAACGATTCTGTAGTCTTAGCAGAAAATAATTTAGTCTCTTTGGAAGGAGGTCACAGTGGGGGGTAACTAAAGTCAAGCGTTGCCCCTTTTCAGTAGTTTTGGCTGCTTTCATATGTGAAATAATTAGAGTGTTTATTCAACTTATCAGAGGCTTTTAAATAGTGAGAGTTCAAACTTTATACTGCTTAACTTAGCACCATGAAGATGAATATAGGAATGGGTGAAAGAGTAGGTAAAGAAAAATTTGAATTCTCAAACAGATGATGGATGAAAGGAATGAAAAAGAAAAGAAGTTATATTTTTGAATTTACAAATGGAAATTTCCTAGCACAATAATGATGGTGATGTCAAAAGGAAAAATTTATCAACTGAAAAAAGTGTTGATATATTTCTGACATAATGTTGATTTATTTCTTGACTTGTTTATTTCAACTAGCAATGGTTTGGGCAATTGATTTATTTTTTGAACTATTAAATATTTTCTGACAGGCTGAAAAATAACCTTATAAGCCCCACTTCAGTGGTTCTGTAGTATATTGTTGAATTAGTCTTGGAGCAAATATATTTTAAAATAAATGAAACAACATATTAACTTCTACAAAATCAATCACTAATTCCCATTTTTGATGGTGTCATAGCTTTTTCCTTAAATAAATGTGTTTTGTCCACTTTATACCAAATATTATTTGTGTTCACACATTTAAATATCAAATTGAAATGAAGTAGAAATAATTCTGTTTTTAGAATTTGACTATTAGAAAGATAAATGGATACATTCTGTGGTCAGAAGTCAAGACGATGAGTTGATTAACTGAAAAATTATAATCAGCATTTTTAATTTAGTCACTGATCAAGTGTTTTCAAATATTTTGAGTGTGATAAAATCCAGGTTAAACCTGGTGCATCTGCTAATTCACTGTCAATTTCACTAAATTTGGCAATGTTTATTGGAGAAGTTTTGGGACTCTCGCCTCCCTGGACGACCTGTTAGAATATTTTCTCACTAAGGGTTTTGTTCTATATGGGAGAATTATCTTCTATTTTAAACTAGATATAAGTAGAAATATGGGAATCATTTTACTGAAATCTACTTTACTGATGGCTGGAACACACTTTGAGAATCAATGCCCTCAGGCTTCCTGTTCTTGCTCAATTCCTCAAAAAGTTGAAAGAGAAACTCTAGGGCAACAGACGTCCTGGGGGAGACATCTGGGAATGCTTCAAAGGAAACGATGCTCATCTTTATCATTATGCCAGTTGTTCAAATTTGGCAGATCTGCTAAGCCCCAGGAGGCATACTGATCTTAGATCAATCTATAAAAATAATTAATATGTGAGATTCATTGAGCCTTTATGATGTTGCAGAAACTTCGCTACAACTCCACGTAAGTCATTTTATAATCCTATGTTATGGATGAGTAATTGAGGCCCATAAGGGTTAGGTAACTTTTCCAATGTCACCCTGCTGGTAAATAGTTGCTCCAGAGCTTGCGCTATCTATGACTATACAATATTCCCTGTAGTCACTAATATTTTCTTCTTGCGCTTGGGTTTTCTTCAATTTCTTGTGCTTTACAACTCTGACAGTCATCAAACGCCGGTTCAAAAAGTTCCTTCTAGTCTTTACCTGCCTTTGACCCACTTCACCTGCCAGCTAATGACGATGAAGCTCCAGCACTGATGATGAAACTTATAGTTTGTTAAGAGGCATAATATGCCTATGATACTTTTATTTATGTCAGTAAAATTAATAGAGAAAACTCTACATATTTATATGTAACGATTTTTCGGTCTTAAGGGTTGTATTATTTTACTTAACACACCTGCAAATCTCACCTGGATGAAATCCATTCAAATACTTTCTATGCACTCACGTGCATTACTTCAGTGGCAAAAGCAGGGTTTGAGTTTCATTAGTTATTTTATTTGTCTTGCTCACGTTCCCAGCTATTTAGGAAGTGTGATTCAAGGCTGATGAAATACATTCTCTCTGTGTGTTTTGTTTTCACTTTTTTTTTTTTTGGAGACTACTCATTGCTATTTTGCTATCTGTCTCTTTCACAGACACTCCCCAGGGCACTGTAAATAACCATTTTGGAGGTGGAATTAATGTCATGTCTCATTTTGAAGGCAATGTCATCTGATCTCTTTTGAGTAGTAATTAAAATAACTGTAGGCATACTTATCTACTGGGAAAAGCTTTCATGATTAGCAGGTAAAAGATGGGCTGGATTATCTAGAGATCAAAGTTTGGTAAGGAGATTTCCTGCATATGCTGGTGACCCACTGACTACTTACTGAGTGGCCAGGCCAGAGACAACTCCAGTATCTGTTAGTTAATCAATAGAATGCATTGTACAAACATCTGTTTACAAGTACCGTTGGTGCATCCTTTACATCCAGATGCAATGAAGACAACTGTTGGAAAATTAGGAAAAATGTGATAGGGCCATGGTTCCTAAACGTCAGTGCCTGTCAGAATCACTTGGACAGCTTGTTAAAACACAGATTACCAAGCCTCACCTCAGAGATTCTGATTCATACGTCCCTGATGGGTCCTAGAATTTGCATTTCTAGCAAGTTCCCAAGTGATGCACTGCTGGTCTGAACACTACACTTAGAGAACAACTTGTGAGAAGCTTGTTTTGTACCTTTAAATTATATAGTTAGTTTACAATTTTAAATAGAAACTCAACTATGATATCATAAATTTTTCAAATGTATTTTCAAAATGTATTCCATATGGTTACGTACCGTCATGTATTAAAGAATCTACTTCTCCTTTTAATTTTTTGGATTTTTTTTTTCTTCTTGTTAGTCTTCATTTTATTCTTAACCCAGGCTATGTCTTTTTTCCCCCTCTCATTGTCTCGGTAAGATTTCCCAATTTTATGCTATTATATATTGCAGGAGCAGTCATTCTTTCTTGAGTAATTTTTCAAATTAGAATTCTCTATCAGATCGTAAGCTCCTTGGAAGAAGGAACCATGCACTATTCATTTTTGAATCCGTATGCCCTTCCCATCATTGATGCCTAGTACTGAGAGTTGTACATGGAGGAAATCTATAAATATGTATTGCATTGAATGCTACATTTTTGACTCTGCTTCTTTCTTCTGAAGACTGAAAAAAGTCACATATAGAGTTTTAAACAGTTAGAAATTTGAATATGAGAAAGGCAAAGAAAGGAGAAAGGGAAGATTAGAAGGCTAATAGGAGTCTGTAGAAAGAGAAGACAGTGTGAGATTATTAAACCTGAACCAATTCAGATCTTAACTTATTAAATCCTTTATTTGAATGGACCACGTTTCTTTATTATTTATTTGGTGTTTTGTAGTGTAACATATCAAAAGGAAGCAATCAATGCAGATAAGTTGATCAAAAATGAGTTAGAACAGAACAAAAGCTAAATAGGATTTTACCTGGAAATAGTTTTTAGAAGACATTGATTAAATTCAATAACTGTTAAATAAGTCAAATGAAGTGAAATCATAGAAAATGCTTCAACGGGACAAAATAAAGTGATTTAAATCAAAGAACTCATCACAACCAGGAGTTATATATGAAATATTTTCTCAAGTGAAAGAGTCATTTTATCTCTCTAGAAGGTACATAGTAAATGATTTGTCATACTTTTATATATGTTTTAAATATTTCATGACACAAAAATAGAAAATCTTGTTGAAAGTACTGAAAAGAATCAAACAAATGGATAGGCCTACTGTGTCTTTGGAAAGGAAAACATTATTAGGAAGTAAATTCTAAAATTAACATATATAATGCAGTTCAAGTTAGAATCCCAATGTGGTTTTTTTCAAAGGAGGGGACATGTATAAATTAATCTTAATGTTTAGTGCCCAAAAAGAGCTAAGAATAAAAGAGGAACAGGAAAAGGCACTTGACATGCCAAATATGAGAACATCAAAATTGAAAAACCACTAAACATAAATCAATACGGCATTGGTATAGAAACAGATGAACCAGTTATATACAATACAATAAATAAATCCATTTCATAAATAAATCTCAGTAAAAGAGAGAATTTAATATATAAAATGATATGTTCAATGGGAAAAGAAAAATTATTTTTAATTCTGGTATTGTGATCTATCGATTTGGAAGAAATAAAATTGGAATTTATTTTATGTCCTACGCAAAAGTAAACTCCAGATGAATTAAAGACTTAAATATGAAATACAAAAAAATAAGAACCTTGAGAGTTTTTAGAATTTAGGAGTGTTTGTAATATCTAAGGTTTGGCAAAATATTCTTAATCAAGACTGTGAAACCAGAAGATGTCAAAGAAAATAAAGCCGTAGTTGACCACAGGAAAAGTGAAAGTTTTTCATTTCAGAATATATTATAAATAAAGTCAATACCAAGATAATAAATATCGTGGACAAATATTTGTAACAGAATTGATAGGCTAAGGCCTGATATCAATAATTTACAAACAACTCTCAGAAATTGACAAAAAATATAGATGAGGAAGAAGATAAAAGACACTTTACAGTATATTAAACTGAAATGACAACGGTCATAAAAAGACGCTATAGCCCACTGGTTCTTAGGAAATAATATTGAGATGTCATGTTACCCCCAGCAGAGAGTCAAAAATTAAAGAGAAAACTATACATGTATAAATTGCAGATATAAATGTCAGGTTTTACAGTTTTTTGGCAAAAGTTATCTGGAAACATGTATTGAAATTAAAAACGAATTTATCCTTTGACCCAGATCTTCCACTATTCTGCAGAATCTATACCATAGAAATCATACTACCATTAAGCAAGGGTATATGTACATGCATTTTATTCTAATATTGCTCATGGTGGCATTATATGGTGGAAAGTTAAATAAATTGTATTATATGTATATTAAAGAATAAAATGCAGTGAACTTTATGCAAATATGCAAATATTTATGCGAAATGAACTTTATTTATGCAAATAAGCCAGTCCCCTTCCCCCTGGGGAGCAAGGAGTTACCTGCTAGGTATAGCAAAGTCATTGTAGTTACTTGAATTGTAGTGTCCTTGACCTACTTAGCTACATATGTGACTAGAGAAACTGCTCAGTATTGGGCGACTGATAGGCCTTGTAATCCGGCACACTCAGCAAAAACATGAAGTGATGCTTAGAGGCCATGGTGGGCTGCAAATAAGCATGGAGAAAAATATAGATGGATATCTTGTTTTTAACATGGATAACCTTGGAGAGAGTGAGCTAATGTGGGGAGAAGGGGGAGGGAGAGGAGATTGGGAAGGACGAGGCAAACAAAAATGAAATGAAAAAGAATGCATTTAATAAGCACATGGATGATTACATATATATGTATATGCTTTATTTATAATTATATCTTTAATTAAAAGGATAAGTTACAAATAGTTTTTTTTTTTTTTTACGTTAAGAACCCTAAAATCTGGCCATTTTTCTCTCTTGCTTAAATCATTCAGTGGCTTCTTATTACTTTTAGAATGAGGTTCATGGCCTCATATAATATAGGCCTATAGTGGCTCCTATGTATAATTCCTGCTTGGCTCTTCATCCTCGTCTTTAACTGCATCCATTGATCTCCACCAGACATTTTGCATATCCTGACTGTGTCAAGGATCATGAAGCAAGAAAAGTCACATGTTGACTTATTGATTTGCTGACATTTAGTCATATTATAGTTGATTTAGAAATGTGACTTTGAGAAGATATATGTCTTCCCTTATTACAGTTTTCATTATTCTTCCAGAGAATGATACAGAAAGAGCTCTGCTGAATATGCAAATAATTTTAGCACTTCTGTTTATTAAAATTGCCCAATCACTGCAACCTAAGCACTAACTTTTAAAAATGTACTGATTCTTTGTTACTTTGAAGAAGAACTGCATCCGTGATTACTAACAAGAAAACAAGTTGGGAAATTTTGCCATGAGAGAGAATTTCAAAAGTCTCTCTGAACCTTCAATTGTGTTACATTTAAATTTTTTTTAACATTTTAAAACACAAACTAATTATGAAAACTCTAAACATTAAGTATTTTATTATATGTGTTGGAGAAGCTTCCATACAATACTCAACAATGAACCGGCTGAAGGAATTGCAGAGACAGAAATGAGAAGAGGGCCATTTCCCGAGGAGTACATAGTGCATTCCTGAACCTTCCACTCTAGTCAGATTTGGTTAGAAAGAAGGGAAGATGATTGTTCTCATTCCCAGCTTGGGTGGCGTGCCAAGGCTTGAAATAAAGCCAGAAAAATGGCCTAAAGTCTGCTTAAATGAATTATGATATATCTGCACAAATGAGTACTATATAGCCACTAAAAAGGATGTGAAATTTCTCTATATACTGACTTGGATCAATGTCTGAAAAACATTTTTAAGGAAGTATATCCAAGACCACATAAGTATTCATATTTTTCTTTAGACACATGGTAGAACACTATACAGACTTTACTGAAGAATATCTTTGAAAAAACATATAAGAAACTGGAAACTCTTTTTCTGAAGAGACGAACAAATTGGTTAGGAGAAGAAAATAGACTCTTCACTCTCTAATTCTTTTATTTGTTTAGAGTTTAGTGAAGGTTGATGTGAATCCTGACCCTGAGGGAGCAGGTTAACTCCAAGGGAAGGGTTTTCATTACTGCGTGTAGAGACCAAATGTAAGAGGAAAGGCTGCTCCACATTGGAATGATGGGAGAGGGACATTGAGGAGCCTCACCACCAGGCTAATCCTCCCATCTCAAAGATAGCTGCATGCCCCACGGGGGAAGATTGCATCTGCTTAGCACTGCCTCAGTGAGGGAGTTTGTGCAAGTTACTGATTCTCTCTGCATCTTAGTTTCCTCATCTCTGTCTCAGTAACTGCTTTAAAGGATTGTTGTGGGAGCCAATGAACTGTTCCGGATATAGCATTCTGTCACTCTGGAAGGGTTAGCTCTCATCAGTCTTATTTTCATCATTGGGAAGCCAACAGTAATCATGAAATCCTACTTTAAGGCTCTGTCTCTCCACTCCAACAAGCAATTGTCTTCATGTGCTGGTGTTACTGTGGCCCAGAGGCAACAGTGTGTAGACAACAGAAGCTGAGAGTGCTTTGAGGGGGGGCAGTTAGCTGAGAGGTCTCCACAGGCGCAAACTGTGTAGAAGGACAGATTTTCAGAAGCATTTTCCAGATTACTTTTCACTCCTGGAAGGCAAAATTGTGAATAATCTTATTAAAAAGATTCTGTTTTTCATGACGGAAGCTTTCTTAGAAAATAGAATATTTATTTCCTCCTAAGTTCAAGGATACAATCCAGTAGCCATTGGACTTCCTGGTATGTTTATTATAACTTCTTGATCATCCAGCAATGATTCTCATCCTCCTCAGTCTCTGGGAACAACGGTCCCCTATTCAAGTGTTCTCTGGATGCTAAGTTCACTCATATGAATATTTTATATCCTATTTCTTTTTGTGTATTTCAAATGTTTCTATGTAAAAACAAAAAAAAATCATTTTAAGGCATTGACTGTTTAAAGTATATAAATATGAAGAAAGCTAATGAATGAGTAAATTTACATAAGTAAACTTTGGATATTGGAGTTATTAAAGAATTTAAAAATAATATTCTTCTGGAAATGCAAGGGTGATCTTAGGGAATATGGATAGAATGTCAATTTTCATAGATTCCTGCTGAAGTAGGGAAAATCGGAGGCTTCTTAGTTGTCAGCCTACTTGTACCATCCTCGCCTCCAGTCCCCTTTCTCCTGCTCTTGTTTGTCATCAGCAACTATTGTCACCAAAGTCCCTCTGATATTCTTGTAAATCATGAATTATTTTTCTCCTGCAGATTTTACCAAAAATTTAGATGCACCTGCTTGTGCCTAATTAATTTACAAAATTATTGATAAGAAAACGAAATGTGCAAGATCTCAAAATCAGGGTGTGTCTGTGTCAGGTTGGAGGAAGGTGCATCTAGAACTTTAATTAACACCAAAAAAATCTAGATTTAAAGTAGGGTTTAAAACAAGTATGGATATTGAACTGAAGAATTTGCCTATCACAACAAATATATATATATATATATATATATATATATATATATATATATATATATATTCTTTTTAAAGATTGGCACCTAGGCTAACAACCATTGCCAATCTTCCTTGTTTATTTTTTTAAGGATCGGCACCTGGGCTAACAACTGTTGCCAATCTTTTTTTTTTCTGCTTTATTTCCCAACCCCCACCCCCAGTACATAGTTGTATGTCTTATTTGCAGGTCCTTCTAGTTGTGGGATGTGGGACGCCGCCTCAACATGGCCTGACGAGTGGTGCCATGTCCGCGCCCATGATCTGAACCACTCGGCCATGGAGCCAGCCCCATATTTTTTTCATTACAATAATCAAAATCTCTTTCTTAATTCACATAGTCGTCTTGGATTTTTGCCCATTATCTACCATTTAATCCACTGCTTTCATTTTGCCTGAATCTGTGACTTCTGTGGCTCTGTGCGTTGTCTCTGGAAATTCAGTTTACAGTTCTCTGGCTTTGATAAATTCTTTGAGACACAACTCTCTCTCTCAACATTCCTGGGAAGTGACCACTCTAGATACAATGTGCTAACTGGCCTATCCACTACCAGCCCTACTTTCCCACTGGAGGAAGAAAAAAAGAGTTGTCTTTTCAAAAAGGAAAAATTCAAATTTTTCTCAAAAATTCAAACTCAACTCCCCAAAATTGAGCATTACAGGTATATGCCTCAGAGGAAAGGTTTTCTTTTCATACTTTTTTCTTTCTTTTTTTTCCTACTTTATTTCTAGTACTGTGAGTAATTGTGGACATGCTAAGAAATATAGTCAATCAAGGATTAGAAAATGCTTTAGATAAATCTGCTCTGCTGTTTTCAGTTATGGGAATATGGCAATTGAACTTGCAGTACCTGGAAGAAAGGACCATCTCACACAGCTGTCTTGGAAATTGCTGCATGCAGTGAATACTGGACAGCAGAATTTCCATAGTGAGCCTCCAGTGCTTGAAGTGGTCATTAGATGTCGTTAGATGTTCGTGGCCGGAACTGTCATCATGGCCTCTCAAGTCAGACTTCCTTTTCTACCTACAACTTCTCCAGCTCCTACCTCCAACCCAGCACTGCTCTCCGCTCAATTCCTCTGTCCTTCCAATCATTGCCATTGTTCTTCCCTTTAATATCACCACATCTGTTGTCTTTCTCTTCTCAGTCTTTAGATGGGGGAAGTGGCCAACTAGCGGACAAGATAGAGGAGAGTGCCCTGGATGTCTAAATTAGCCCACTCAGTTTTCTCCTATGTGTGAAAACAAACTGTACTTCTTCCACCTGTGTGGGGAGAAAAGTTTTCTTCAGTCTAAATGCACATGTGTAAGTTATATCAGACATTTTTAGAAAAAACCCCTTAGCAGTAAAGTATATCGTCAAATAGTATGAAAATAATAAAGATTCTATATAGAGTCAATGTATCAGCTAGGTCTTGTTGACTGGCAAGTGACAGAAACCCCAATGGAAACTTGTGTAAGGAAAAGTAATTTATTGTTTCAAGGGGCCGGCTGGTGGCCCAGTGGTTAAGTTCAAACCCTCTGCTTCGGTGGTCCAGGGTTTCACGAGTTCAGATCCTGGGTGTGGACATGGCACCGCCCATCAGGCCATGCTGAGGCGGTGTCCCACATGCCACAACTAGAAGGATCCACAATTAAAATACCCAACTATGTACTGGGGGACTTTGGGGAGAAAGAAAAAAGAAGTTTGGCAACAGGTGTTAGCTCAGTTGCCAATCTTTAAGAATAAAAGTAATTTATTGTTTCATATAAGACAAAGGTCAAGGGATGAATTTTGTTTAAGGCTACACTAGAATCAAGATTCAAGTAATTTAAAAGAAAATAAACTTTTTATTTTGGAATACTTTTAGATTTACTAAGAAGTTGGGAATACAGCATAGAAAGTCCCCATATACCCACATGCAGTTTCCCCTAATGTTAACATCTTACATTGATATGGTACATTTGTCCCATCTAATGAACAAATATTGGTACATTATCATTAGCCAAAGTCCATTCTTTACTCAACTGTCCTTAGTTTTTACTTAATGCCCATTTTTTGTTCTGGGACGCCACATTACATTTAGTCATCATGCCTCCTTAGGAGTTTCGCGGTTGTGACACTTTCTCACACTTTCCTTGTATTTGATGTTGACTATTTTGAGGAGTCCCAGTAACATAATTTGTAGAATGTCCCTCACCTGACATTTGTCTCGTGTTTTTCTGGTGACTAGTCATGGGGTATGGGTTTTTGAGGTGGTGGTTGTCAGATTTCTCCACCGTAAAGCTACTCTTTGTCCTTCCTTTTCGTGTTGTACTCTGCGAGGAAGTCACCACATTGGGTCCACAGTGCAGGAGTGAGGAGTTATGCTCCACTCCTGGGATGGGGTGTTTTTACCTGCATTATTTGGAATGCTTTCTTACAGGAGATGTGTCCAATCCCCTTCATTTATTTATTTATGTAATCATTTATTATATCAGTATGGACTCATAGATATTTCTTTTATACTTTGGGTTGTACTTCACTACTACTTTCTTAATTTTGTTGCTCAAATTTTTCTAGCTTTGTACGTTTTTGGGAGCTCTTTCAGTTGGCCCACGTCTCTTCGATATTCTTACGAGATTTTTAGTGAGTGGGGGCACTTCTTACTTTCTGGCACTTTCAGGCTCATCTTGTATATTCCAAGGCCAATCTTAGATACAGCCATTTCTCCAATGGCTGTTCTTTTTATTGGAATTGGTGTTAGAAACCAAGATCTGGGTGCTAGGTATGCTCATTGCAATGGCGATGTTGTTGTGTGTCAGCCCTCTTAGCTGACAGAGCGAGGGAATATATACGTGTATATAGAGGCTCAAGTGGTTCTATCTGGACTCAAGTTTTCTCTTTCTTTCACCCAGGCCCTCCATGTTTACTCAATTCTTGGACAGAAATTTTCTTCATACTCGCAAGGTGGCTGTGGCAACTTTAAAACTTAAGTCTCAAGGAACGGAATGAAAGTCTCTTTCCCACAATTCCCAACAAATTCCCACCAAATCTCATTGGCTTCTTTTAGGTTACATTTCAATTTGGCAACTGATCCCTGTAGCCAAGAGAAATGAGATGTTCTTATTAGGTTATGCCTGGGTCATGTCCCCCTCACAAGAGGCGGAAGATGGAGCCTATTTTAAACCACATGGGAAAAGAACACAAGAGACACAGAGTTTCAAATGGTTGATAGTGAAAAAACGGAAAATATAGCTGTATAGTTGAAAAATGATAAGTTCCACCACAGCCAATTACCGCTACGTCTATGGATTCTGAAATTCTAAAACATCCTACCACTTACTGTGAAGTTTTGAAAGAAAATAAGATACTTATTTTTATAAAAAGATGTATCAGTAAATGGCTTGATAGCAAATGAACCTTCATAGCTTCTGAAAATTGAATAGTACTTTACCTTTACTATATCTTTGCATATGAGTTTTCTGCTTTGAAACTATACATGCAGAGAGCAAATCCATTGTCAGATTCCTTTCTGTTTGCTTTTAAAAATAATTTCACTTTTACAAAAATGGAGCATTTAGGCTGGAAGGAAATAAAATCTGTTGTCCTTTGTGATTGTTGCTTCATTTTGATCGTCTCCATTGGTTTTCTTTATTTACCTCTTTCAGGAACCTAGTCAAAAGGAAACTAGAGAGCTTGAGGTTCATTCATTAAAATGTTAAGGCACTTTCTTTTTTTCCACTTCAAGGAAGTTTGTAAAATATTGTAAAAAGGACGGACTATAGGATGGAAGGGTTATAGGATGGCATTATAACTGAAACCACTAGTGTGATCTGAAGTTCTCGGGGTTTTAGTAGTAAGGCTTTCACACCCCTTTTTAATTAAGCCATCAATTAACAGAAGAAGAATACCAATGTAAAAGGATTATTTTCAAATTCATCTGCTGCAAAGACATGCTAGTTTTAAGATATTAGCAGTCACCTAGAAAAGTTGCATCCCATTTTTATCTGAAGGCAATTATTGGTTCTCTTTATATTTGTTAAGATTATTTTTGCTTTTATTTCATTGCTTTTAAAAAATATTACTCACTGTAGAGATCCACGGGTTTACAAAATAAAATATTAAAGATGCTTCTAATTTGGATTGTTAAATGAACTGCTGCTTAGGTCCCTGTGGAGTGTGTTCAAATTATATTGAGCCACAAATATCTTGGGTGACCTCTAAATTTAAAATCCATGAAATGGACATAATCAAATTGGTAACTCTGAATTGAAACTTTGGTTATTTGGAACCCTTAGAGAATTAGACTTCCAGAAATTTTTTTGGAGTAATCCAGTCATGATACTTCTTTGCATTAGAAGACTTTTTTTTTTAGCTCTTTTGACAAGAACGTTTCCCACTTCTCTACCTTAAGCAGTGGATACTGGCCATATTTCATTTATTTTCTTATGACTCTATTACAATCTTCCTCGTTTTTGAGTGCTGGATATTCTAGAAATATTTGTGGGGTTTTTTTGCCAATCTTCTTTTTTTTTTTTCCTGCTTTATCTTCCCAAATCCCCCCGGTAGATAGTTGTATATCTTAGTTGCAGGTCCTTCTAGTTGTGGCATGTGGGACACTGCCTCAATGTGACCCAACGAGTGGTGCCACGTCCATACCCAGGATCCAAACCGGCAAAACCCAGGGCTGCCACAGCAGAACGTGCAAACTTAACCACTCGGCCACGAGGCCGGCCCCTAGAAAGATTTAAGTTTTGTCTTAAAAATGTTCCTATAGGGTGAGCCCTGGTGGCTCTGTGGTTAAGTTCAGCATGCTCCATTTCAGCAGCCCAGGCCTGGTTTCCAGCATGGACCTACGCCACCCATCTATCAGTGAGCATGCTGTGGTAGCAGCTCACATAGAAAATAGAGGAAGATTAGAAACAGATGTTAGCTCAGGGTGACTATTGCTCAGCAAAAAGAGGAAGATTGGCAACAGATGTTAGAGAAAAAAAAAGAAGAGGAGAAAAACATGTTCCTATATATGTATATTCCTCACAAATACAATGTCCGACTTAGGATTAGCATATCCAGTCACTATTTTGAGTAAATTTTATTAACAATTATTTATTGAAAATATTTAATATGCTGAACATGGTGATGATAAGTGCTTTTTACATATTTCACTTCATTTATTCTTCATATTTTAATAAGGTAGCTATTAAAATCTCCATTTGAGAGAAGAGGAAACTATGCCTCAGAGAGCTTAAATTAATTACTGTCATACAGAAGAGCCAGGATTCAAATCTGTCTGTAGAATCTGACATACTGTATCTAAAAACTAAGAAAGAGCCACTGTAATAGACCCACCCACAAAATTCAACTAAGTATTGACTGTTCAAGAGACCCTCCTCCATGATTCTTCCATGCTCCTACATGTCTTGCCAGGTGTGAAAGGCACTTACCGCCCTTACCCAGGTCATTTCTCAGGCTTCTTTACAGGAAACAATCCTGAGTGATGAAATAACCCCCCTCTGGAATAAAGAGCAGGCTTTCTATAAAAGTGGTAGATTTCCCAATTTCAGTTTCTTACCTATATTTTCAGCCTCTTATCATTGTTCCTTGAATTTAATGCTTATTTATGCTCAGAATATGGTTGATGTGAGCATTCAAGGAAAAAGAGTAACTTATTAAAAGAATAAATACCATGGGGCCAGCCTGGTGGCGCAGTAAGTGCACACTTTCTGTTTTGGCACACCAGGGTTCGCTGGGTTCAGATCCCGGGTGCGGACATGGCACCACTTGGCAGGCCATGCTGTGGTAGGTGTCCCACATATAAAGTAGAGAAAGATGGGCACGGATGTTAGCTCAGGGCCAATCATCCTCAGCAAAAAGAGGAGGATTGGCAGCAGTTAGCTCAGGGCTAATCTTCCTCAAAGGAAAAAAAAAAGAATAAATACCAGAACAAATTTTCCAATTATTATGTCTAATTGTGGCCCTTGATTATTCTAAAAAACAATACCCAAAAAAACAATTTAATTCAATAGAAATAACAGGTATTTCTTAGTGTCTACTATGTGCCTGATGAGTTCTTAATGCTTTATGTTGTTTTACCCCTTGCAACAATACTTTGAGGTAAGTAATACTATATCCCCACTTGACAAATGAGGAACTGGGGCCTAGAGGCATTATACAGTTTGTCAGAGGTTTCATAGCGAGTAAGCAAGGGAGCCAGGCTGCAAATGCAGCCACTCTGGTTCCAACACCCGGGCTCTCAATCACCTCCTTACGGAGTTACCACTATCTTTTTGCTGTTACCACTATATTTGTTGCTATTTGCATCCAATTTTCATCAAGAAATGTAGAATGAAAAACAGCCTGCAAAGAAAAGGGCCCTGTAGATGCTTCTGCTACATACACAAATATTATTCCAAGTGCCAGTTATAAAACCAAAGTCAAAACGCATCTCCAGATAAATGCTTTCAAAGAGCACCAGAATGGAATTGACTTAGGTAACCCCCCTAGCTTTTTATTGCTAAGCATCTGAGGATGGTAGTTCCCTGGATCAATCTCTCAATTATGATTTCCAGGGTTCCCCCCGCCCTCTTTTTCAGGAGTTTTCCCTGGGGACTTCGGGGCTCTACACACATCTAAAATCCGGGGACTGATGACGGGCATGTAAGAACCAAGAGAAAGGCAATTTACGGGAGAAAATGAAGTGAGAAAGAAAGGACAGGGTCAAAACGAAAGAAAACCAAGCTGCCTTGGTAAGAAAATGTGTATAATCCAAGCCGACTGTTCCTCGCGTTTTATCTCGTCCACTCCAGGAGCCGCGTCCCCGGCTCTCAGGGTAACTAGGCAACGACGTTGCCCTGGTAACCCGGGAAACTCAGAGGGCTCCAACGCGTCTGGCTCGGGCCGCCCTTCGGTACCCAGCGCTGGCCGGGTGGGCGGGGCGAGGCGGAGTCGGGCTCTCGCGAGAGCTGCGTGGGGCCTCCGGCGGCCGCGTCAGGCCGGCCTTAGGGACGTGCTGGCCGGCGGGGGCGGGCCCGGGAGCGCCAGCGATGGCGGCGGAGGAAGGCATGGCTCCCTCGGCCCTGCGGGTCCTGGAAGAAGCGCTGGGCGTGGGCCTGACGAGTGCCGGGGCCACCGCCGAGGCGGTGGCGGCCGAGGGCGCCTACTACCTGGAGCGTATCCTTGGCTGCGCGTCGGGCCGAGGCGCGGGCTCCGTTGGGGCCCCGCCGGGGCAGCCTCCGCGCCGCGGGCGCCCTGACACCCCCGCCGAGCTCTCCTGCTTTAGGCGCGTGCGGCCGCCGCGGCCGTTGGAAGGAGAGCAGGAAGACCTTGAGGAGCCACGTGTTTCGTAACCACTCAGTAAACTGTGGATGAAGTTCTATGTTAAGGCAGCGCAAGAAATTGCTTCAACCCTCCTAGCCCTTAGTATTTCTCCTAAATGAGCCCGCGGGCCTTCGGAATACCGTGGGAGCAGACTCAGTGGGGGGGCATGAGGAGGTTCCGCAGGACCGCTCTCTGCCTCTGGGCTTGAACGGGCTCCAGCGCAGATAGCAAACCCCTGATCCTGTAGGTGGCCCCATTGTCCAATGCTTAAATGTTTGTTTTGGCAGGATCAACTTCCTGGATAGTTTCAATTTTGGCTATTTAATAACAGTAATTACTTTTCTCCCCCGCTTTAGCAACTGAATGATGATCTGGTGAGCTGACAGGGCTCAGAGATGTTAGGAAGAAACCAGATAGAACGATTATCAGTGGAAGTACCAGAAAAATTGAATAGCCACGTGTGGATGGTTAGGTTCCCTGTTTCTTCTGTAAGGCTTTTGAACTCCCCTTCTCTAGGCATCCAGATTAGTAGTACTGGAGAGATGGGAGGGTTCATGAGAAGATACCTACTTCTTTCTTTCAGGCAGGTAGGAGAGAGATGGTTATCTGTTTTAGTCTTAAAGATGTCAAGGAAACTCCAAAATCTACCTTATTCTTTTCTCCAACTATAATCCCCCTAGATTTAACTCAA
This sequence comes from Equus asinus, assembly GCF_041296235.1. NCBI lineage: Eukaryota > Metazoa > Chordata > Mammalia > Perissodactyla > Equidae > Equus > Equus asinus. The sequence goes on along the minus strand of NC_091808.1, from coordinate 24,430,956 downwards.
GATTTCAGAGATCCAGCAATAACTTATTTGTGGGCTCTGTCTGGCAAACTGATTAACGTGTCCTGACTCAGGTGCAGTACACACCATGCCACCAATCTTTGAAGAACATAGTTGAAAGATCACAGAAAATATGCAGTATTTTATTCGATGCAAACATGATTTTTACAGGAATGTTGGAATAGTTTTAAATCACCTTGGATGAAATATTTGGTTTCTGTAGTGTCTTAAGTGAGGTTTTATATTAGGTTTTCCTGGCTCTAACGAGCTGTCTTTTTCAGTAATGGTCCTTTTTAAAACAAGCCAACAATTTCAGAACTTGTCTAGGTCAAGTATGAAGTTATCCAGTGTTCTTGCTAGTGAATGATGACGAGGCATCTTAGCGTTTTTGTCTGAGTTAAAATGAATTCTGTTACACATGGTTTCGTTGTTAACATAAGACACACAGGTAACTTTTTGCAAACATCTTTGTGAAATAAATGCTGGGACTCTGACAGAGCACAACTCTCTGCAGTGAAAATTAGGTTTACTTAACTTGCAGGGGCGTCATTGAGACACAGCTGCCAACGGACGGCAGTTTGCAAAAAACCAGTCTTACAAAGACTTCTCCAAATAATCACGTTTACAAATATAAGGAACTCTAACTTTTCTGATTTTGTTTTCCAGTTTGTGGATTATCTAGCACCTTTGCTCTTCTTCCATCTCTCTCTGGTTGACTATTATTTTGCATTTCAACCAAAGGGTAGTCAGGGGACAACAGAACTAAACATTTAACCAATCAACTTTCCTCCATTCAATGTTCCACTAAGAGGTTTAGTCATAGGAGAGACTTTAGCTCTTAGTTAAAATAAAGTTTGAGGATTACTTTTGAATGCCAATTATCCCTGTCTCCCCGGGCTCTCTTGACATGCATAATTAAGAGTTGACTGTATAAGGTTATTTGACGTTGTTTCTTAAGGCAATTATGATAGTTGCTGAAGTGAGACTTTCTTGGGTTTAAATTCTTTAGCTCTCAGGTAATTTAATTGAGCTATTGCGGTGGATAAATAAAAGTTGTATGCACAAATGAATCAGAAATCTGATGTTCTCTACTTTGCACATATACTTAATCACTTCTAATCCACTGCGTTTGGTCCTGGACTTCCCTCATTTATGACTGAACAGATGCTCCTAGAACAGTAGGCAATGAGCTCTCAATATTGAACAAGACTTTGAAAGAAGTTCACTTGAATTCTCCGGGAAATCACCCCTTTTTCTGCTCTTAAACATTCAAACATAAAGAACGTATATAGATTAATATGGTCCAAACTAGAAACAGCCAGGACCCACCATGGGGAAATGGCTTCATTCACAGAGGCCACACATTCTTTATGACAGTTTAGAGAATGTGTGTTCGGGAGAAGGAATTCTTACCCTTGCAACATCCCTCCCTCATAACCTCTTTGCTGTAACGATGTCACCTCTTTCTCTTCTGAAACACTTCACAATATCACTGCTTTTAAGTATTAAACTTCTACAAGGCGAGATACAAACATACATGACATACTTCTTGTCTTACTTAGCTCTCTCCAGAGCTTTAAGAGGTTTAGTCATGGAATACATGAATCCTCTGGAGAACTCTTCATGAGAAAGATATTTGCAGCATTGTAAAATGCAAAGCTCGATTTTAACTATGTGGTCTGTGCAGGGGTGAGATTTTCAATTGCAGTATTGAGCAGCTGTGTGGCTGCAGACATTTGGGAGTGCCCAATTCCAATTGGGGGATGCAGGCTGGAATGAATTGTACTAAGAAAGCTAGCACTTAATTGATTTTGTTGCTACTTGTCTAAAGAAAGATCTTGTTCAAGCAAGAGTAATGGAATACATGGACTCTAGGAAAATGGAGCCCCCCAAATATTGTTTTGTTACTTACCTTCCTTTTCCCTGATCCTCTGCTCCCTGACTAGCTTTGGATGATTATTTCATCTTTCTAGGCATCCGACACTAAGAATTTGGCTTCTTAGCTTGTGGACATAAGTTTGCTGGCCACTGAAAAGGTCTCCTCTGGGCCCAACAGCAATTTCTGAGGCTTGAGTGAGTTCAACCAGTCCTTTGAGGGTAATCAACTTTGGGTGTGGTCCCAAAGTCAACTCTTTCTGAAAATGCAAAATTAAGGATTCCAGACCCTGAAATGTGGTGACCACACCAAACTGAAACCCCATCTCGTATGCATGCTTCTCTTCTTAATGACATCCCTAGCCATTCTTTCGTTGCAATAGTAATGTTCACTGACAACTTTGATTAAAATAGAACTTCTGTTATTTTAAAAAGTTTTGTTATTTATTGCTTTTAACCTTTAGTTATTTTTTTTCTCTTAAGATGTTACTTCTCTGGAATGCTTATTATATTAAGTGAGAAGATATTTGTAAAATCCTTAATAATTATTATGTACCCAAGTAGTGCATTTCTTATTATTGGAAAACTGAATTTGCCCATGGCTGCTTAGTTACACCCTACATATATCCAAATAAAAAGAATAGACAATCTGAAGGTAGAATCTAGATCAAGAGGCATGTTACTAAACCCAGAGAGCTGAATTTTACATGCGTGAAAGTCATAGCTATTTGGAGAGAAAAATTGTGCTTTGTTCTGTGTCCTCTAGTCTAGGCAGACCTTAATGTGCATATGAATCAAAGATATGGATCTTTAAATGAAGATTCTAATTCAGTAAGTCTGGGTCAGGGCTGAGAGTCTGCATTATTAACAAGCTCCAGGTGCTGCTGGTGCCGCTGGTCTAAGGACTATAATTGGAGTAGCAAGGCTGTAGACAAACATCTTAACCTCTAGCCTTTATTGTTTCAGATATAGGCATAATATGTAGAGCCCATATCTGGATCTCCTGGCTTAGAAGTTGAAAAACTTATACCAGCACCCACTATGAGAACTATATATAAGTCTTGTATGTTGAAAGGAAGTTATTGTCTAGCTTCTGAGGCAGAAGATGTCCAGTAGCTGTCTAGGGCAGGGGCGGCCATAAAATTCCACTCTTGCCAGTTCTCATGAATTGGTAGTGGTTCCCTAGTATGTGGTGTTAATAAGAATTCCAAGACCCTGTGAAGACCCAGTGGGAAAGACTGCAGGAAGCAAACAACATTGGGAAAAGCAGCAGCAAGTATGCTAATTATTTACCATCTTTGGTCTATGTTATTTAGTTAACTTACTTTATTTAAACTGGCATGCCTGAGAAAGGGAACAGACTGCAAAATTTGCTACTTACACTACTTTTCTTTTATTTCAATTTAGTAAGTAAAATGTTAATCATGGAAGATCCAGGCTAGATTTTAGATTGCTTCTGTGTGCATTGACTCTGCAGTGATGGCAAAGATTACAAAGCAATTTCTGTCTATAGTAGCTTTGGGAAATCATGTAAAATATAATTAGCTATATGTTTCACTCCAGTTCTTTATAAAGATGCTGCTCCTGGCAGTGATCACTATGTACAAATGCAGTAGCGGAAGAGACCAGTGTGTGAGAAACTTTGTATGCTGCTCACATCTGAAAATTGTTCATTTCTTTCTGGCTATGATCCATTTGCAGAACCTTGTTTGTGACCTCGTCGTACCAACTGTCACCTCAAGCTCTTCTCCATTAGACTAACTGAAATGCTTCTGTGGGGCTTCTTGTAGTCGTGTCTTCCGTAGTACTGTGATGGATTTAGGGCGGCCTGGCAGTTTGAGTGTGGGTGTATATTGGCCTATTTTTTGATAGATCTTCTACAAGAATCTGGTGAGGACTCTGCTAGTGCAGATACTAGCAATTAGTTCACTCATGGGAACTGATTCATACTATGCAAACTCACGAGTACTACTCAGTTCCTTCTACGGTAAGTGGAGGTGTGGAGGAGTGGGCCCCTCCGTCTGAGTCTAGGCTGTGACTCTAGGCTACAGAACCTGGCCTGGAGTAGGTGGCACTGTGGGCTGTGGCTGCAGGCCAGGGAGGAAGGGAGCCATAGACAGTACCCTGGCAAGAGCAGACTAGAAAACCAGGCACAATATTAAGTGTCAAGTCAAGTTGAAGCAGGTAGAAAGGCAAGAACCAGATCTGAGTGGAATAGACAAGGTGGAAAAAAATGAATTTTGGAAATGGAGTTCAAAATGATATTCTTTTTTGAAGGAATACTAGGCAGATAATGGGAAGGGAGTTTTGTAAGGTCTCGGAGTCAGCTTGGCATTAAGAAACTGATTTTAAGCCAGAATGCTGGCTTATTATTCTGCAGTGGAGTGATAACTTTGCATGAGAACTATGAGCAGCTTAACTGTCTGGACATTTCCTGCAGAATGGGATCACCTAAGAGATTTAATTGCAGATGAGAAAGTTGCCCAGTAAAAGTAGAATCAGAATAAAGGCTTTTATTTTTCAGGCAATTGTTAATGAATTGCCCATTTCCACTCTGGCAATGCTGCTGCTAAGGCAGTGCTTTCCAGCCTTGTCACACATGGGGCTCCATCAGGTCCTGCTGCACTCTGTTTTTCTGGCTCTCCTGAGGGCCCGGGGGATCAATATCTGTACAGTCCACAGTGTTCTCTTTATGAGAACCTAAGAGTGTGATTTCTCTCAGCCTTTGGAACCAGAAATTGCTGTACATCTGCTTAGAAACTCGTCTGTTTTCATTGGCTGGATACTGAATTGCTATCTGATTACATTCCCCTCTTTACCTTGACTGCTGGGAAGCTGAGAGTCAGATCTGTGGCTTATGTTCAACAAAGTTCATGAGGCTTGATGGCATGTACCGCATCTTTTCCTTTATCTTATTCCTACTGTTTCCCTTTTTCGTCTAATTTCCATATTCATTTATTTTTATATTTGGTACTGTATGCATATTTGTAAGCTGCCACAGAGTCGTTTGGGGATTCGTCTGTGCATTTGTCCATGTGTTGCTGACCGGCTAGCCAGATAAACAGATGCATACAAGCATACGTGCCAAAAAGTACATTTATTTCTTCAGTAACACTGCAACATCACATTTCAACTAAGTTGCTTCTGGGAAGATTTTCTATACAAAACATTTTGTGGATACTAAAAATGCCCATCAAGGAGAGTGCTGGTTCCTGTTTGTGATGTTCATCCTCTTTCTGATCTTTTGTCTCATTAATCTCTTGCCCTTGGTTAATTTAGTCTTTGAGTCTGTAGTCCTGTAGGTCTTTTATACTTCTCCCTCTTTTAGGGTCTTCAAATTGAGATATTTAAATGATTTGATTTGGTTGTTGGTAATATCACACTGGAGAGTTTAGAAGACAAATAGGTGAGAGTTCGTTACCTAGGATCTTAGTAGAAATTGCATATTCCTGTTGTGTCACTGTAGAAACTCTATGGGTGAGGTAGAAAATTCATGATGTTTTTACTCAAGAAACTTGTCTTTGTCACTCATAGCTCTGTGATTCCTGGAAAATCTTTTAATCCACCTGATTCAGTTTCTTTTTTCTCAATTTAGTGATAACTGTATCTGTACCAGTCAATCTCACGGATTGTTGTGAGAATAAACATGGTTATGGTCCATATGACAATACTTGTTAAGCTTTATAAAATGGTAGTTATTTTTTCCCTTAATCTTTTTCATTTTGGGGAAACAGAATATATTATTAGTGATTAAAAGCTGTTGCCTCAAATATTTTCTGGGTAGCCGCATACAAGTGTTGTTTGATATTTTCAAAGCTTTGAGGACAAATCATGTTTTTCCCTCTACATGTTGCCATTTTTAACAACCTATGCTTTGATATTTCTTCCTCACAATAATCTTGTGAGTTGGATTATGCACAATTTTAAAGTCTGTGCAGATGACTTTAGAATATTTATTTCTTTGTGAAATTTAGTATATGTGAGCAGTGAAAAAGGATGGTGTTGGTTTGTGGAGATGTAGACAAGTGACTTCTTACAAAGTTGTCTTCTGGTAGCTGCCTCGCAGAAGGGGCCGTACTTTTCTACAAAAAAGAAGCTGACTTCCTGTAGCTGAATCTTAGGAAATTTTGTCTTATTAAGTGAAAATGTGTCAGAAAAATATAAATCTAGAAAAGAAGAAAGATTTAGAATGTTTTTGATTTATCCATTCATCTTAACATTTGGGGGAATTAGGCCATGGGAGACTTATGAGACTTCTCCATAGGTACTTAACTCTTTCCAAAACAAGGAAAATAAGAACAAACACTTGTATAACATTTACTATAAGCCCGATGATTCACTCTTGAAACCCTATAAGGTAGTGTGATACCCAGCCTGCCAAATAATGCCCAGTGATCCCCACTTCTTGGTATTCATGCTTTTCTGTAGCCCCCATATGTACTGGATAGGGTTGACATACATAACCAATAGGATATTAAATAAATGATGATGTATGACTTCTGAGGCTTGGTCATAAAAGATATCATGGCTTCCACTTTGTTTTCTTAGATTGCTTATTCTGTGGGTAGCTAGCCACGATGTCTTGAGGATGTTTAAGAAGCCTGTGGAGAGACCCACTGAGAACTGAGACTTCCAGCCAGCAATATCAGTGAGCCATCTTGTACTGTGACTCTGTCTGCCATCTTGACTGAGACCTCATGAAAGATCCCAAATCAGAATCCTCCAGATAAGCCACTACTGAATTCTTGCCTGCAGAAACTATGAGATAAGATGCGTATTGTTCTCGTGTGTGTGTGAGGAAGATTGGCCCTGAGCTAACATCTGTTGCCAATCTTCCTCTTTTAGCTTGAGGAAGATTGTCACTGAGCTGACATCTGTGCCCATCTCCCTCTATTTTATGTGGGATGCTGCCACAGCATGGCTTGACGAACTGTTCTAGGTCCACACCCAGGATCTAAACCCATGAGTCCTGGGCTGCTGAAGAGGAGCGCACGAACTTAACCACTATGCCACTGGGCTGGCCCTTGCTTATTGTTCTTTTAAGCCCTCAGTTTTGGGGAGCTTGTTATGCAGAAATAAGTAAAAAATAAAAATTTTGATACCTGAAAGTGGGGTTCTACCATAAGAAATACTTTAAAGTAGCAGAGTGGCTTTGGAACTGAGCCTTGGGCAGATGTTGGAAGTACTTTAAGTAGGATGTTAGTGAACAGACTGTTGGTGGAAGCCTGATGACTTTTAAGGAGGCTACTGGCAAGGAATTAAAGGAGAATGAGGCAAATGCTGTTGGAAGGTGTTCCATAGCAACAGGTAACTAATATAAGAAGGTACTTCATGCCTGGTATTCACTACAGGTGAGGTGAGTTCAAGGTTATGGGACAGACTGCAGGTGTGCAACTTTTTCTCTTGTAGTTTAATCTACTTTTAATTAGTTGCTTTTTGAGCCTGAATTACTTTTCACCACATTCTTAGGAGAGACACTCATATTTGACGATAAAATACTGGCCCTTTCATAAATATCTGTTTCCTGAGAACTGGTCCTAACTGAACTAGGCTTAAGTGTCATCTCAAGTGATAAGACAAGCAGTGAAGAGTTATTGCTTATGATGGGGATGAGTAACATGAGTGCATTCCCTATCTTTTCAGGTTTAGAACTGTGTGCAAGATAATTGGCAAGTACCTCAAGTATTTACATAGCACAGAAAACCCATAGGGAATAACAAGAGAGGTAGTGGAGCCCAGTGGAGCCTAGTGGGGCCTGAACTGCTGGGAATGATGTCCAGCTCTGCTGGGTCCTAGCTGTGCAGCCTTGTGCCTCTGAGTTCTGGGGCCTCGTAGGTAGGATGTTCCACCCTCTAGGTAGGATGAGGATCAAGTCAGTTAATATATGCAGAACCCTTAGGACGGTGCTGGCCTTCTATTAAATACTAGGTGAGTGTTATCAGTTCTTATTACAAACAACAGAAGTTGTTATATACACTTTCAGCTAACTCTTGGAAGGCAGAATAACAGAGACCATGTCTCATAACCAGCAGCAAAATGAGAACTGGCTAATCTCGTCTTTGATTTTCGTAACCATCACTGTGCAATAAAGTATTTAATTTCATCCCTTTTAAACTTGGCATAACCAAGTATGTACATTTGAAAAAAATGCAACAAAGTAGCATTACTGGTATATGTTGTGATTTCTTTTAAAATTAGAGTTTATCTTGAAGTTTTCATTTGTAATGAGAGTAGCTTGTAATTTTTGAAAGTCTTACAGCAATGCTGTTAGGATTTATTAGAATCATTTCCATTGATGTTTTAATGCTTATTTCTTGATAATTGATGAACTACTGAATTCTTACTGTATAGTTTACATTTGCTTAAAAATTAGGCTACCTTTCCTGAGAAGAGAATTCAATTTTAAAACAGAGATATATAAGTAATAGAGATTTAAGTAACTTTTATTGCTGAAAACACTGAAATGTGCTTATTACTATTTTTTATATTTAAATATTGGCGTCCTTTTGATTTTTTCATTCATAATATTTTAAACCAAATGAAGAAGTCACACTGCATGTGAGTGACTCAAGAACTCTGGAAAATTTGGCGTTGTTTCACATAAATTTGAAAAATTTACTGTGATAGTTTTCCCATCCATTTTTCTTATCTCTGTCTAATTTATATTTTGATACTATATACATTATTTTGTAAGCCTTCTTAGACTCGAGTTGGAAATCATTAAATAGTAAACAGACAGAAATGTTGGTTTTCATGGGGTTGGGTTGTATAGAAAATAATTTAGAATAATAGTTAAAATATTTTACTTTAAAACATCTCTTATATTTGTAGGCTGTATAGGGAAGGGAAATTTTTAAAAAAGAGCTTAAATTGTATGTATTTCCCAACTTAGTAAGATAAGTGGATCTAATACTGTGTTTTAAAGTCAAATCAATTTTAAATATAATAATTTTATTCCATATGTTTTGAGATTAAAACTTGACAAGATTTCAGAGGTCACCATAACTGAAGCATCTGAAGATGATTATGAATATGAAGAGGTAATTTGTTCATTTTAGGTATTCTGTGAATTCATTACAGTCATTCTTGTGAAATATTCACTGTATTTTATTTTATTTTTCCTTAAGAGGTGCTAGATTTTCAAGTGAATTTAGCTAATATTAGCTGGTTAAGAGTTAAGTGTGAAAAATCTATTAAAAATTCAGATTGGTTAATACATCTGGTTCTTTTGGTTCTTCTGTTAATTGTGCCTCAGAGGCAGCTCCCTGTCACCTGCAGTGTGGATCCACCCTGCACACTGTCATCGCTGTCTAGCAGCATCCCCTGTCCTGCAGTCTGCTCTTGGCAGGGTTCCCAGCTGCCCACTGCCAAGCTGGAGCTCAGGTCCGGTGCTTCCTTTCAGCTTGACTATTCTTCTGTCTCATGTGGTTCCTGTCTCACACCTTTCCTTTAATTCCTTCCTCCAATGAGACCTAGCGTTACTTCTGAGACTTGGAGGATAGAGTCACACTTAGATGACAGCAGGTGCAGATCAAACTGTGGAAGCAAGCCTGGTCATCTGTGGCCTGGGCAAGCAAAAGACAGAACAAACGTAGAAGATAGACTTTCTTACTGCTGGTAAAATGGAGACAATGTTAATATGTACCACATGAAATTACTGAATGAGTTAGTAAGTCTAAACTCTGATCACTACATAAGAAGCTTGTGGTAAGTGTTAACTATCATTAATATCATAATGAGAGTCAATTGCATTCTTCCAAAAACTTAACATTTGGGTAGTAATTTTTGGTTTGTTTTTAATAGAGATTTGCAGTTGCAAATAGTTATAAAAAAGTAATGATGGAGAAAATCTGGGATGAGGAGAGAATAGCGGCATTTAGATAGCCTAACATTTTTTCGGTAGAGTTGTTAGGCTACATATTCCTTTATAGATAAGAGCAGATGCTCATAAGATAATCTCGAGTTTATTAGAAGTGACACTGAGTGATGTTTACAAGGAAGTCAGAAAGCTTCCTGCTTGTTAGTTATCCATTTTTCATAGAACTTCAGAATGACATGGTGTCTTACATAAAGTATATTTCTTCGATCGTTTGTTTTGTGAGGAAAGAATTATTTCTGAAATGAAATAAGGTATTTTTATATTCCTACTCACTCTTCCTATCTTTTTTCCTTGTGATTTATTTAGATACCAGATGACAATTTTAGCATTCCAGAAGGTGAAGAAGATCTGGCAAAAGCAATTCACATGGTCCAAGAACAGGCTATAGACACTCACATTTTGGTGAGAATTTTGAACACAACTGTACCCTAAAGTTTAGCAGTGATACTTTTAATGTGAAGTTTTGAAAGTCACTTAAATTTTGAGTCCTTCACTGTCCTTATTAAATGCAGCCCTATCACGTGCTCTGCCTTTTTCCCTCCTGTTTATCATCAAACCTTCACTTTGAGTAGTCGTGTTTCTTCTTCTCAGCATCCTCATCATCCACATCTGATTACTCCTGCACGTCTTTGCAACGAATGACACCTGTCCTCAGAACTCTGCCTGTTTAGTCTCATTGGAGACTAAACCAAGGATTTTCAACACTCATGTACAGAATTTGGTATTGTATACAGATTCTCCAGTCTGTTTTGTAAGCATTCTGGTTTTTTTTTTCATGGAAATATTTAGCTTACAGGGAATGCTTCACATATTATGATTTTTTTCTTATGAATGAATTTTACTAAGGAATATGGTGGAGGATGCTTTCTGATTATAATGCCACCAATTAAAAGTACGTAAAATGATGGCATTCCTATAAAATTGAAAACTCATTTAAAAATTGGCAATAATTTAATGATGATGGCAAAAATATTTTTGAAAGCACTTTATATTTTCATACTAACACTAATTAAGAAGGATGCTTTTATTCAATGATGAAAACTTTTCTTACTGAGAAATGTGGAGGAGGTTGTGATACACTTATTTAGTTGCAGATTTGACTTCCTCAGTGCGAAATAATATGGGATAGACTTCACTCCATTTTCTTTCCATATTTTCTATACTTCCTTAGTCTGGAAGTCCAGTAACTCCTTTCCAAAATATATGTCCACTCAAAATTTTAAAAAGCTCGCGAGGAGTATTTCTTGAAGCCAGAATTGGTTATATTCTGCTATAAATGGCTCAGAGTAAACTGCATTCTCTAGCGTAGCCTATGGATATAGTTCCTTCTAGGTAGACACAAAGTGAGGGCTGCTATGTGGACTTATGAGTCTGTTGGATATATCAATGCAATGATTTATAGGAATAGTTTTAAAATGTAGCATTTTGAATGATGAGCTGTGAATCAACATAGTTGCATGATATGTGTATTTGCTGCTCATCATCTTCCCTCTTGCTTTACGTCATTAAGTAAAAAGGGGTGTAAAAAAATATTTTATGTACTGCTTATTTGTATTGGTGCTGATAAAGTAGATAAGCCTGACACAGTGCATGGCACTTAGTAGGTACTAAATGAATAGCAGTTGAGTAAGTAAATGGATAAATGAATCTCTGAGTGAAAAAATTATGACCTAAACTGTAATTCTTTTTTGTATGTGGTGTCCTGCTAGAAGGTCTTTGTAAATCCAAAGATGAATCCAAGGAGGACAGAAATACAATGCAGGACCTGTCATATCTGCTGAACCAAATATCAGTCATTCTCTTATCAATTTCTCAGAAGCTTTCTTTTATCATAACCTTGCAAGAGTTAACTTCCCAGATTTCTGGCATATTTATAGCTGGTCAATTCTTATTTAACTTCTTTTTACCTATTTTTTGAGTTCTTTGGAGGAAAATGCTATGCAGAAAATTCACAAAAATTCCCCTTAAGCTTTTAAAATGGAATAATTAAAATTATTCAATAATTTAATAATTTAAATCATTTTAAATTCAAATAATTTTAAATAATAAATAATTATATGAAATAAATAATAACATAAAATATTATTTAAGAATTTAAGTGATAATGTGAAATAATAGTTCATCTTGATGAGGATATTAGTTATGTATTTTTAACTTGTTTTTTATTCCTATAGTATTTTATCTTCAAAAACTCGTTTTGAGTTGTGCTATGGGCTTTCTGTTTTAAAGAGTATTTATTGCTTATGAAACCAGCTCCGTTTTGTAATGCTCTTATTACATCTATTTGTAAATAAGATATATTTTCTTTCGTATTAGAGGATGGAATAGTCCCCATTCAATGAGGACTTTTAAAATCTTCATTAAAGATTGCAAGTAAAAAGTCCTACTATCAGGAAAGTTGAATATAGTTGAAAAATAGTTAAAAAGTAGTTGAAGTAGTTGAAATAGTTGAAAAGTTAAAAGTTAGAAGTAATTAAGCCTTATTTGTTAAAAAATTAGTGAAGCCTACTTATTGAATAGTTGGCATACATTTAAATACATTCTTAGGATTTTCTTTAAACCTTGGTGATATAGATGAAAAATTTGAGAATTGATTGCATGTTTTATTTCATAAACTTTAAATTGTGTATTCGATACCATATCCATTTCCTTAATAGGTGCAATGGTTCTGAACTCTGAGATAAAATATAGTTTCATTCCATTAAGAGGATTATAAATCTCAATGTATAAGCAAGAACCATGGCAGCTTAAGGTGGTTGGATTTCTGTTCTGGATGTTTCAAGGAGTGTGTAACAGGTGTATTCAGGAAGAGAGAAAGGAAACATTTATTTGAGAGGGCAGGAACCTACTAGCTGTATTGCAGCCGTACAGACAGACATCCTGTAAGCAGCCTGCAGGCATCTTTAGAAACTAGAGCAGGCCCAGGCTCCCTCTCCTCCTTTTCCTCCTATGTTCCTGATTTTCTCAACTATCGGCCATCTCATCCTAAAATATCATAGTCAAGTTTATGGAACAAAATGCCAGGGTAGCATTTGTTATTATACAATGGACGTTTGCTTCCAGCTGTGCTGTGCCCTTACCTGACAATTACACGTAATTGTTCACCGAAAAGCAAAGACTTGAAAGCAGCTCTCCTGTGCTCTGCAGCTTTGGCATCTCCCGTGATGTTTCAATAGGGTCCTGGACATAATCTGTTAGATACTATTGTTTTTTAATGATCTTAGGAAAGAAAGTCCAAATTATTCTGCTTCAGCTTTCAAAAAATTCGTTTTAAAACTCCAGTCATTTGTCAGGAATTTTCTGTCGCCCCCTAAATTTGCTTCAGCTCACCACTATTTTGAATGTTTTAGCAGGTACTAGGAATTAACATCAGCATTAAATTGTGCATAGCACTTTTGAAAAGAACTTTTTGGGGCAACAGAGATTCTCTTTCCTTAGTGAATTTCTGTGTAAGCTTTCCGTGCATTCTGTGTAACCCACCATGTAACCATTACCAGGTCAGAAAGGAGAAATAGAAGAGGAACGTCCACTGCTGCATTTCTGGAGGTGAAAACAGATCTGTCTGAATGATCAGCAGTTTGATTAGTGTGTTCTTGCCAACGAGAAGAAAATGAAAACTCTGGAGACAAAGATGCTCTTGATGTTATTAAGAATCTGCTCCTTATTTGATTTATTTTATACACTGACTTACGTGATTTGGTAGTTTTTATGGCTCTCCTAATTTTGTATCTCACTTGGTGAAATACCTCCATTTTTGGGGTCTTAAACTTGTTTCTCAAGGGTCATATACTAAAGATTTTAGGTTTTGAGGGCCGTGAGATCTCTGTTGCAACTTCTCAACTCTCTCATGTAGTGCGAAAGCAACCATAGACAATATGTACACAAATGGACATGGCCGTATTCTCCTAAACTTTATTTACAAGAATGTTTATCTGACCCCTGACCTAGTTGATAGACTGACTGACTTCCTTTATTAAATATGCACGTAGTACTGCAAGCCCCCTCCATGGTACATAATTTCTTCCATAGCGTTTCTAAAAGTCAGTCTACCAAAAGCATTCTCTTTCTCTCTCTCTCTTTTTTTGGTGAGAACTCTTGCGATTTACTCCCTTAACTTTCTATATATCATACAGCAGTGTTAGCTACACTCAAACTGGAAGTTTGTACCTTTTGACTACCTTCCTCCAATTCCCCCCACTCTCTCCCTCTGGTAATCACAAGTCTGGTGAGTTCTCTGAGTTGTGTTTTTATAATGATAATTTAAAGAATTAAAAGGTCCATACGTTTTTTTTTTCTTTTTTTAATGTATTACACGCTAATGAAACGGGAAGCTGACTTCCATATTGTTCTTCTGACAACCCAGTCACACTCTCACCTCAGGGCCTTTGTACTTGCTATGCTGTGTCTGGAGCGTGACTACCTCCTCTTTAGACTTATGCTCAGATGCCACTTTATCAGTGAAATTTTCCTTCATCACTCTGTATACAAAGCCGCCCAGCTCCACACACAGATCTCCCTACACCTGGCTCTGCCTCGCTTCAATCCTTTGCTTTTTTTTCCCCCAAGCACTTAGTACCATCTGCCATACTATATAGTTTTCATTTATTCATTTTCTGTCTCCGTCCACTTGACTATTAGACTATTGACTATGAAGGCTGTTTTTATCACTGCTTCATCCCTAGTGATTAAAACAGTCCCTGGAACGTAACACTCAACAAAAATAGTTTACAAAGTGAATGTGTGAATGAAAAGGCTATCTGTACCATTAAAGAAAGTTTTGATGTTTTCAAAATAAATAATTGTACATTTAAATTTCAGGAGCAGAAAACGGTTCTTCCTTCAAAGCCAGCGGTACCTGAAGTAATAGAAGACTTTCTGTGTAATTTCCTGATCAAAATGGGAATGACCAGAACTCTTGATTGCTTTCAGTCTGAATGGTAAACGATTAAGTGGATAAATAGTTCTCTAGAAATACTAACATTATTTAACACGTATATTTTTTAACCGTCTTAAAAGACTTTAAAGTGACTCAGCTTATACAAAGTGGCTGAAATGGATGGAAAACTTTCGCGTCCCCACCACTAAAACCACAACATAGACACACACACACACCCCCAAACACACACAAATACACACTTCAGGTTACTAATTTTAAAGAAATTTTTAAAATTTTTTTCCTAAATATTCAAATGTAGGTGATTTTCATAAATCATGAAAATGGGATGTCTCCTGGAGTTGTATAATACGAAGTTATTTTATGAAATAAAATTTTATGAAATCTTTTGCATAATTATTAAGGGTATTATTTCCTGCTTTAAGACATCCTACTAGGGCCTGCCCGGTCGCCAAGGGGTTAAGTTCACGCCCTCCACTTCGGTGGCTGAGGGTTTCACAGGTTCGGATTCTGGGTGAAGACATAGCACCACTCATCAAGCCATGCTGAGACGGCATCCCACATAGCAGAGCCAGAAGGAGCTGCAACCAGAATATGCAACTATGTTCTGGGGGCTTTGGGGAGAAGAAGAATAAAGAAGATTGGCAACAGAGGTTAACTCAGGTGCCAATCTTTAAAAAAAACAGACATCCTACTAACAGTCCTGCTTTGCTCGTTGCACTTCTAGTGTAATGGCCTGCCTTTCTCTACTCACACAACTGATTCTTTTTCTGTATTTCTTCATTTAGAAGTGGAATTATATTTTCAAATGATACTAAGCACAAGATTTTCTTGTTATAATTGAAGACTTGAATAACTTATTGGTTATAAAAGGCAGCAGGCATGCTGTCTTTATTCTTTTGCTGCAGCAGTAATGTCAACAGGCATGTTTTTAGAGTCCTAACATTCTTTAACAAAATATTAGTAAATAGTTGAATATGAAAATATATTTGATCTTTAAAAGCCATTGTGTATTATAGAAAGAGAGAGTAATATATCTAAAGATGTTTTGAGTGTTTTGGGGCTAAATCATGATTTTAAATATAGGGACAATTTGTACCTTCTACTAATCCAACTGTGTTGTAATTCTTATTTTCTGCTTGTGTTAGTTCTCATCTCTGGAGACCATGCATATATAAGAAAATCAGTTTCATTATTTTAAATTGCATATCTAATATTAATAAATTTAATGAAGAGAAACATTTTTCATTAATATAGTTCAGGGAAAAGTGCAAGTTTGATGGTAGAAAAATAATACTATTCCTATTAAATTTGAAAATTATGTGAATGATTTTTATAAAAATGTCTCTAAGAAATAATTACAAATGTGTTAGAAAATACATTTTTGTAAAACTAGGTAAATGATTAATTCACGATACTAATGAAATGAAATGTTAATGTGGTTCAGTTCCCTTTTTTTCTTCTAAGAATATGTGTCAGGACACGTAGTACTTATGTATTTGGGCAGAAATGATTCCCTTGGAGAAATCTGGGACCAAGTATACTTTTAGGTGCTTGTTGCCATGTTACCCTTTTAGATTTAGCGGTTTGAATTGAGGTGAAATTTCAGAAAACTATAATAGTATTAAGATTTATAGAACTCCTAAGTAAACATGCTAGCTAGCATAATATTACAATCATAAAGTAAACTTTGTATAAATATCTCTTTCTTATGTGGATTTAGTAATATTGAGGTTCAAATAATGAATTATCCTTATCTCCAGCTGCCAGCTTGTAATGAGATTATAGTGTAGTGAGTATTTTTATTTCCAAAATTTAAAAATGAAACATTTTTGACTTTGATCAAAAACCTTTACTATTCTGCATAGTAGGACAATAGGAATATTAAATATATATTTTTAACATTTTTTTTGTGGAGAAAAACACATAATATATCATTGCTATGAATTCATTTAATCTTACAAAAGGTGACAAAACAAGGTTTCTCCATTGTTTGTAAAAAAAAAAACAAACCACAACCCAAAAAACTTGGGCAGTAAAATTTGACTTATGTTCTTTCAATTCTCGAACAGTAATTGCAGTAAATCCTTTAAATCTGGTTTAGGAAACTAAGACTCTTCGGCCAAATCTGGCTTGCTCTCTGTTTTTGTAAATAAAATTTTATCGGGACACAGCATGACCTCTTTTAGGTATTGTCTGTGGCTGCTTTCATGCTATAATAGCAAAGTTAATTAGTCACAACAGAGACCTTATGGCCTGGAAAACTTTTTTTGCAAATTCTAAAATATTTATTTTCTGGCCATTTACAAAAAAGATATATATATATATGTGAACGTCGCAGGAAGTTTTTCTGTGACCCATAAAAGTCTGCGCTGTGGGTTTAGTCAATGATATTTTCATGTCCATTTTAGAAACTCTGTGAACAATGACAATTTCCCAGGGGTCAAAATTAAAGAAGGGGTTAAAATGGAGAAAATATGGTAGTACGCTTTAAGTGCCCTTACCTGAGCATATGTCAACCATCTCTTTCCCTCCACTGGACCGTTTTTTGCTGGCTCTTAACAAGCTTGGCGCTTACTTACCTGAAACATACATTTTGGCTCTTCTTTCATTTTCTTCTTAGTACCTCCCACTCTAACTCTTCTTTCCTTTACAGCCAAATGTTTTGAAAACAGAGTCTTTCTTTTCTTTCCTTCTTTTCTCTTTTACTTCCTATTCAATCCTTGCTTCTCTCCAGTTTGGCCTGTGTTCCTATCATTCCAGTGAAAGTTGAGTGGTAGTAAAAATGCCAGCTGAGGTAATAGTGCAATTATTTATAATATTTAATTACTAACTTAATTTTTCTTAATTATAGAAAAAAGTATAAATTAGTATATTTCTTTAATTTTCAAAAAAGGTAAATATTGCTGTCTTTAGCCAATACAATTTCAAATAATATATAGTTACTCAAATGTGGGGAGTGCCATTGCAACTTTCTGGGAATGGTTAGGTTTTAAAGCCAGAGCCTAGAATTAAAATTATCCTTGAAAAATCCCTTATGTTGCCCAGTGCGTGTGGGAAGTATGTGTGGTGTGGTGTATGCATTACTGACTCTCAATGAATACCACACTGCTACTTTTCCTCTAGCATTTAGCTGTTTCTTCAATTGATTGGGAGTTGGCTTCTGGTTATGTGCCATGTTGTAAGAATTTTTTCCCCAATAAAGATTAAGTTAAACACAGGCGTGTTGTGACTCTTGTATAATGTGTAAAGTCTCTTCACTCTTCCACTGTGCTACAACACGCCAATTTTGAGCTCTGTAAGTATATGTGCAGAAATTTATTTATATACTATGTTATCAAGAAGACAGCCTTGTAAGTGAATATTTAACATGAATTTTGTAACCAAAATTAACATAGTGTTTATTCAATATGAAGGATTTAAAAATATTTAAGAAGATGAAGCATTAGGCTTATCACTCAGGAATGTACTTTGTATCATTTTTGTTAGCACGGTATGTACTCATGCATTATCTCATTTACTTCTGCCAACACCTGTATGTAGCAGGAAGCCCCTATCCTGTCTCCATCATATGGAAGAGGAAATGGGCCTAGGGAGCTGAGGAAGTCTGCCTCAGTAAGTGGCAGCCAGTCACCGCCAGCACATGGCAGAGCCAGGCCCCCGTGCTGAATTGTGGCATTATACGAGGGAATCTTGAAAGACTATCAATAAAGGGGCCTTTCACCTTGACTGGAGACTGAAAGAACTTAGAGTATCTTGATTTCGAGTCCATATCTGTGTCTGTTTTCCATACTGGTTTGAAGAATCATGAGCCCGGTACTGAGCTTATTCAACTGTATTCTGTTTTTCTGTGAAGGACTCTGTGCTTCTGCAGTGAGAAGTCACGATAGTGCTGGGGATTCCAGCATCCTCAGGTCGGGCAGAAGTTAAGGGGATTTTGTCTTTGTTGATGAAATATTTTCCTAACTCTCTCTGAAAACATCAAGGAAAAATTCTCATTTGATGCTTCTTATTATCTAGATTACTATTTTCCTCTCTTTTACATCCTATGACTTAAGTGCCATCTTGAAGGAAAAATAATCCTTCTCTTTTTTGTCCTTAAGATTGGCACCTGAGCTAACATCTGTTGCCAATCTTCTCTTTCTTTCTTCTTCTTCTCCCCAAAGCCCCCCAGTACATAGTTCTTTATTCAAGTTGCAAGTCCTTCTAGTTCTGCTATGTGGGACACCACTTCAGAATGGCTTGATGAGCAGTGCCATGTCTGCACCCAGGATCTGAACTGGAGAAACCCTGGGCTGCCCAAGTGGAGTGCACAAACTTAACCACTCAGCCACGGGGCCAGCCCCTAATCCTTACTCTTAATACACCATTTATATGTTTACTGAAATTCTATCATACTATTCATCATTCATGGCAGTGGGTCTTAAACTCTTTTGGTATATTGACAAATCTCATGAAAGCCTATGCCCTTTCTCCCTGAAATACATGTGTATCCTCCATTTCTATATAATTCTAAGTAGTTTATTGACCTTATGGTAAGTATGAAGATCATTGATGCAATTTTATTGGCAATAATTTCATTGGAAATTCTATTGGTAGTAAATTTTATTTCAAATTCCTAATAGTTATGACAATCTTTTTTTCATCTGAACGCCTTTCAGTCTTGTTCTGAGAGTAAGTAAGGAGCAAGAAATAAATGGCCAGGATGTTTCTTTAAAACACACATTTACACACACTCGAAACAAAAGCAAAACATCTTATGTAGGAAAATGTAGATTTAGTGAGAAATATATTTCTAGAGTTTGTAGATTAAGATTCCTAGTTTTCTTATGGTGTTATAATAGTTTTAGTGAAGTTAAAGTCCTCTTTGATATTTTTACATGGATGGCAGAAATTTTGCATGATAAATGATTTTTGAATGTCCTAAGATATATGTGATATAGTATGTTATGTTTTGATTTGTACTTATTTTACCACATATTAATTTATTCACATAGCATTTAAGAAGACTATATTTCACTTTTTTCCTTATCAAACTAATGTTTTAGTGATTTTTTTTTACTAATTAAATAAAACAAGTTGCCGAAATCCAATTTTATGGTCAGAAACATTTTATGGTCCAATAATTCAATCAATCCTTATGTCCTCTCTTCTGAGGTAAGTATAAATCATATTCCAAATATGTATAAAATGGTGAATTTATGATTAAATGGTTATCTATTTGCTGTTTTATAAATTATTAAAAATATTACTTAATATTGATTTGATTATCTTACCCTTCTGGCTAGTCTGCAGGGATTCTCTTACTGTTTTTAAACTATCAGATAAGATATATAACACAAAAACATATGATTATTAATGTATAATAAATTAATAAAGCTATGATTTGTAATATGAAAATGCTGATAATTAAAAATTTTAAATCTATATTTAGCTCATCTGTAGCAAGCTTTGTAGGAATTTCTTGTTAATAACTTTATTACTTGAAATATTTTTCTATGCTTAGATTGTTTATTTAGCTTTATTGATTGCTACATATAATGATTAAAATTGTAATTATTTACAAACTTGTAAATGATTCTCTGATGTTTCTTCTTATTTCACTGAGAAAATGGAAGAGAAAATCCACGACTCCTGCCTTCCTCTGTACTGACCTGCCGCCCCTGTTCTCAGGCATTCTGCTCTCCCGTCGCCAAGGCGGAGCCATACATGCTGTCTCTCAGGCTGACCCTCCTCTTGTTTACTGGATCCCAACTTCTCTCACCTACTCAAGGACATTGCTCCTGCAATTGTCCCTTCTCTTTCCTGTGTCGTAAACTCTTTCTTTCTCTGATGGATCATTCCCATAAGCATACAGATGTGCAATAATATATCATATATTAAAAAGAAAGAAAAAAAATTACCCTGCACTCCACATCTTCTTCTAGGTTGATCTTGATTTCCTAGGCTCTTCTTTTTTTTTTTTGAGGAAGGTTAGCCTTGAGCTAACAGCTGCCGCCAATCCTCCTCTTTTTGCTGAGGAATCCTGGCCTTGAGTTAACATCCATGCCCGTCTTCCTCTAGTTTATGTGTGGGACGCCTGCCACAGCATGGCTTGCCAAGTGGTGCCATGTCGGTATCCGGGATCCAAACCGGGAAACCCTGGGCTGCTGAAGTGGAACGTGCGCACTTAACCGCTGCACCACCAGGCCAGCCCCTCTAGGCTCTTCTTTATAGCATAGTTCCGTGAAAGAGTTTGTTGCTACTTCATTTCCTGCTCTCTTATATCTACTCTAGTTCTGCCTTCGTCTCCATGGCTGTACTGAAACTTTTTTCAGCGATTTCATGTTGCCAAATTCAGTGTTTGATCCTCAGTACTCCTTATTCATCCTCCTTGCAGCATTTGTCACTACTGTCCATTTCTTATTTGCTTGGTCCATGAGCCACAACTGTCTCATATCCTCCCACTATTTCACTGTCCTCTGTTTCTTAGTCTCTGTTTGGTAGTGTTTCCTTCTTTTCCCAGTCTTGAAACAGTCTTAGGTCTTCTTCACTTCTCTCTTTCCATTTACTCCCTAGCTAGCCTCATCCAATCTTGTGACTTTAAACAGCATCTATTTACTAATGATTCCTGAATTTAAATTGCACTCCCTGACTTGTTCCCTGAACTCTGGACATATATACTCAATATCCATCTTCACTTGAATGCCTGCTAGACATACTGAATTTATCATGAGTAGAAGCAATTCCTTGATTTCTCCAACCACCCAGCTCCTACTGCATTTGTCCCCATCTTAGTAAATTGCTGTCTGCTGCTCAGCCAGAAGCCTTGGAATCATCCTTGACTTCTCTTTTTTACCAACGCCTGACAGCTGATCCATAAGAGAATCCTGTTGGCTCCACCTTTACAGCTTGTCCAGAAGGGACACATTTTTCATAATCTCTACTGCTACCCACTTGCTTCAAGGAGCATTCTCTCTCTCCTGGACTGCTGCAGCAGCCTCCTCACTAGACTCTCTGATTCTACTCTTGTTCCCCTAGAGTCGGTTTCTTCAAACAGATGCCAGACTAATCCTTTTAAAACATAATCTGACCAGTGTCTCTTGTCTCTCAAAACCTTCCAATGGCTTCAATCTGATTCAGAGTAAAATCACACTCCTCTCTAGCTCCCTGCTGCTTCCTGACCCATCTCTCACCTCTCTCCCTTGCTCGCTTCCTTGGCTCAGGCTCCAGAGCCTCCAGATATACTGGCTCTTGGCTCTGTCTTGTGTGTGCCAAGCACCTCCTGGTCTCAGGGCCTTTACATGTACTTTTCTATCAGTGAAGAATGCTCCTCCCACATATCCACATGAACTTAGTCCCTCATTTCCTTCAGGTCTCTGCTCAAATACCACTTTCTCAGGCATACTTTCTCTGATCATCTTATATAAAATAGCTCAAATGCCCGTCACTGTCCACCTCAGTCTCTCCATCCCTCTTCCTTGCTTTATTTTACTTCATAGAATGTCTCCCGATCCATGCTAGAATGAAAGCTCCGTTAGATAGGGATGGAGACTGTTGTTACTTTTACTGGTGTCTAGATTAATGCCTGGAACATAGATGTTCAGTTATATTTTATGTACCATAATGATATTATACCTAGAAATTCACTAATATTTTATTTAAAAAATATATTGTTTTGACTTTTAATTTATAAAAATAATACTGCAACTAACTAAGCATTCCCTAAGACTTAGCTTTTTGAATTATATATGAATTAAGCCAGCTTAGTAGAAAGACACAACATAAAGCCTTTTGTTTGATTTTATCCTAGGTATGAGTTAATACAGAAAGGAATAACTGAACTTAGAGAGGTTGGGAATGTTCCAGATGTCTACACCCAGAATATGCTTTTAGAAAATGAGAACAAAAATTTGAGGAAAGACTTGAAGCACTACAAACAGGCGGCTGAGTATGTTATTTTCTAAATGGCTTTTTTCTTTTTCTTTTGGACTAAATTAAAGAGTCAAATGAGCCTAATATGTGGATGGTGGTTAATGTACCAGAGCTTTAATTCTGAAGAACTGAATTATATTTAAATTCTAGTCGGAAAGAATGTGAGGGGCTTCGCTACCAAATTAATTCAACAGATGACCAGAACTCTCACTATCGCAACTCACAACAGGAGTGGAATCCCGGGGGTTGTGTAGGAGATGGTTAATTTGTTATATAACATTCACTTCCTTATGTATTTTGATATTCTTTTAATGGTTGTGAAATCTTCCTCCGTGAGAATAAGCTAATTTCTGAAATAATAATAAAATTATAGAAAGAGAGGAAGGAAGGAGCTAGTATATTCCTAGTAGAGGAATTCAGTATTTTAAAATTCCCTGAAGGAAACCATTGTTTTGTAATTTCCTAGCATGAATTTACACATAGAGGAGAAATTTAACCGTTAGTCTCTCCATATCTTTCTTTCTTTCCAAAATTAATGGAAGACGTGCAGTTTTCAGAGAACCAGTTTGGATAAACAGTATTATTCTGGCAAAGACAAATGTGAATGCGTTGACTTGGAGTGATTCTACTCATCTAAGACAATGTTAGATGGTCAGTGCTTAGATATGGGGCAGAGACACTTCATGTTTTGTTTATTAGTTTTTATTAAACATAGTTAGAGAGGGACTTTCCCTGTTAAAGAATCATATTAAAACAAAGATTAGATAAACAGAACTACCGTGTAGGGACATAATATTTTAAAGATCTTTGTAAAAAAGTTTAATGTAAAGAAATAAGACTGCATTGAAAAATAGAGGAAACACTTAGAATCAGCTCCTACTTTGAAAAGGTGGTAGAAATGAGAGATAATTTGTATAGTCATTTATTAAGTTATTATATGCACTTATAGAAATGATTTTGCAAGTTATACACATTTCATATTATCTGTGGATGTACTATTTGGCATTTTACACTTTGGATATCAGTATATGATCATCCACAAAATATGTTGCTGGAAGCAGCATTCTCTCTACTCTTGGTTCCATTTCTCACAAGTGGTTTGTACTCTTGGCCCTGATGCTCACTACGGTTTCACATAGACCTACCTCATGGATGCCCTGGGAATTTGACACAGCACATTTTTTAGTGTGCTGCCAGGTATACTGTTTCAGTTCCTGGTCTCCTTTGAATTACTGCTTGCATTAGCTAATTTTCTCTTGAATAGGTATAGCCTCTTTATGCAATGAGTTTTACCCCAATGACATTAAATAATCATTGTTGATTACTGATTGTTTATTGAATATTATATTTAGTAACTATAATCAAAACTGTGTAAACTATTACCCATGCAAACTATTAACTTAATGTTAAAAGAAACCATGATTACAACAGATATCACTCAAATAAAATGTCTCGTTTGTGTTTATAAAAATTACCTTACTAAAATATAGTTTTCATTTCAATGGCTTATGGTTATCTCTCAAATATATCTCATTCAATATAATTTAAAATTTAACAAGTTAGGAAAGGAAAATATTTATTTGCTTTAATATACCTGACTTGGAAAATTTAGAGGAAAGAGGCTTGACCCTTAGTGGATGAGTAATGTTTATTTCATTGGATGCATATTAAGCACGTTGTGCTTTCACAGCACCTTTTGTGAACTGTTTCCCTATAGCCTAATTCTGTTGGATACAGTCTGAGAAAATGGAGAATGAGGTTTTGTAAAAAATTCCCCATCCCACAACTAGAAGGACCTGCCACTAAGATTTACAACTATGTACCGGGTGGTGGGGGGGAGGTTGGGAAATAAAGCAGAAAAAGAAAAAATTCCCCAAACTACGTCTACATGCTATGAGTTTGCCCCAGATGGTAATGGTTCATCACACAGGGTTTTCAATTTGCCATGTGAGGATACTTTTCTAATAGGAATTCGTAATAAACATTGGTTTCTCTTTACGGAATTTAACCTAAAGTTTTCCTTTTAAGGATTAAGGCTATTTCTTAAAGCAAGATTAAGTGCAGATGTTAGATACTTTTCTAATAATAATTAATATTTAATATGCAAAAGAGTCAGGTTACAACTATGTTATGTACATATTGTCCCTGATTATACTGGTGGCATTTAATGATGGATCTGAAAACCTAGAGAAATCATATAGCTATAGGCTTAATATTTATCCAGGGGAGAGTTGCCAGGGAAAGAGTACTGAATTTAAAGTTCAAATATCTCGCTTCCAGTATTCTGCTACTTATTAACTCAGTTTTCTTATTGTTCAACTGGGAGTAATTATACATAATATTATTAACTCCTAGGGAGTGATGGGATAATTAAATGAGACAATCTATGTTGAAGAGCTGTGTAAATCACAGACTGCTTTGAAAATGTCAGCTATTACTATCAGTATCTCTAAAGGCTGTCATCCCTGGATATTTTTTAATCATCACATCATTAATATTTTTGAAATTCAGCAATGATGAAGCATGAAGGAAGACATGAAAGGAGAAAATATTTCATTCTAAAATATCATATGAATTGCAATAATTAAGGCAAGAAATTATCTTTTTCTCTGTTGTAACCCAGTTTTAGAAGGGAGATTGTTCTTATAGATGCTACAAATGTAGATTAGCTTCTAAAATATTAAGTTTGGGAAATAGCTGTTGGGAAGATTTTCTTATAGATGTTTTTAAGGTGAAAAAAGTATTATAAAAAAGATTTATAGTTACATTGAAGGTAAAGGTATATTACATGCTAGATACTAGAGAGGAATGAATGATGTGAGTAGTAGTTTGACAATCTTTCTCAGAAAAGGAGAATATAACTGTAGTTTTCTATTGAAAGGTAGATCAATTGTTATTGTAAATGCAGAGGTCTAGAATTTGAGTGACCTGCAGCACATTTGCAGAGAATTGTTGGTTGGATGGAGACTAGACAGCATCGCTTAGAGTTAAGTATCTTTCACAGTTAAGACACTATTTCGTCAACTTCCTTTTATTTGGTAGTTGACATGCCTCAATATTCGCCTCAGCCTGAGGTTCATAAAAACCGTTACAAGTTTTGTTAATTAGGGACGTGTTTGCTTGATCGTGTTTCCTATCTTGACTAACATTTTATGTCTTCTTCTCATAATGTAGACATTGCAAGTATTCTCACTAGGATGGTTTACTCCTAAAAGCAGCTTTGTACTTGCTCTTTGACATCCTGCTGGCTTTCATCCCACCTCTCCTAACCAAGTGGACCTCCTAGTTTTCATTCTTCTCCTCCTTCAGTTTCTGTGACAGCATGCTGTTCTGCCTTTCCTTCCATCTCATTGACAGGCTTCTTTTCCTCGTCTTACCTCCGTACTGTTTACACTCTCCAAGGCTGTGCTGTCCAATGAGAATAGCCACTAACTGCATGTGGATGTTGACAGGTATAACATGTATCAGGTGGTGGTAAGTACATTGAAGAAAAAGAACATGGGTAAAGGAGACAGAGATAAATGAGGTGTTATTTTATGTAGGGTGGTGAGGGAAGTCCTCTCACATATCTGAAGAAACTGAGGGAGAAGCCGTGTGTAAACGTGGGGAAAGGGAATCCCAAACTAGGGGAAGAGGAAGC
The DNA here is from genome assembly GCF_041296235.1 of Equus asinus. Lineage (NCBI taxonomy): Eukaryota > Metazoa > Chordata > Mammalia > Perissodactyla > Equidae > Equus > Equus asinus. Next base: position 24,404,757 of record NC_091808.1, on the reverse strand, counting down.
ACAAAGGGCTTATGGTGGGGACAGCTTGGCTTGATAGGGGAGCAGCAAGGAGACCATAGTGACTGGGACCAGGGAGAAGTGGTAGAGGCCTTCGTTAGAACTTTGCTTTCTTTCCTCTGAGTGGGATTTGAGATTAATGGATGGTTTTGGGAGGTGTAATGGGAACTGGCTCCTGTGTGGAAAATGGACGGGCTAGAGAGGCATGATGGAAACAGGGAGAACATTATATCCTGCATAACTTTCTTATATGTTGACTTAGCTGGTTACCACAGGATAATAATGAAGTCAAACAAGCTCCTCATGGGACAGTTGGGTTCTTGAAAGGACAATATCTGCTGTTATCAAACTGCATTACTAACCCCACTCAAACTTTGATTCAGAACAGAAACTGATATCAGATCAGATATTATGGCTAGAGCAGCACAAATACATGATGCTCTGTCATTTATTAGATATAAGAATATAATTATCATTCAACTTCCTCAGATATAAGTGGGATAATATTCCTATCTTGAGGGAATCATTTAAAAATGTTTAGCACAATGTCTGTCACGTGGTAAGTGCTCAATGAAGATTGTCAGTATTCAATATTACAGCACTCTTTCGTTCTTTCATAACAGTACAGTTTATTATTATTTAAATGTATATTTTATTTTCTTATTCATTTTCTCTATACTCCTGTAAACTTGCTGAAGGCAAAGATTATGCCTTTTTGCTCATCATGGTATAATGAGCATGATACCTGGTTTACAATATGTACTCAGTGGATAGGATAGCATCATCATCATCTTCTTCATCAACATAATTATTAGTGGCAGCAGCAACACTGAATAAACAACCAAGAGTGGTATTTCTTCCATAAGGCAGGTACATAGCAATTTATTTATTTGTTTAATTTTTAATTCTGAAAAATTAACTTTTTAATTCTGAAAAAATAGCAAGCATATAGAAGGCAAACAAAATAGAATAGTGAATCTCATGGGCCTATCAGACAGTTTGAAAACTTATCAAATTTCTGCCATTCTTATTTCATTTCTACTCCCATCCATACCCTACCCCACACCCACTTATATTATTTTTTACAGTTCTTTTTTTGAGTTATAATTTCCATAAATTGAAATATACAAGTCTTAGCTATATAATTTTGACAAACAGGTAAAGTCTTGTAACCTCCGTAGCCATCTCAATATAGAATATTTCAGTCTATCCAGAAATTTCTCTCGTGTCCCATCTTAGTCTTTCCCTGCCCTGGCAATCACTGATTGGTGATTTTTTTCACCTTAGGTTAGTTTTGCCCGTTTGAGAACTTCATAAACGGAATCTATGAGTTTGGCATCTTACACTCAACATAAAGTCTGTAAAATTTATCTGTAATTTTTGTATTTATCAGTAATTTGTCCCTCTTTTGTTGCCAAGTGGTACTCTGTTGTATAGTGTATGCCACAATTTATTCATCCTTTTTCTATTAGGTTGTTTCCAGCTGTGGTTATTATGAATAATACTACTATGAACATCTGTGTACGAGTCTTTTTGTAGGAATATGTTTTCACTTTTTTTGGATAAAAACTTAGAGTGGAATTCCTGGATCAAATGACAGAAGTATGTTTAACTTTATAAGAAACTGCCAGTCCATTTTCTAACATTCAGATTGGGTCATTTTACATTCCCAATAGTGATATATGAGAGTTCCAGTTGTTCCAATATTGTCACCAACATTGAGTATTGTTAGTTTTTTTAATTTTAGCCATTTTACTGGTTGTATAGTAGCAGCTTGTTGGTTTTGATATCCATTTTCCTGATAACTAATGATATTGAACACTTTTTTTTTGTGCTTATTGGCTGTTTATCTATCCTGCTTTCTGTATAAGTCTTTTGCCCCTTTTTGATTGGATTGTTAGTCTTATTGTTGAGTTGTAAGAGTTCCTAATATATTCTGAATACAAATCCTTTGTGAATTTGAATATTTTCTGTGAATTGTGAATATTTTCTCCCAGTTAATGGCTTGCCTCTTCAGTTCCTAATGGTGTCTTAGATGAGCAGAAGTTTTAAGTTTTGATGAAGTCTAAGTTTTTTTTATAGTATTGCTTTTGACATTTTTTCTAAGATGCCATTGCCTACTCTTATGTCACAGAGATATTTTCCTATGTTTTCTTCTAAAAACCTTTAAAGATTTAGAGTTTATTTCAACCTATGATCTATCTTTAATTTTTGTATATAATTTGAGGTAGGAGCTAGAGTTTAATTTTCCTTCTGTAGGAATATCCAGTTGTTCAAGCGCCATTCTTAAAAAGATTTTTTATCCTTTATTGAATTTCTTTGGCATTTTTATTTATTTATTTATTTATTTAATATTTATATTTTTCGGATGTACATCATATTTTGAATTCTGTATACATTACAGCATGTTCACCACCCAAGCACTAATTATAGTGCGTCCCCTCACATGTGACCCTAATCACCCCCTTTGCCCTCCCCCCTCCCCCCTTCCCCATTGGTAACCACCAGTCCAATCTCCAATGCTATGTTTTTTTTTTTGTCGTTTTTATCTTCTACTTATGAGTGAGATCATATGGTATTTGGCTTTCTCCCTCTGACTTATTTCACTCAGCATAATACCCTCAAGGTCCTTCCATGTTGTCACAAATGGCCGGATTTCGTCATTTCTTGTGGCTGAGTAGTATTCCATCGTGTATAAATACCACATCTTCTTTATCCATTCGTCCCTTGATGGGCACCTAGGTTGCTTCCACGTCTTGGCTATTGAGTATAATGCTGCAATGAACATAGGGGTGCAAGTATCTTTATGCCTTTGTGTTTTCAAGTTCTTTGGATAAATACCCAGCAGTGAAATAGCTGGATCATAAGGTAGACCTATCCTTAATTTTCTGAGGATACTCCAAACTGCTTTGGCATTTTTGTTGAAAATCAATTGACTTTATAATTGGGGTTTATTTCTAGACTCCATTCTGTTCCATTCTTCTATTTGTTTGTCCTTATGCTAATACCACACTCCTGATTACTGTAGCTTTAAGTAAGTTCTTAAAGTCAGGTAGTGTTAGTCCTCCAGCTTTGTTCTTCTTTTTCAAAGATGATTTGACTATTCCAGGTCCTAGTATTTCCATATAAATTTTAGAGTCACTTTGCCAGTTTCTATAGAAAGGCATGGGTGGCTTTAGGATTGAGACTGAGTTGAATCCATAACTTAATTTGGGAAGAGTATGTGTGTGTGTGATACACGTATGTACATACACATCTTTTGGGGAGGGGAAGGATTAATGTGTTCATAAGTTTTAGTCTTCTAATCTATTTATGTGGTAGATCTCTCCATTTAGGTAGGTTATCTTTAATTTAATACTGTATATTTATGACAGAGTTTGAAACTTATGCTTTTTACATCTAATTATCTAATGCATATATTTTGTTGTTACATTGTGAGCTCCATTTAATAGGAACTGTGTCTTGTGCTCAACATATCCCCGGGGCCTATAACTGTGCCTGGTAAATAGAAGGGGCGTAAGTGAATGTGTGCAGTTAGCATTTTGGCTCTTTAGTTAAGCTAATAATAATTTTTAGAGTAGTTAATTGATGATTTTTGCTCCTTTCATAGCATTCCTTTGGAGTAGGCATTATTTTCCTTTCATGACAGGAATTTAAACAACTTTCTGTAAAGCCGAGTCTTGCCCCATTTGCAGTATGGTCGTCCTTTGCTGTGCTGTTACATCAAGGAAATGTGATGCAGACTAGGAAAGGTTTATTGAGAATCCTGAAGATTTGACGGAAAATAATACTGACTGGGATTACTAATTAGAAGATTAAAATGTACCATTTTCAAAATAACGAAATACTTTATTTTACCTTTTTCCAGAAAATATAGACATAAAGAAAACTAAAATAGCAATTAATTTTGAGGAAAAATTAGGTGCTTTACTAAGGGCTCTTAATTTCACCTACAAAATTCACTTCTGTAAAAGGTCAGAGAGTACCCAGCTTTTCCAAAGACCAATTTTATTTAATGGCTTTCAGAAACAAACACTGTGGAAATAAAGATAATAATGAGGCCCATAAAACTTCATGCTTTAGTGTTTAGGTAATTGCTTGTTAAATTAAGAAGGTATTTTTTTCTGGACATGCGTATACCCCCCTTCTTTTGGTAAGAATATAATGAAACCTTTCCTCTAATCTGGTTGAATTCCATTTTGTGTATCCAACAATTAGTGCAATATTAATTTTAGTGGGTTAAACTAATTCATTTATGACCAATTGAAGATGCTGAAATAATTGGTAATTATGTTGCTGTTATCAGAAATTACTTTCATGAAAGTTTGAACATGAGAAGAATACATGACAAAGATGGCTTGCTTTGGCTCAGTAAACAAGAAAATGTTTATTATGCTTCCTTTTGGCAAATTATGATAATTTAGCCCAATAAATCCATTATTAAATGGTCACTTCAAAATACTTAGTTAAAGCTATTCAGTTAATAAAATTATTTTACTATGGGAATTCACTTAAAAATAATTTTTTAAAGCACACTGTTAAATCACATTCATATGTTGAAACTTGGACTTTTGGGGACAGTGTTTTTATAGTATGGTAATCTTAATATTTTATACTTTAATTATAGATTTTGATATGCTTATTTTCTGATATGGGAAAGTTAGTTATTCTAATATTTCATTAAGAAAAAGCAGGTATGAGGTACGTTCTTTATGTATACAAATCGAAATAGAATGTTTCACTGAATAACTCTTACTTCATTGTACTTGAAATAGAATCTCTGTATTTGATATCTATCTTAATAAAAGTTTTTTAACAACAAAGATGCTCTACTAATGTAATAAGAAAATACTATATATCTTAAAATATTAATTGCTTATATGAATACTTTAAACTTTATTTTTTAGTACAACTTTTACTTTCCTTTTATTAAACAGATAGGCAGCAGGAAAGTCATAATAGGAGAAGCATCACCATGAAATGAATTTAAATTGTTTTACTGAGTAGACTTCATTTGTGCAAACAGAAAGCAAGTCCCTGAAAACCAATTTAATGGTCAGGAAAACTTTAAGGTCTAATACTTCAATCAATTCCTATGCTTTCTTTCCTGGGATAAGTACAAATAGGCCTTTATATGCATATGTAAAAAGTGAGTTGATGCAATGCTGCACATTTGTGGTTCTGCTTAAGAAGCTTTGCAGCATTATTTTTCTAAGTATTTTTTAACCTATTATGGGTTTATGTTTCAGTTAAGATAAAACATAAGCACATTAAACATATATAAAACATATATGTATATAAAATATAGATAAAACATATATAATTCATCAAGTTGTTGAAAGTAAGGCAATTTTAATAGACTCAAAATAGACGTTCATAAAAGTTTAAATTCTTTTATAAAGGGATACAGTGTTACTAATAATAATATATCCTGAGATTTTTGGTTCGTTAGAGGATATTTATCTTCTAGCATGCCCCCCATTTTAGGTAGATAAATCTAGCTGTTAGAGGAATTTAATGTATCTATTCTACTCTACTAAATAGTAATAGTAAGATGATGATGATGATGGTTACAATAATATTCATTGAGTGTTTTCTATGTGCAAGATAGAAAGTCACTGTACATACTTTTCTTCTAAATGAATGAGAATTCGGGTGATGTTCTTGTGTTTTCACAACAAAATGTCAACTCAGCCATTTTTCAGTCCCTCTACTTAAACTCTGCTCCTCTTCAATTGCTACTCATTAGGCTCCTGGTGGTGGCAGAAGTTCTCTCTTTCTTGGTCCATCTTCACTCACACACACACAGGAGTAAACCCTGGAAAGAACAAATTATTTGTTCATCTAATAATTGGCATATTCCTCAGATGATTTTTCAAGACTGAATATTTTAATCGACAGTTTCTTGCACCTTGAAGATTGTTGACATGGAAATGAAGCTGAGAGTTAGATGGTTGGAATAGACCATGAATACTGTGACACATTGTTTATTTACATATGATAAAGACTACAATATTGGAAGTAAGATAAAGAACAATACAGGTCATCCAAAAAAAGAGGAGGAGAGGAAAGAAAGAAACTTGGAAGAATAGATGAGACGTTTTCACCACATGCCACATGCGACTTGATCGTGCAGCAGGAAATCTCACTGATTATAATGTGCTCTATCAGGAGCTTAAACACTCTACCTCATCCCACTTCTTTGGCAGCATCCCAGTGACTGCTCCTCAGTCATTGCTCTGACATAGCTCCTAAAGCAGAAATCTATTTGTGTGCATTTATTTTGTGTGAATCTGAATTTTGAAATACTGTGATACAGAGAAGCAGATTGATTCCATTTGGATCCTCATGTGACGTGTCAGCATTCTAACTCAGTCCATCCATTTTTCAGAACGTGAGAGTCTCACTGCAGTAGCACTTTGTCAGTTAACCAAGACTGTTAGATAACTACTTTTCATTATAAATTATATTTTATGTTGTAATATTGAAACTAACATGTTACGGAGATGGGTGAAAAATTTCCACTAATTTTTCACATACAGCCTGGGCTTAGAAAGAATACTCTTGCTTGCTTTATGCCAGTGATTTGCAGAAGATATATCAGTTGAAGAATGCTGCTGTATTGCAGTACTGATATTGAAGAAATTTCTTATAAATTTACCAGCTATTCTAGTAATATGACCCACAGGTTGTATATATTTGTCATATGCATTACCAGAATAAAATAATGGTTTTCCAGAATACGCTTTCTTTCACCAATTATCAGAACTAACCCCAAATATTTTCACTATATATTCAAGCAAATTCAGAATTAAATTTTGTAAAATCTTTTTGTTTATTTGTAATTGTTTTGAATTATCCTGTTTTATATGTATTTCCATCTTGTAAACAAATTCTCTTTGGAAATAGATAAGTTATGTTTGCATCATATGTTTAATTTCCTTTTACTTAACTGAAATGTGAATGAATGATATTTTTGAAACCACAGGTTTTGGCCCATTCATCTCCCACCCACATATACATGATATTGGTTGATATCCTTCAGTGACAATTAAAATGGAATCTTTGTTTTCAGTTATCTTTTTAATGACTTAATACTTGATTTGAACTGATGACTGAATGATTTTTCAAAAAGAAATTAGCAGTGATTTTTAAAGTTACCATTATTATTATTTCTTTTTCAGCAAGGCTAGAGAAGATCTTCTTAAAACTCAGAAAGAACGTGATTTTCATCGAATGCACCACAAGCGAGTAGTCCAGGAAAAAAACAAATTAATTAATGACCTCAAAGGGTAAACTGCTCATATCTGTTGGCATATCTATTAAAGAGTTGATTCATTAGTGTTAAGCAACTTGGCCATGGCAGAAGGTTTCAGGTAAAGTTATGTATTCACCACTTATTGAGCATCTACTGTGTGCCAGACACTGTGCTGTGTATTTGAAACACAAGTAAAGTAAGTTTAGGCTCCTGCTGTCAGGGTTCCCAGAGACTATTGGGATGTGTGATAAGGAATGAGTTAAACAGAAATGTACTGAATATACTTCTTTGTTGCTATGCCAACCAAAAGGGTGGTCACCCCAGCCAGGCTGGAGCATGAGAGGTTTCAGGAACCTATTTCCACAGGAATTGAATTCTAAAGTATGAGTTAACAGAGTGAGGGAGTGGGGTCAGCAGGGTGCTGTGGGCAGAGATGGTTCAAAGACATCAAGTCACGAAGAGACATGCACATTCACCAAATTGTAAGCATAGAGAGCAAAGTGCAGATATGGCCTGACAAGGGTGAGGTGGGGGGAGGGGCACATACTGAATGACTTTGCGTTTATGCTAAGGCCTTCAGAAATTATTCTCAAGACGTTATTCAGATTGACTTTCCCTCCTCCTGCAAAAAACCAAAAAAACACAAGAAAAGAATTTATCATCCTTAACTAAAATTCTCTTTTGCTTATTCTAGGGCAGTGCTGTCCAATAGAACTTTCTATGATGTTGTAAATATTCTATGTCTGCACTGCTCAAAACAATAGCGACTAGCCACATGTGCTAGCACTTGCAAGGTGGCTAGTACAAATGAGAAATTAGATTTCTAATTTTATTTAATTTTAATTGATTTAAGTTTAAATTTAAATAGCCACATTTGCCTAGTTGCTACTCTACTGGACAGTGCAGCTCAAGGGTAGCAATGATAATTGCTGTCTTTTGTGGGTTATTGTGGCTATTGAAACTATTTCGATTTCTTAAGCATAGTCTGTTGCATGGAGTTTCAGAATCAATGTGCTCTCAAGCTTAGCAATATATTAGAACCTAGAGTTTTTCTGATTTTTCTTTAATTGAACCTCTGTAGGAATAACACACCACTTTAAGTGAGAGATTTACATTAACCTTTAAAAAAAGACCTTGAGAATGTTTATTTTTTGACTAATCAATACTTTTGGTCTCATATCTTGGTCTAATTTTTTTTGGTTCATATGTCCAGATAAATTCAGAATAAAAGTTCAAAATGATTTGTTTTCTTTTTAACATAAACCTTAACTGAGAAGTAGAATGATATAATGGAAAGAGCTAGGATTTTGGAGTTAAGTAAGCATTGGAAGCCTGGCTGTACCATTTACCTTTAGGTGCCCATCATAGTTTTCTTTCTTTTGTGTAAAAATGATGATAATAAATCTTGGATTAATGTGTATAAAGTACCTGATATGGTGCCTGGAACGTGATAGATGGTCAACACCTTTGCATCTGCCCTAACATTGAAAGTGTGTTGAATATATACTACTTCATCTAAATTTCCCTTTTTATGCAGGTCTCTTTTTAGAACTGTGTTTGTATTGTACTTCATTTTAAAAGTTCGTTCTTTTAAATTTGGGAATTATTCTACACTCAGGACCATAAAGAGCCCTGCGGCTCTTCTGAAGTCACGTAGGCGTTCTTTAAAGGTAGCTAAGCTTTTTCTTATCCAAAGATCAATAATTGCTGTGCCTTCATCAGGGTCAGTTACCCATTTGCCCAGAGGAAAAGCTCAAAGGTAATATTTAATAGTTTTGTGTGTATGTGCACGTATACACACACCTATGATTAGTGAGTCTGAATCATAGCACCTTTGGTTGGAAAGGTCTCAGGTTTTACCCTCTTCCCACTCTCTGTGCTACTGCAGGCAGGCTGCGGGACTTCAGCACAGTCACGCACAGGGAAGCTGCATGCCAGTACTACTTCTTGCACTTCCTGGCTCGGTTGTGTTGACCTTTATATGCTTATTCATTTTTTTCCAATGAAAAAAAAGGAAAACAAAAGTTAGATGGAAGTCACTGATTTAACTCAATTAACCTTTAAGATGCCCTTTATTTTTCGTAGGTTGAAGTTACATTATGCGTCTTATGAACCAACCATAAGGGTGTTGCATGAGAAGCACCACACTTTACTGAAGCAGAAAATGCTGACCTCTTTGGAAAGAGACAGAGCAGTCAAGCAGGTAAAGAGACCGTCGAAGTTACCTCAAAGTGATTTTTAACCATTTATTTTTTTATAACACACGTAGAAATAGTGGTTTTGTTTCTGAGATAAATATAAAAAAGTTTATACCAATTGCTATGTTGCAGAAAAGATTCATTTGGAAACATTCAGAAAAAGTATTTTATCTATTTTAAACCTATAAAGATTATTATTAAGTTAAATATTATTTAACTAAAACATAAATTTATAGCAGATTATTAAAGTGTAGTTAGAGGACAAAACTCAGCCATTGTGGTCAGACAACCTCGGGTTTAAATGCCAGCTTTGATAGCCATAAACGTGGACCTTACTTAAACTCTTGGAACTCATATTTTTCACATGTAAAGTGTAGTCACAATGACCTACCTTTTCACATTGTTGTGAAACTTACTTGAGATAGTAACTATTTGACACGCCTAGTTATTGACTCAGTTTCCAGTCATTTTTGCTATTGACCCCCTTTCCATTCTTCCTGCAGCCTTTTTGCATAGGTTAGGCCTAGGGCAGTGTTGAGGACCCTTTTGTATAGAATTCAAAAAAATAAAACAGAATGTCAATGGGCCACGTTAAAAATTTGTAATAGTTTTTTGGAAAATAAAAAACTGTGTGCCACAACTAGAAGGACCCACAACTAAAATATACAACTATGTACTGGGGGGATTTGGGGAGATAAAGCAGAAAAAAAGAAAAGATTGGCAACACTTGTTAGCTCAGGTGCCAATCTTTAAAAAAACTGCATCTGTGCTTAACATTCTTTCATTGTTTTCTGGAGATTTTCATTTTTGGTTAAACTTTGAGAAGCTACAAAAGCTTTCATGATGGTTATACTCTTCCTTGAATGATTTTATTATTAAGACATACTTTAATCAAGTGTATTTTGTCTTTTCTTGAGTGTAATTCCTAGCTACTAAAATGTAAAACATCGCTTGTTTCTGTGCTTCTTTGTGCTTGAATTTTAATTTTATATTTTTGAAAGTCTGAATTATATTATTAGTAATATTGCGTACAATGAGTTTAATAATAATTTACATTTTTATGGCGTTATATGTCAAACCTTCAGAATTCATATCCCTGCTCCTCTTCATCTAACCTGTCCCCTCGCCTTCCAACTAGAGGCACAGCTCTACGTCTTGGAGCACAGTGAGCTGGGTTCAGGTCACTCCTACCTCTTGTCCTGCCACAGGCCCAGCTTAGACTTTTGCTACCCATCTTAACTCTTCTTATCCCGTGGTCTCATGCTTGTCTCCCTGTTACCCTTCTCCAGGGAGGAATCCATCAGGGGCTGCCATATATTCCCAGTGACCACATATGCTTTGACATCTTTGACAGACCCATCAGATGGCGTCTCACTATTCAAGGATACCAGAGCCTTTCAGGCATCAGTGCTGGCAAGTGCCTACTCTCCCCTTGAGACTGTTGATTTCTGCATCTGTACCCTGTCCAGTACTGGATCTGCCACTCATCTTCTGTGAGATTAGGGCTGAATTATCTTCCTGGAAGGGCCATCCGTTCCTCTATCTCTAATATGAGAGGAATTTTTGAGGTTAGATCAAAGGCTGTAAATGAGAACATATTTAGGCCACATTCGTTCTTTGGGTTTCCGATTGCCCCTCACTGGTTTAGTTAAAAGAGCTAAGAATTGGGAGTGGTAAGTCTGAGTCCCAGCTGTGCTGCATAGTAGCCACGTAAGTAAACATTCAAGTCATTTTACATATATGTCTATTTTCTTGCCTATTAAACAGAGATAAAATTACTTGCCTTATGATATGTATCTAAAATGAAAAGATGTTTAAAAAATTAAAATCACTCTCTCTATGAGGCACAGTTGAATTTTAACACTACCATTCAGATGTGCAAAAAACTTTATCTTTATCCCCTGCAACTTATTTTATTTTGTCCTTGAACTCCTATTCCTGCAGAAGGCAAAGGAAAACATGACCTGTTATTAAAGACTGTTTAGGTCTTTCTTGGTTAAAACAGTCTCTGAGTTCAACACAGGGTGTTTGAATGATATATTAACTGACTGTTTAGCTAAAACATAACTATCAGTGTTAATTTTCTGTCTTCAAATGGCATTTTCTTATCCTTATTCTTCCTTGGATGGTTTCTAGTACAAAGGGGCACTTATGCTTCCATATGGCCTGAAGTCTGCATACTATCCTCTTGGCCTTCACTTTCTCATGTAGTGTGACTGGTTTGGTCATATTCTTGGTGTTGGGGTCTGTGGTTCTGGGTGGTTCTTTTGAGTGCGAACCAAAAAGAACTTGCTAACTCCCTGGCCTCTCCCACAGCATCTGTGAGATCCTTGGCATATGTGGCTTCATTGTCCGGACTCTCATCCTTTTTCTGGTTTAGTGCTTCAAATGTTAAAATTTTCACATACCCGCTGAGACCTGTTGAGACTTCTGATTTCCCTATACTGCAAACACAAGCCGTGGACAATTTGGAAATCATTTGAAGTCTACCTACATAGACACACCTCCTTCAGTCAATTTTCAGACACCACTTGGAGGGTATTATATTTTTCCAGCACAATGCAAAATATGAAGCTCTCTTTGAGAGGCTGTCAATTTTCTTAGAACATTCTCTGAGCAGGTAGGGGGAAGTATAGCCTATGCTCGGAGTATCCCTGAACTTTCCGACTTTCTGTGTCCTTTGCTTCCAACAAATCCCCCACTTAGATTTTTAGCTTGAGAGATGAACCAGGTCATTCATATCTGAACCCTTTATACTTCTTTGTTCTATTGGATGGGATAGCTTCCTGTCCTCTTCTACATTATTGGTCACTCTACATCCCCATTTGTCCCAGACAGTACTAATTTACACCTTTTGTCATGCAGTATAATAGCTTCCACTTTTATCCTAAAAGAAATCTCAATTTGAAGAATACTAATGGGAAAGTTCTAAAGAGTTTATTTCCTGTTATCTAAAAAGGAGCAGTTAGGATCTAGAAATAGCTTTCCTCTCTCTATCAAGTCTGCTGTTCAAGATGTTAGATTCACTATGATTTGAGAAAGTCATATTTGCATAAGATATGCCATTTCTGCCATCATAGATTTCACTATGGACAATGCTAATACTGGGCACTTGGATGCTCTTCTAGATCTGTTTTATGGCTGTCAATAGAAAGTAGATGTGGCAGCTGCCATTCTCAGGATGAATTCTGTATTATCCACGCTTCCTTACATCAGCAGATTTTGTTTAAGATCCAAAATGGGTACACATGATTGATGGAACCTATGCAGTATTGTTAGTATCCTAGTTACGAGAAAGAATGGATAAGTATCTGATATCTATAGTGAAAGGTAGAAGATTCACAATTCACTAAACCCAAGGTGCTGAGTGTCCAAAATGACTGTCAGATATCCCTTACACCAGTCTAACCCTAGGATCAATTAGCATATTCTCCAAATTAGGACTGGGAATATAGTCTCAGTCCTATCAGCTCTGTCTTTGGAGAACAAGCCAAGGTTGCCATTTAATGAACTGAACCTTTTTGGGAACCCTTCACACAGAGAATGATTCATTGCTAACAAGTCTCTTTTTCTGGTTATACAGCCATGGATTAACCTTTTAACTTGAATTTAAGTGTGTTGTGAAGCTGTAGAATGAATTTATATAAAATATTTTAAAGTGAAAATATTTAAAAATACGTGAAAAGTTCCTCTATGATCCAACGTTGAAGATATATCAACTTTTATGCTTATTTTTTGATTATGTCTTTATTTCAGTATTTGATGTAGTTATGCTTTGAGAATTCAATTCTAACCAAAACTTTTAGGATGTGAGCTTAGATCAGTAGGAAGTATCTTATGTTTTCTGTCTGGATACCTAATCATCACTTCCTTAAAAGCCTTATCTTAATGAACATTTAGCTCACTATGTTTCTCTTTAAATATACAGATATCTCAAATACTTTGCATAAAGAAGGGTTAGAATTTAGAATATTTAATGTTATTCAGTTTATATATAAAAGATTGAAAATATAGTATGAGAGGACAAAAGTCTAATAGTATGTGTTTTCAGATTCTTTTTGTAGATAATAAACAGTGTAACAACTTTTAGATTTATTTAAATCTTGTAGAAAAATCTATAATGTAATTATTTTCAGTTTTATAAAATTAGTGAAAATGTTCAAAATTCTTAATTAGAGCCCCATGTTTGAAAAAAGACAAAATATAATTTATTTGTTAGTGTGTGTATAAATAACAAATTACATTTTATCTTTTTTGTATCATGAGGCTCTAATTCAGGAGATATTCTAAAAATTATATATACTTCCTAGGTCTGTCTGCTGAGAGGGTCTAGAAGTAATGACACTCCAATAGCAACAAATATACCCAGTGCTCAGATAGCAGTTTCTAATACCATTCTCTAATAAAAGGAAGTAGGGCTCCTTGGAGAAGTGGCTGATTGTAGGCTGGGCACGGAAAATACAAGATGAACTTGTACCATTTGGAGGATCTTGTGCTAGAAAGTTAGGAGCTGTTCAAAAAGTAAATAAGAAAGGGAGAAAGAAAGAAAGGAAGAAAGAAAATACCCAACAAAACAATGGGGTATGTCAAGGGACAAAAGAACTTTTGTGGGTGTCTACAGAGGTAGATGGACCACCAACCAAATTTGGTTTGAATTTTGAGCCTGATGATGCCATACACTCACCAAGAGGGTATGAAAACATTTATTATTTACATATGTTAATTCTCTGGGGAGAGCAGCACATGCCTGCCATGCTAGTCTGAAATGAGAAAGCAAGGAAAGGAGACTGGCTTTTATTGTGGTTAGAATTGGGGGTCAGGGCAAGAGTTCTCATGTGAGAGCAGGGGCTTGTATGGTTTGAATCTCCCACCAATGCCAAAGGAGGCAGCACCCAGGCTTTCTTAACAGCTCGTGCAGATTGGGACACAAAGAAAACTGGGTGAGTAAAGCTTAAAAGCTGTTAGCAGTCAAACATCAAAAAATGGAGTCAGACTCATTACAGGAATCAAGCCTGAAACAGTTCCCAGTGGTCAAATTTGGAACAATTTGAGCAATGAAATAAATAATGTAGTACTGGACTATAATCTAAAGTATAAAATAAATGTCTATGAGTTAATAATGATGTAAATAAATGATTGAGTATATAAATGCGGGAGAAGAAAAATACCTTCCTTAAAGAAGAAGCCCAAATGACATATGTAGATATTCTTCCCCTCAATGAAGGGAAGCTTAACTCTTCAGCTGTTAAGTGTTGGTTGCACTTAATGACTTGCTTCCAAAAGTACGGTGGAAATGGGAAAAAAGTAACTCTATAGTGGAGAAACCTGGCAAATACTACTTCAGGAAGATGATCAAGGTTAATATTATCAGTGTTTAATTATGTTGATATCATGTACCCTTGATGTGATGTGCCAATTATGGTACTTCCACTCTGTGGTCTTCTTCCCCAAAACCTATAATTCCAGTCTAACCATGAGAAAACATCAGACAAACCCAAATTTATGGACATTTTGAAAAATATTACCTGACCAGTACTCCTCAAAATTGTTGAGGTCATCCAAATCAGAGAGTGTCTGAGAAACTGTTCCAGTCCAGTGGAGGCTAAGAAGACACGATGATTAAATGTAACATAGCATCCTGGATGGGATGCTGGAACAGAAAAATTAAATTAGTAAAACATTAATGAAATCAGAACAAAATATGGACTTTCATTAATAATAACGTATCCATATTGGTTCATTACTTGTGACAAACGTCCCATGGTAATGCATAACCTTAACAGGGAGAACAGGGTGCAGTATATGCAGGAGGTCTCTGTACTATATTTTCAACTTTTATGTAAATTTTACACTATTCTAGATAAGAAGTGCATTTAAAAAAATCTTATAATCCATTTGGCTTCTAAAAACAGGTATGAAGTTTTCCATTCTTTTTTAACCAGGTATTTTATGAGCACTAATCCATGGGTTACAATTTATTATCTGCTATTTTCTATTAATAAAGACATGTTGCTACTCAGTGATAGTAGAAAAATGTGTATATCTGTATATAATTAAACAGATGGTATTTTGTGTTGGTATAATCATATACAATGAGGGATGAGATAGCTTTTTATGGCTGAATTTTGAATTTAAATCTATTGTTTGGGAAATATAGGTAAATGGTATGCCACCCAACTAACAAATCTTCTTAATTATAAAATATGTTTCATAAAACAAGGAGTGTCTGTGAGTGGAAAATGAGCTAAAAGTTTTAGGAGTAACAACAGTCTTTTCATATTTTGCTTCTCAACTAATGCTTACCTCATCTTTTATGGACATAAAGGTGAATTAAGTTTTGTTAAGCAATTTTGACAGAGAAGAAACTCTCTCAAAGGAGAGACCTGATTGTCATTCAAAGTGTGCCGCGAGTATTCTTGATTCAAGAAACTATGCTATCAAATAAATGTTTCAGATGCTTATCCATATAGATACTTGATAATTGCCTGTGGAATTGAATTTAAGCTTAAAAGTATGTTTTTCTTTTGTTGCAGTTCACGTTTAATTTTTTTAAATACAGAGAAATTAATCCAAGAGGGATTAATATTTTTTATATTTTGCAAACAATATTTAAACATTACATTTTTAAACTTTTTTTTGAGTCATTTAGTATATAACCCCCCATCTTTGAATTTTGTTTTTTAGATTTCTGGACTTCAAGCATCGTGGAGGCTTATGGATACAGGACATGATATCTATGTTCCTGAAATTAGAGGTAAAAGTAAAATGTGATGAAACTCTAACAATATTGGTTAGTGATTTCTCAACCTTATTAGAGCTCAAAATTCTAGAGATATTTAAAAGTGAATAAATGGTTTGGCAACTATTTTACAAATTAAAATGTTAATGAAATGATCAAGGGGAAATATAGGTATGATACTGTATAGATTAATTTTAGGGAAAAATATGAGTAAATCATAATGGAGGACTTCTGCTTCTGGCCGTGATGGAGTACCTGGTGCTAGACTAGCCTTCTCCCCATAAATAACCCTAAAAACTAGACTCTGTAGATGAGACAACTACTTTTAGCCACTGGAAAACAGCACAAATCACAGAAGGCAAGTGACAGAAGGAAAATTTATAACTTGAGCCATCACCACGGCTTTGTGACTGAGGAAATTTCCAAAGCAAGCTCTATGGAGGTGCAGGTCAGGAAGAGCATGGCTGTCCTCCATGATCTGAAAAGGCAAAGGTCGTAGTTTACAAGTTGTTGAAGCAACAAGATCTTAGGAAAGGACACCAGATGAGAGAGTGCTGCAATGAATAGTGCCCAGTTTCTGAGGGAGTTCACTATGAGTCCTTAGTTGACGGCTGGGCTACACATGCAAGACTGCCTGAGACCTACCGGAGAGAGAAGATTCTCTTGGACTAAGAGGGGCCCAGGGATTCTAGAGGTTAAGCAGTGATGAGAGACATTGGAGTTCTGGCCATGCCTGGATGGAGAGACCTCTTTAACACTGTAAGACCATCTTAACATTCAGCATTCTATACCCACCCAATAAAGCCCACAACAAAGCCTACCCAGAATTTCTAGGGGAGACAGAGGTTAGAGTTTGAATCTTGCAAAGTTAGAGAGCCTTGGGAAATATTTAGGGATTTCCATGGATCCACCCTAACAAAGCATAAAATTAAGCCTAGAATTTCAAGATGATCGTCAAAAAATTAAACTGCCTACTAGAACAATAACCAATGCCCTTCAGAGGAAGACAGTTTCCCAGTACATAATTAAACACTTCTAGATATGTTATTGAAACAGGAAAATGTGATCTACAATCAAGACAAAAAGTGATAAATGGAAACTTACACCAAGATCACCCAGGTGTTGGATTTAGCAGATAAAAATGCTAAAGTACCTATTTTGGATATGATCAAGGACTTAAAAGAAAATATGACATTAATGAGTGAAGAGATTGGGAATCTTGGCACATAAATGGAAACCAAAAAAAAAAAAAGGGAAATAGAAATTCTATTACTGAAAAACACAATAACTAAAATGAAAATTTTATACTTCACAACAGATTGGAGATGATAAGTGTCAGTGAATTTTAAGAGACATTGATAAAAATCCTCTAAAGGAAAGAGAGAAAATAATGGAAGGGAAACTTGCCTATTTAACACGTATGTAATTGCAATCTCAAAGGGGAAAAGAGTGAGAATAGGGCATAAAAATATTTAAACAAAAGATGACTGAAAATTTTCCAAATTTGATGTAAAACATCAACTTAGAGACCCCTCAAAAAACAGCTAACTATAAACACAAAAAATCATGCCTGGATGCATTACATTCAACTGTTGAAAATTTAAGAGAGAAAATCTTTTGAAAGCAGCAAAAGAGAAAAGACATATTACATGCAGGGGAACAATAATACAAATAAAGGCTGATTTCTCATCAGAAATGATGGAATCTAGAAGCAATGAAATGGCATCTTTAAAATGTAGGAAAATTTTAGGTCAGAATTCTATATCCAATAAAAAGATCCTTCAAAAATTAGAGTGAAGTACAGACATTTTCATATAAATGAAAGCTAAGAGATTTTGTGGCAAGTCTTTGTGAAATGCAGGATATACTGAGGAATTTTCTTTGGGCTGAAAGAAAAGTATGCCGGAAGGAAGCTCAGATCTACAGAATTGAATACAGAGACTTAGAAGTGTGAAATTCTGATTAATGTAAAGATTAAGTTTTCCTCTTCTTAATTTTCTTAAAAGAAAAGTGACTAATAAAAACAAAATTTATAGCATTGCAAGGTACTGTTTATAAGGTAGGTAAAAGATAAGAAAATAATTTTGGAGGTGGTGCTAATGTTCTATGTCTTGATTTTGGTGGTGGTTATATGCTTACTTATCTTTGTCAAAATTTCCCCAACTCTACTTGGGGGAAATGTACACTTTTTATTGTCTGTAAATTATACCTCGATAAAATTGATTTAAAACAGAATGATGGGAAACACTAAAATATAGAAAGACTGCAAAATGGTGAGTATTCTTAGTATAACATCCCGTTGTTTCCAGATGACTATTTAAGGATGTTCTCTTATTAATTAAACCTTAAGAGAAATATATAGCATTCTCATATTTGAAATTTCTTCTTAGCCTTGATTCAATAGTTCCTTTCCTAATATTTTATGTTAAAGAAATATTAGTTATACTCACTGATGTGTAAAGAGACTCTGCACAAGAATGTTTATTGCAGTCACGTCTATAGTAACAAAACAATACAGGCAATCTTAATGTGTAACCATGAGTGAATATTTAAATAGAGTTGATCACACAGTACGGGGAAAGTCTTTAAAAATGATACGTAAGAAAATGCTCATGTTACAATATTAAGAAATAAAGACATATAGGGGCATGTCTGTTAAATATATGCAAAGAAAAATTATTGGAGGATGCACACCAAAATGTTTACATAATTTTCTTTGGGTGATATGATTATTTCTATATTTTTTCCTTATTGCATTTTTTTTTACAAAGAATAAGTATTTTCATTTGTATCAAAAAATTGTTTCATATGTGGATAACTTTCAAAAAGAATACAATTAGATATAAATATTAAAGGATGATATAAAGTTGTCATAATCTCAGGAACTCTAACTCCCAAAAAATGACTAAAGAGTGCCCCCAAAAAAATATATATATATAAGAAGGTTTGAAGGCTTAAAGTTTGAGGAATTTTGTGCATTGAGTTGATGCTTGCATCAGTTAATTTCTAATGCTACCTTCTACTCTAATAGCTTGTCATTTTACATGTTTATCTTTGTCATCTCTATTAAAATAAACTGGTGGTTTATAGATAACTCCTCTGTGAAATTATCTCTTCGTATTTAGTCTAATTCATGAATGAACACATTGCATATTTTTCTAGGCTGACATGTAATAAGGGACTTTGAAGATCAAGTTTGTAATTATATTTTGATCTCATGATATTTTGAAGGGGCTTTTGATCAGAAGGAATCAATGCCAACCCAACATGAAGAAATAGGTTCTTTCAGTTGCATGATCCCAATTACTGAATACAATTAACTTCTTGAATTCTGTACTGCATAATTTTGTGCTTCTTAGAAACGTGTACTCTAGTGTCAGATGTGGGACTTGCGGTACCTTTGCCTAAGTTTCTGGGGTCAGCATTTGGCTGTGTGATCTGACTGTCATCACTGATTGATCAACTTGGAGCCTTACTTAACCAGGGATTATAATTTGAAAAGAAATTGGTTTATTAATTAACTGGTTGTTCCTCATAAATCCTGCTGTTTTTCATAACTATGTTCATATATTTAACTCCCTCCTTCTTCATTTTCTTATTTTGGTTTAATTTTTTGTTTTCTTTTTAAGATTGGCACCTGGGCTAACAACTGTTGCCAGTCTTTTTTTTTTTTTTCCTGCTTTATCTTCCCAAACGCCCCCTATACACAGCTGTATATCTTAGTTGCAGGTCCTTCCAGTTGTGGGATGTGGGACGCCACCTCAATGTGGCCTGACGAGCGGTGCCATGTTCGCGCCCAGGATCCGAACCCTGGGCCGCTGCAGTGGAGTGTGCGAACTTAACCACTCAGCTACGGAGCCGGCCCCTGGTTTAATTTTTAAAATCTTTTATTTGTCTGTCTTTCTGGCTGTTATTCATCTATCCAACAATCCATTTATTTTGGGCAGAGATTGATATGACAGTAAAGATGCTTCAGATTAAGTGTTATTCACTCTGTAGTTAGGGAACAATGAATTGATTGTCATTTACTCTGAGCTTTAAGAAGAAGACTGTTAATCTAAATTTAGAGGATAAGACAAAAATTAGATTCATTTGGATTAGAGTTATCAAAGAATTTTAAACATGCTGTGGTTTTTTTTTTTTTTTTTGAGAAAGATTAGCCCTGAGCTAACATCTGTTGCCAATCCTCCTCTTTTTGCTGAGGAAGATTGGCCCTGAGGTAACATCTGTGTCTATCTTCCTCTATTTTATATGTGGGACACTACCATAGCATGGCTTGATGAGCAATGTGTAGGTCCACGCCGGGATCTGAACCAGCAAACACCAGGCCACCAAAGTGGAGTGCGCATACCTAACTGCTATGCCACTGGGCTGGTCCCCACACCATATTTTTTGACTATCAAAGTGACATGCTTGTTATAGAAAATTTTTAAATTATAAAATGTATTTTAAAACGATCTATAATTGCTACCACCCAGAGAAAATATTGTTAATACTTTAGTACTCAACTTTCTTACCTGAAAAGGGTTTTTAATTGATTAACTTATTTATTCTTGTATGGTATGTAGAATAATAGAAAAATTCCCAGGAGAAACTATGAAATGGTGAATTACTATTAACTAGATATTTGAAGTGACAGTTTTGTATTATGTTTTTCTTTGTTGCTATGAAAAGTAATTTGCACCAAATCTTTGCAAGAAACTACACACACCGCACTTTAGTTTACATATTATGAGATAAAACTGTTTTTGTGCGAGTTACTAATTTCTAAAAGTTTATGAATATGCTGGTTTTGATTGCTATGTTTGTTAGTTATTAACTTATATTACTTTCATTTTCTATAAAATTGCAATTTGAATGCAGTAATGCCTATTTCCAAAGCAGGTTAAAAAGGTATACATAATTGTATTTTAATATATCTTGTAATTTGTGATAGGAAATTATGAATGCAGGATGAACAGCCAGAAATTCGAAATGTTTGATGATGTGAAAAATTGTAGAAGCTGACTTCAGAGCTTCCCAGAGGAAATAGATGTTATATAAAGTAGAGCAAAGTATTCCTTAAGGTTTT
Source organism: Equus asinus (assembly GCF_041296235.1). Taxonomy (NCBI): domain Eukaryota; kingdom Metazoa; phylum Chordata; class Mammalia; order Perissodactyla; family Equidae; genus Equus; species Equus asinus. The sequence goes on along the minus strand of NC_091808.1, from coordinate 24,383,494 downwards.
TAGTTGATAATTAATTGCTGCTTGTTAAGTTGGGTATTTTGTTGCTGCTCAGAATTGCATTATGAGATGCCAGTTTCATATGACTACATATATGTAATATATGATCTAGTTGAGAAAGAGATATTATCATTTCAAATACAGCCTCTTCCTCTTTACTTCTGTTACCTTTTTCTGAATTCCAATTAGGTGTGTACTTGATCTCCTTATTTTAGCTTACATATTTCCTGATCTCTTAGATATTTTCTATTTATCTCCCTGGGTTAAATTAAGGATAATTTCTTCAAAACCTTATTTTAGTTAAATAATTCTCTTTTCAGCTGTGTTTAATCTATAAGGGAGTTAGGCACTGGCACAACATACTTTCTTAGGTATTTATTTGTTAAATGAATATATTCATGCATTTCTTACATTTAACCAGGGGCCTGAAAAATTTTCAATTAGCATTGGTCGAATGTGCATCTATGAAGGAATGGTTGAATGGGTGAAATTTAGCACTGGAGGTATAATAAATAAAATTTCTATAAATTAAAATGTTTATTTATTTGATGATTGCTTTATTTCTCTTAAGAAATTTGCCTTCCTTAAGATGTTGATTGTACCCAAGTAAAATGTGGGGAATTGCATAGCACCAGTCAGTACTATAGGCCTTGTCATTAATAAGCATTCAATGATAAACATGAGGATGCCAAAGATAGAGCCATGGATTTTGCTAGGATATTACTAAACATTAAGAGGCACTATGTGGACTTGGAGAATTTTATGCACTTAACCATGAGGGTGACACAAAATTTAGTGTCTGAGCCTCTCGTTTGCTCTACAAATCTGTGTGTGAGTTAAAGCAATGTTTATCTCATGAAGACTGGAAATCATGTTTATTCTTGCTGCATTGAGAAACAATTGAGAAGCATTATTTTCTGCCAATTCTACATACATTCTGCAATGTTTATTCTCATGCTTTTGTTCCAAATGTTGGATTTTTTTCTAAACTATTATTAAAGTGTGAATTTTTGTAATTTCATTTTGTTTGTGGAACAATTATGTATACTCAATAAACCAAGCCCTTTTCTGTTTTTGGCTTTCATTTGTTATCCTTGCCATTTTTGTTTGTTTGTTTCTTGCTTTTTATTTTCTTTCTTTTAGGAAGTGGTGCTTAGTAATGTACGTATTGCATACTACTTGAGCTCTGCTCATATCTCTAGAATTATCTTCTGGGCTCCTGGGTTTCTCTCCCTACTGCTTTCTCCTTTCTTCTCTAAAGATATTACTATACAGATTCTCCTCATATATAAAAGGGAGCAAAAGATAATGACCTTCACAGAGTTTTGACAGGATTTCATGAAATAATACGTGTAAATTGTTTAGACCAGTGGCTGGTATATAGTGAAAGATCAAAGAGGCATAGATGCTAATTATTACTTTAAATTATTATCCTTATCAGGTTGTCATCCTTGGTCATAGAAGAGGAAAATGCAGTAAACGAGAATTCAGAGTAAAACAGTTCCCTTCCTCTCAGCGAGCTGCATCGTCGCCTTCCTCCCTCCTTGGGCTCCCCAGCTTCTGGGGGTCTGACGTGCAGCATCGCTGAGGGGGTCAGGCAGTCTGGATGCCCAAGGGTTTGGAGTGTCTCAAGTAGTTTCATGTAGAACTAAGTTATGCAATGTTCTGCTTTTATGTGATTGTGGGGGTTATTTTGAGGATTTTCTTCTTTGTCTGGAACTGGTACCGGATAGGGAAAAGGAGTCAGATCAGGAAAGAAACTCAATGCCAGCCGTGTGCTTCCTTGCCTTTAGAACCTCAGGATTCTTTGAAAGCCTTGATGTTGAAACCATCCAGATATTTTTGTGCTCATCATCTTTTCTCTATTATAAATCTAGAGTTGTAAGTTAGAACATTGAGGTATGAGTTACTATAACCTCATTAGTTATTTGAAATCAGCTTGCTGTTTAGAAATACAGGTCAGAATTATGTATACCTAAACATGTGTACATATATGGAAAGATGTGGAAAAGAAAGAGACTGTTCCTATGACTTTTATTTTTCCCTCAGATGATTGCATTAGGACTGCTCTTTATGTCCAGGAGAGTTTTGGGACCAATGTTAGAATGATATTGGAATCTTACCCTGTGTTTTTCTTTCTTATTTTCTCAACATTGTGAAGCATAGAAAATATTTTATTAATACAATGTTCTTTAAAAAATCTCTTATTTATTATTTAGTTCCACTTGGGAAATTTTGTCATTGTTTGCCATTCTCTCCTGTGACCTTCTTCAACTTTGTTTATAAACACACAAGACCTCATGATAACAGGAACTTGGATATAATGTAATTGGAGATTGGCTTCTATGCTGTCTAACTGGCTTGCCATGCCATTTCAAAACTTTGTAGTAATGCCACCCTGCATTTTTGGGAAATGAATTTGAGACTTAAAACATTTTGGTATACTTTTAATATTATTAGTTTAATACTTTAAAAAATACATGTATGATGACTTTGGCTTTCTATTTTTGGTTATAATTATATTTCTTTCAAACAGTATAAATATTAAGAAAAAATTGTGTTATTTTGTAGTTGTTCCTAGTTTTGAAAAGGAAAATGCACCAGAAGGTCCTACTCAGAAAGGTCTTCGTGAAGCCAGGGAACAAAACAAATGTAAAACAAAGATGAAAGATAATACAAAGGTATGATATTTATTTTTGTTTCCATTAGTTCATACTTAACTCTCAGATCTTCATATCCAGGGACTCACACAGTATCATTATTTTACTGAAAAAGGGATGTAGAGGCTATGTGTTCTGGGCTCTCGATCTATAGATGGAAAATGGAGATCTTCAAACATTACTAGTAACTAGTTAATTGAGGGACATATGCTCGTTAGTGGCAGAGAGCTCAGTGAATCACTCTGCCAAGTACCCCGACTTAATCACAGCCACGTCCGCTCACCTGCTCACTTTTCTGCTTAAAATTATCTCTGTCCATAAGAAATAACTCCCAGATCGTCCCTTATTTATTAGTTTAATTTCAGAGTTTTGTTAATCTTTAAAAGTAGAATGGAGAGAATTATGCCCCATTTAAGAATTTCTTTGTATCGCAGTGCATTTTCTTTGCAATCAGGCTGATAGTTACAATATTCTGTAATGATTAAAGAAAAATGGTATTAAAAATGTCTGGTCAGAAGGATCAAAAACGAGGAAGAAAGAAAATTACATAAAACCTGTGAGTGGTTTAGTTTCTTGTCATGAAAATTGCATAGAAGTCTAGATAAAGTAACAAATTTTCTTATAAAGTATTTGTTACGTTTGGGTTCTAAAATATCTGGCATTCATTTAAAAATGAAAATATTTACAATTATAATGGCTTTTTAGTAGTAAGAATAGATTTTTATCAATTCACATATTAAAATAAATCTTTTACTTAGCTAATATCGATAACATTTTTTTCCTCAGAGGTATGCAGTGGAATCCAGTATCGTACATAATATTTGAATAAAGTACAGTCTAAACACTTTTAGGTTATACTGAGGCTTTGATAATCGCTTTTTTGCAATATTTAGATATTACTATTCCTCTGTTAACACTGTTGATTTACCAATTTGTGGTGTTTGGGGTAGATCCCCTCTTCTAGTCAGCCTGCCTCCGGCTCCCCCATGCCAACAACCTCCCATCGGGACAGACTTTCCCCTTTCGCCGCCATGAAGCTTTCCCACTCCTCAGGCTGCCTTTAATTTGAGTCTCTGCCAAATGCATCAGTGGTGGTGGATAACTGTCTTGCTGTCAATAAGTAGCGCTTGTTCTTATTTAGGTAATCTTTATTTATCCCTACAGAGGTTATTAGTTCAGGGAGCAAATAAAGCACTCGGAAGAATAAAAAACATATCAGAGTTAAGAATTTTGGGTGTGATTGTGGTGATTGTCATCAGAAACGTTTCCGTCTTCTGCTGGCGTAGGCGATCTCTTTCATGTAGGAAGTCACGCTTAGAACTTTGTTGATTCATTCACTAAGTACTTATGGCTTGTAAGACTCTACATTAGTAATGCAAGGTTGGCTTTTCATGTGACAAAAAGCTACTAAAATGTAGGACAAGTGCATCACATATTTATGCATAGTATATTCTTTTTTGATGTTTCATTAAAATATTTAACATAATACCTACAACATGATAGAAAAATTCAGGCCTTACAAAAGTGTGTAAGTGCAAAATAAAGTGAATTCTTCCCCTCTTCACCAAGTAATCATTTTTACTAATATTTCTTTTTTAATTTTCTTTCCTTTTTTTTTGTGCCCCTTGACCAACATCTCTCCTATTCCCCACCTCTAGCCCCTGGTAACCACCATTCTACTCTCTCTTTTTATGAATTCAGCTTTTTTAGATTCCACATGTACATGAGATCTTACAGTATTTATCTTTCTCTTGTCTAACTTATTTCCCTTAGCATAATGCCCTCAAGGCCCGTATGTGTTGCTGTGTTGTTGTAAATGGCAGGATGTCCTTCTTTCTCATAGATGAAAGATATTGCATTTTATACACTCCACCCCCCCCCCACACACAAACACACATGTTGCTTACTCATTCATCTGTTGACAGTTTATTTCTGTATCTTGGTTATTGTTGAATAATGCTGCAATGAACATGGGAGTGCAGATATCTCTTCAAGATACTATTTTCATTTCCTTTGGATGTATACTCAGAAGTGGGATTGCTGGATCATGTAGTAATTCTATTTTTAATGTTTTGAGGAACCTCTATACTATTTTCCACAGGGGTGGCACCAATTTACATTCCCACCAACAGTGCACAAGGGTTCCCTTTTCTCCACATCCTTGCCAACACTTCTCTCTTGTCTTCTTGATCACAGCCATTCTAACAGGTGTGAGTTCTTCCCTCACTGAGGTTTTGATTTATATTTCCCTGATGATGGATCATGTTAAATACCTTTTCCTGTACCTATTGGCCATTTGTATGTCTTTTTTGGAAAAATGTCTGTTCAGTTCCTCTGCCCCTATTTTAATTGGATTGTTTATTTTTTTGTTATTGAGCTGTATAAGTACTTTATATAATTAGATATGTCCACCTTATCAGATATATGGTTTGCAAATTTTTTTTTTCCATTCCGTGGGTTGTCCTTTCATTTTGTTGATTGTTTCTTTTGCTGTACAGAAACTTTTTAGCTTGATGTAGTCTCATTTGTTGATTTTTGCTTGTGTTGTTTGTGCTTTTGGTGTCATATCCAAAAAATTATTGACAAGACCAATGTCAAGGTGCTTTTCCCTTATATTTTCTCTAGGAGTTTTATGGTCTTAGATCTTATGTTTAAATCTTTAATCCATTTCCAGTCAATTTTTGTGAGTGGTGTAAGATAGTGGTCCAGTGTCATTTTCCTGCATGTGGTTATCCAGTTTTCCCAAAACCATTTATTGAAGAGACTATCCTTTCCCTATGGAGTATTCTTGATTCCTTTGTCAAATATTAACTGACCATATATGCGGGAGTTTATTTATGGGCTCTCTGTTCTGTTCTATTGGTCTCTGTGTCTATTTTTATGTCAGTAGCATATTTTTTTAAATTACAATAGCTGTGTAGTATATTTGAAATCGGGAGTGTGATGCCTCCAGCTTTGTTCTTTTTTCTCAGGATTGCTTTGGCTATTTGGGGTCTTTTGTGGCTCTAAATTTTAGGATTTTTTTTCTATTTCTATGAAAAATGCCATTGGAATTTTGATACGGATTGCATTGAACCTATAGATGGCTTTGGGCAGCATGGGCATTTTAACAATATTAGTTCTTCAGATCCATGAACATGGGATAGCTTTCTATTTGTTTGTGTCATCTTAAATTTCTTTCATCAACGTCTTATAGTTTGCATTGTACACATCTTTTACTTCCTTGGTTAAATTTAATCCTAAGGATTTTATTGGTTTCTTTTTTTCTTTTGGCGAGAAAGATAGGCCCTGAGCTAACGTCTATTGCCAATCTTCCTCTTTTTGCTTGAGGAGGATTGTTGCTGGGCTAACATCTGTGCCAATCTTCCTCTATTTTGTATGTGGGATGCCACCAAAGCATGGCTTGATGAGCTGTGTGTAGGTCTGCACCTAGGATCCAAATCCACAAACCCCAGGCTGCCAAAGTGGAACGTGTGTCCTTAACCACTGTGCCACCGGGTCTGCCCCATATTTTGTTGTTTTTGATGCTGTTGTGAATGGAATTGTTTTCCTTATTTCTTTTTCAGATATTTCATTGTTAGTGTATAGAAACACAAATGATTTCTATATGTTGATTTTGTGTCCTGCAACTTTACTGAATTTATTAGTTTCAATAGTTTTTTGGTTGAGTCTTTAGGATTTTCTATATATAAAATAATATAATCTGCAAATAAAGACAATTTTCCTCCTTCCTTTATGATTTGGATGCCTTTTATTTCTTTATCTTGTCTTAATGCTCTATCTAAGAATTCTAGTATTATGTTGAATGACTGGTAAGAGTGGGAACACTTGTCTTGTTCTTGATCTTAGAGGAAAAGCTTTGAACTTTTCACTGTTTAGCATGATGTTAGCTGTGAGTTTCTTGTATATGGCCTTTAATATGTTGAGGTATTTCCTTCTACACCCAATTTGTTGAGAATTTTTATCATGAAAGGATTTTGAACTTGGTCAAATCCTTTTCTTGTGTCTATTGAGATGATCATATGCTTGGGTGTAATCATAAGAGCAACTTTATTTATGTGACCTACTGTCCTTTAAAGCTGCTCCACTAGTGGAGGTAATTACTCCCCTGACCCTGGATGAAAATTCTCTGCAGGCTTCACTGGCATTATTACTTAATTCTATGGTGACTTTAAATTGCAGAACACAAGCCTCAAGTCAGTAATTAAAGATATTTAGCTTTGTGTAATATCAAAGCTTCATATTTGATACAAGTTAAATCTCCCATCTTCTAGCTGGAGGCTTCTTTGGGCTTCATACTTTTAGGAGGAACGGGTGGTGGTAGTAGTAGTGTGTGGTCCTTCCTATTTCTTTTCCTTTTTGTTTTCCTCTAGTTTGTTAACTGGCTAGGTTGAAATGGGAAGATGGAGGAACTATAAGAGGAATAGAAAACTTATTATTTGACTCAAACTACCTTGTGATCATTTCCATACAGATAGCCATTGCTCTCATAGACACTATCATGAGCTCTTCAGACTCTCCTACCAACTCTTCTTAGGGAACTTCCTTGCCTCAACCAGTGCTTCTCCTTGGGTCAGCTTCCATATTCCCCCTGGTGGTACAGTTTGTATTTTCTTTCTACTTGGGTCTCTTTTCCCTGTCAAGCTTCCCTCTTAGAGGTTTTTAAAAACAGTTTTAAGCTGATATTTCTACTAGTATTACATTCTGGTCCCTGGGTTTCACGCCTCTGTGCTCCACAGTTATAAGGGGAGTATAATATTTCCCCTGAGTATGCTCTTTACCTTACTATTGTGGACTGCAAATTAAACACAGATCCACCGTGCTTTACAGCTGCAAATAACAAGCATCCCACCTACGGTGGGTCCTGTTAGAGGCCCTCACACTGGGTTTGGGACTGTGATATTTCCCCCCATACCCCTCTTGGATGGGTTGCACTTACACAAGGGCTTTCTGTAAAGAACTTTTCCTCACACATACTCTCCATTTCCATCCTCTTAACCTCTTGTATATTTAAATGTGTAAAAGGTTTAAAAGTGTCAATTATTTTTAGTCAAATCCTTTAAAATTTTTGCAAATGGTCTAATACTTCTATTGGAATATAAGAAGTTTTGAATCTTGGTGTTTTTATGAAACTTCCAGTTTAATATCCTTAACTTTCTTTTCTCTATAATCTTTTAAATATTTTTCTTTTTATTTGACTTGTCAGATTTCAGGAAAATATAGTTAGATGAAGTTTTTATGTATGTGTGTTTGTTTTTCATGTCTCACATAACACACAGAAGAACTTTTCAATCTTAGGACTGATGTGCTACTTTAACTAAGGGAATTTCTTTTCTATTATTTATCTGAATCCATTGTTTCTTTTCAATTTTTCTGAATTTCCTAATAGGTAACTTTAGACTTCTTAATCAATATTTCATAAACTAACTTTTCTGCCATATTTTCCATCTCTTTGTCTGTTTTGTGTTCTTATGTATCTTCTCAACTTTGCCTTTTCAACTGCTTAGGAAATGGCTTTATCCAGTTTGTCACTATCAATCCGTTGAATCTGTTACTTTGAAAATTCAGTTCTTCGTTTCCAAGATTTATTTCTTGGAGAGTGATGTCACCATCATGGTGGAATAAGTTGTTCCCTTTTCCTCTTGCCTCTAAATTACAAACAGTATATTGTCCATTGACCAACAAAAGACCCCCTGCAGAATGCCTGAGAGATCCATATGTATATCTGTACATCTGAAGGTGGGTGGACTGGAGAGGCAGTGGAACTAGGGAACCAGCCACCTCCCCCTCCCCTGGTAGTGGTGACTCCAACACTGGGCTTTCCAAAATGTGGATGCCTCCAGCAATGGTAGTGATACCCATGACCTCAGGCTTCAGGAAACATAGTGGTGCCAGTGACACAACCCATTCTCCAGCAGTGGCTACTCCAATGCAGGCTGTCCCAGCAGCAGGGCTGCATCCAAAATGCAGATACCTCCAGCAGTGCCAGTGGTGCCTGTGATACAAGGTTTCAAAAAGTGCACCAGCACCAGAGAATAGAGGCTGCAGGAGCAGCAGCAGCACTAATGGCTCAGGCCTACCACAACCCCCAGCAGTGGGAGATGACCTGGTGACCTGAAGTTTCAGGAAATGCAGTGGCACTCTTGGCTTACTCCCTACCCCACCCCCAGTGGTAGCAGTTGGCACCTGCAACCTGAGGCTTCAGGAGCTACTGTGGTACCTGTGACCCAGCCCCCAGTGGCGGCACCCTGACACTGCCCCTACCAGCAGTGGGGCTGCGTACAAGACCCCAGGTCCCTGGCAACAGCAGTGACACCTATGAACCCAGAACCCCTGGCAGCGACACAGCCAGCACCCCCAGATAATCCAGGAGTAGCAGTGCAGGTGGTGCACATGGTAGCAGCACCCAAGCACGGGGGTAGCCTGCAGAGAGCCAATGTGGCAACAGGAGGCCGAGGTGACTTGAGCAGCAGCAAAGGTGCTTACAGATGGGTGACCCTGGTGGCAATATCCATGACTGCAGTGACATCATAAACAGCAATGCACCAGCAACCTTGGAGGCACAAGAAGTACAAGGAAGCCACTGACAATGCCTCTGGCAGAGGCAGTTGAAGGTGGAAAATACAGACTCTCAAATACAACTACAAGCAGTTCAGAATCAAAGTAACCAAAGCCTTACCCAAATAAGAAAGGTGTTTACTACCACAAATGTGCTGGCATAGGCACAACTCATCAATCAACATGAAGAACTATACTAACATGATAACATAGAAAGAAAATGACAGCTCTTCAGAAACTAAATTTGAATGCATAGAAGATTGAAATCTGACAAAGAATTCAAAATACCTATCATGAAGAAATTCAATGAGTTCCAAGAAAACTCAGAAAGTTCAATGAGTTCAGGAATAAAATCAATGAACAGAAAGAATACCTCATCAAAGAGATTGAAACTCTAAAAAACAACAACAACAGACATTCTGGAGATGAAGAACACAATTAGTGAGATGAAAAATAAAGTAGAAAGCACTGGAACTAGAGCAGACCATATGGAAGAGAGAATTAGTGAGCTCAAAGATGGAAATCTAGAAATGATCCAGGTGGGAGAGGAGAGAGAACTAAGATTCTTTTACAAAATGAAGAAATTCTATGAGAAATATCCAACTCAATTAGGAAAAGAAACATGAGGATAATGAGTATCCCAGAAGGAGAAGAGAGCAGGAAAGGAGCAGAGAGCTTATTTAAAGAAACAATAGCTGAGAGCTTCCCAAACCTGGAGAAAGAACTAGACATACAAGTACAGGAAGCTAATCAAACTCCTAATTATCTCAATCCAAAAAGATCTTCTCCAAGGCCCATCATATTAAAACTGTCAACAATCAGTGACAAAGAAAGAATATTAAGGGTGGCCAGAGAGAAGAAAATAATTTACAAAGGAACTCCCATCAGGCTATTGGCAAGATTTCTCAGCAGAACCTCTACAGGCTAGGAGAAAGTGGAATTATATATTCAAAATATTGAGAGCCAGCTCTGATGGCCTAGTGGTTAAAGTTCAGTGCTCTCAACACTTTGGTAGCCCAGATTTGTTTTCCAGTTGTGGAACCATACCACCCATTTGTCAGTTGCTATGCTGTGGTGGTAACTCACATAGAATAACTAGAAGGACATACAACTAGGATATATAGCCATGCAGTGGGGCTTTGGGGAGGAAAAAAAAAAAGAAAAAGAGGAGGATTGGCAGCAGATGTTAGCTCAGGTGCCAATCTTGAAAAAAAAGTAACTATAACCTCTTCAATTTGGTAATCAACCAACAATACAAAAAAGGATAATTTGTGACAACAAAAATATAGAAGGGGAAGAGGAAAAGGACAGAACTTTCATAGGCTAATGGACATAAGATGCTATCAGCAGAAAAAGTACTATCTTGTCTTTGAGATCTTTTATACAAAGATATGTATAAAATCTCATGGTAACCACAAAACAAAAGTTCAGAGCAGAGTCACAAAACATAAAAAAAAGAGGAAACTGAGAAACACATCACAGAAGACCACTAATCTGAAATGGTAGGCAGAAATACAAGGAAAGAAAAACAATGGAAATATAGAACAACCAGAAAAGAAAAGATAAAATGGAAGTATTAAGCCCTCATATATCAATAATTACTCTAAATGTAAATGGATTGAATTCACCAATCAAAAGATACAGAGTGGCTGGATGGGTTAAAAAACAAAACCCCACAATATGCTGCCTCCAGGAAACACATCTCAGCTCTAAAGGCAAACGTAGGCTCAGAGTGAAGGGATGGAAGATGATGTTCCAAGCAAATGGCGAACAAAAGAAAGCAGGTGTAGCCACAGTTATATCAGACAAAATAGGTTTAAAACCAAAAACAAAAAAAAAGAGAGCAAGAGACAAAGATGCACATTATGTAATGATAAAAGGGACATTCCACTAAGAAGAGATAACACTTATGAATATATATGCACGTAACATAGGAACACCAATATGTGTAAGGAAACTATTAACAGACCTAAAGGGATAAATTGACAGCAACACAATAATAGTGAGGGACTTTAACACCCCACTTACATCAATGGATAGATCATCCAGACAGAAAGTCAAAAAGGAAACATTAGCCTTAAAGGAAACACTAGACCAGATGGATTTAACAGATATGTATAGAACATTCCATCCAAAAGCAGTGGAATACAAATTCTTCTGAAGTGCACATGGAACATTCTCAAACATAGACCATATGTTGGGAAACAAAACAAGCCTCAATAAATTTAAGAAGATTGAAATTATATCAAGCATCTTTTCCATCCACAATGGTATGAAACTGGAAACTGACTCTAAGAAGAAAGCTGGGAAAGTCACAAATCTGTGAAGAGTAAACAACATACTACTGAACAAACACTGGATCAAAGAAGAAACCAACGGAGAAATTAAATAAAAATGAAATACCTGGAGACTAATGAAAACATAACTTAAAATTTATGGGATGCAGCAAAAGTGGTATTAAGAAGGAAGTATATAGTAATATAGACCTCCCTTAAAAAAACAAAAAAAATCTAAATTAAACAATCTAACACTACACCTAAAAGAGCTAGAAAAAGAAGAACAGATGAAGCCCAAAGTCACTAGAAGCAGGGAAATAATAATAATCATAGTGAAAAGAAATGAAATAGAGACTAAAAGGGTAATAGAAAAAATGAAACTAAGAGCTAGTTCTTTGAAAAGATAAACAAAATTGACAAACCTTTAGCTAGACTAAGAAAAAATAAAGGCTCAAATAAATAAAACCAGAAACAAAAGAGGAGAAATTGCAACAGATACCACAGAAACACAAATGATTATGAGAAGATACTATGAAAAGCTATATGCCAACAAATTGGATAACCTAGAAGAAATGGATAAATTCTTACAATCATACAACCTACCAAAACTGCATCAAGAAGAAATAGAGAATCTGAATAGACCAATCACAAGTAAAGAGATTGAAGCAATAATCAAAAACCTCCCAAAAAACAAAAGTCCAGGACCAGACAGCTTTTCTGGTGAATTATATAAAACATTCAAAGAAGGTTTAATACCTGTCCTTCTCAAACTCTTTAAAAAAAATTGAAGAAGATGGGATGCTTTTTAACTCATTTTATGAGGTCAACATTGTCCTGACACCAAAACCAGACAAGGACAACACAAAAAAGGAGAATTACAGGCCAATAACACTGATGAATATAGATGCAAAAATCCTCAACAAAATATTAGCAAATCCAATACAACAATACAGTAAAAGGATCATACACCATGATCAAGTGACATTTATTCCAGGCATGCAGGGGTGCTTCAGAATCCACAAATCAATCCATGTGATATGATAGAAACTCTCAATAAAATGGATACGGGAGGAAAGTACCTCATCATAATAAAGGCCATATATGACAAATCTACAGTCAACGTCATACTCAATGGTTAAAAATTGAAAGCTGTTCTTCTAAGAATAAGAACAAGACACGAATTCTTACTCTTGCCACTCTTATTCAACATAGTACTGGAAGTTTTAGCCAGAGAAGTTGAGAAAAAAGAAAAAAGGAAGAAAAGGGATCCAAATTGGAAAGGAAGAAGTGAAACTCTTCACTATTTGTGGATGATGTGATTCTCTCTATATAAAACCCTAAACAATGCACTAAAAAACTATTAGAAATAATTAACAAAATACAGTGAAGTTGCAGGGTACAAAATCAACATACAAAAATCAGTCACATTTCTATACACCAGCAGATAACCAAACAGCAGAAAGAGAAATCAAGAATACAATCCCATTTACAATCACAGCAAAAAGAATAAATTACCTAGGAATAAATTTAACCAAGGAGGTGAAAGACCTACACACTGAAATCTATAAGGCATTACTGAAAGAAATTGAAGAAGTCATAAAGAAATGGAAAGATATTCCATGCTCATGGATTGGAAGAATTAACATAGTTAAAATGTCCATATTACCTAAAGCAATCTACAGATTCATTGCAATCCCAATCAGAATTTCAATGACATTTTTCACAGAAATAGAGAAAAGAATCCTAAAATTTGTATGGTATAACAAAAGACCCCAAATAGCCAAAGAACTCCTGAGGAAAAAGAACAAAGTTGGAGGTATCACACTCCCTGACTTCAAAATATGCTACAAATCTGTAGTAGTCAAAACAGCATGGTACTGGCAGAAAAACAGACACACAAATGAATGGAACAGCATTGAAAGCCCAGAAACAAGCCCACATGTCTATGGACAGCTAATTTTCCACAAAGGAGTGAAGAATATACAATGGAGAAAAGAAAGTCTCTTCAATAAATGGTGCTGGGAAACCTGGACAGCCACATGCAGAAAATGAGAGTAGACCATTATCTTACACCGTACACAAAAGTTAACTGAAAATGGATTAAAGACTTCAGCGTAAAACCTGAAACCATAAAACTCCTAGGAGAAAACGTAGGTAGTATGCTCTTTGACATCGTTCTTAGCCTTAGCACTATCTTTTGAATATCATGTCTCCTCAGGCAAGGGAAACAAAAGGAAAAATAAACAAATGGGACTACATCAAACTAAAAGTCTTCTGCACAGCAAAGGAAACCATCGACAAAAAGAAAAGACAACCTAACAATTGGGAGAAGATATTTGCAAACCGTTTATCTGATAAGGGTTAATGTGCAAAATATGTAAAGAAGTCACACATGTCAACAACAAAGAAACAAAGACAACAATTAAAACATAGGAAAAGATCTGAGCAGACATTTTTTCAAGGAAGATATACAGATGGCCAACAGACACATGAAAAGATGCTCAACATCACTGATTCTTAGGGAGATGCAAACAGAACTACAGTGAGATATCCCCTCGCTCCCATCAGAGTGAGTGTTAAAAAGACAAGAAATAAGTGTTGGAGAATGTGGAGAAGAAGGAATCCTCAGTCATTGCTGGTGGGAATGTAAATTGGTACAACCACTATGGAAAACAGTATGGAGATTTCTCGAAAAATTAAAAATAGAAGACCATATGATCCAGTTGTTCCACTTCTCAATATTAAGCCAAAGAATGTAAAAACACTAATTCAAAAGGATATATGCTTCCCTGTGTGAATGAAGCAGCATTATTCACAATAGCTAAGACTTGAAAGCAACATGAGTGACCATCAATGGATGAATGGATAAAGATGTGATGTCTATATACAATAGAATACTACTTAGCCATAAAAAAGACAATGTCATGCCAATTGTGACAAGCTGGATGGACCTTGAGGATATTATACTAAGCGAAATGAATCAAACAGAGAAAGATACTTTCTGTATGACTTCCCTCATATGTGGAAGATAAACAAACACATAGATATAGAAAACAGATTGGTGGTTACCAGAGGGGAAGGGATAGGGGCGGGAAAAAGGGGTAAAGGGGCATATGTGTTTGGTGAGAGATGAAAACTAGACTTTTGGTGGTGAACACAATGCAATCTATACAGAAGTTGAAATATAATGATGTACACCTGAAATGTATATAATGTTATAAGCCAATGTGACCTCAATAAAATAAATTAATTTAAAAAAGATTTATTTCTTGTTCTCCAAGTAGTCTTTTCTACTTGTATCTCGTATCTTGTAAGCATGTTTTACGAAGGTTGCCTTTCCTCTCCTACACCCACCCTCCTATCCTGTCAGTCTCTCTTGCATGGTAAGGTGTCAGATCTTGTATGTGGTTGGGCGAGGCAATGCTCTAGTGTCACTCCAAGCTCACTCCAGTCCCAACAGATGTGTATATCCCCCAAGATAGTTTGCCTACTTTAATTGGGAAGCAGTTCTGGGTTTTAGTCTACATGCAAAAACGTTATCATGTATCCTCTGTAAAAAAGAGAGAAAGAAATAGGGAAGGAGGGATGATTTGTTCACTTTTGCAATTCTGAAGGCAGTTACTTTAATGAAGGTTTCTGATGTTTTGCCTCGTCACTCAGGCAAAGTAAGGAAAGCATTCAGGGTTTAAGTCAGGAAAGAGACAGTTTAGGTCTTTTGAATAAAATAACTTTAATACATGAAATTGGTTACATATGTGGTAGAAGAACTAAGACGTCAAATAGGGGACAGGAAGACAACTCAGGGACTGGCAGTGGTAGGGCACTGCCACCGTCTTTTGTGGTGGAGGCACAGGGGAAGAGCAGTGTTACCAGAATCCAGCAGCTGGGGCCATCTGGTTGGAGGACTGAAGTAAGGGGCTGTCCAGGAGGAGCTGGAGCCATGGATGGGAGGCAGAGTTTGGGCAAAGGAACTTCTAACACGTAGTACTAGGGAGGGATAAGAAAAAAATTGTTAATTAATATATATGTAACAAAAATATTTATAGCTAAACATTCTATTTCCAGTCATATGTAATTGATCTGCTTTTTCACTCTTCTAGTGCTCTTTCA
Source organism: Equus asinus (assembly GCF_041296235.1). Lineage (NCBI taxonomy): Eukaryota > Metazoa > Chordata > Mammalia > Perissodactyla > Equidae > Equus > Equus asinus. Next base: position 24,367,893 of record NC_091808.1, on the reverse strand, counting down.
GTGTTTACCCTTTGCTTTGTCAGCACCTTGGCTGATTGGAGCTCTCTGTCTGATGAATTGACCTGTGTCTTCAATCCTAAAGGGTCTGAGTATTTAGTCGTCCTGGTATCTTGGATTGTTTTACTTTTACATTGGCATTTACTAGTTAACGTTGAAGTACTAAGATGTACCCCAGATGTTTTGCTGGATTCCAGCAGATCCTCTCCAAATCCACCATTTAGCAGCAACCCTGTCAAAGAGTGCCAGACTGTCACAGAGATCCCTGAATCACTAGATGGCAGACTTAACTTTTAATTTAATGGTACCTTCCTTATGTGACACAGTAGAAGCGTTCTTCCCTATTGAGCTAAGCCACCTAATAGCAGAACCCAAAGTTGTTGGTGCAGGAAGCAAAATCTTTGCCGGTTGGTTATTAGATGTAATGATTAGAGGAGCCACTTGTATTTTTGTGAACCCTTGGTTTCCATGACCATGTAAGAACAATCTTTCAGGATGTGTTTAAACTTACACTATAGCTGAGTTTTTAATAAGCTATTTCACTATTCTACCAGGCCATCTGTTTCTGGGGTATAGTCTACCATTAATTTCATGGGTGTTAGCCTGTAACCATACATCTTTTCTGTAAAATGCATTATTTTGTCATAAGTATGTATTGCATGATATTCCATGACAATGAATACGGGCATTTGTAAGTATGTGGATTCTGGTGCATGCAGAGCGATGAAGGCAGATATCCAAACTGGAATAGTGGCTGCAATTGTAGACTACACCTTATCAACTTTACAATAATTCACATTCGTTTTCTAAGATTCATCAGTTTTCTTCTAGAGACCAAACTGTCAAGTTTAATGAGGATGTGATGGGTATCTATCATCTGTATCTTTCAAGTGTTTTATTGTGGCACTAATTTCTACAATTCCCACAGGATTGTGATTTTGGTTTACTCTCCTGGTAGGGTTGGGAAGATCTGGACTTCCAGCTGATTCTTTCTACAGTAGTAGTACTTACTTCATAAGTCAGGGAGCCAATGAGGAAATTTTACTAATTGACTCATATGTCTATTCCAGGTATTCAATCAGAAACTGAGGAAATAACCAGAGGATAAATCCACAGACCCACTGGGATTACTGTGAAACAGACTTGGGCCAAAACACCATTTATCACAAGGCTATCATAAGCCCTTAGTTTGACTGTTGGGTGGTGGTTTTGTGTCCCCAGGAAAGGGTATCCACTCAAAGCTAATGTTTAATTACCTCTGAAAGACCTGAGGTAAAAGAGTTTCCCTTGTAAATGGCTATTGTTCCTTTAAGGAAGGCTTGGAGGGAGATTTACAATCAGATTTCCATTTTCTTGAATGAACCTTGCATGATACAGTGAACGCATGTTTTGTCCAGTGAAAACAAATCACTAACCCCTCTAAAATGGAAGAGGGCTAATATAATAAGTTTGCCACCAGGTGGCAGGCTGGTTCCTCATGGTAAGAGTCCATAGCAAGGGTTTCATGTTGGCTTCTGCTGTTGACAAGCTGGATGTTCAGCTTTGGCTGGTAGCCAGATCAACTTTGCTTAGGGGAAGTCCTTGTTAGTGAGCCTGTGTATAGTCTCCATACTTGATACGATAGCTTCCTGGGCCAAAGCAGAAGGGGGACCAAGCAAAAAGACCAGCCTTCACAGGATAGGGCATATTATCCATGTGATTATTGGAATCTCATATGTAGTGGATGTCTTTTAATAAGTATACTCATGGGACACAAATATTCTCACGCTTTTCCAATTTTAAGAGGTCCAGATCATTTTCCTAGATTTTATCACAAATTGTCCACTCTTATTCTTCCTATAAACCCCTAACCAATCAACCAATAATCACTGTTGATAAGTTGGTGTAGATCCATCCCCCATGCCCCATTTCTCCTTCTAGATGATGACTAGATGAGATTCTGCCCTGATTTCTATATAATAGAAGGACATGTGGCATCGAAACAGGAGTAGAAGTTTGGAATTCTAAGCCACCTGCTCATGCAATTTACTTGTGCCTTTCTGATGTGTTCAAGCACAGTTTCAATTATAACTACTCCTTTTTAAGGTGAATTGTTTTTTGCAAGTCCAGAATCATGGCTTTAAGGAGAAATAGCATTCCTGGTTCATAAAGAGCAACTCAGGTCATATTGTCACTTGGTATTATAAGTCATTCTCTACCAGAGCTCAGGAGCATACTAGGAGCTGACTCCTGAAAGGAGAATAGAGAGGAATAGTTATCAGCAGAGTTGGCATGGCTTTTCTCCAGAAGTCTAGAGGTCAGTATTGGAGCTTGTGATAGGCTTCCTTACAGCATCTTTTTCTTCCACAGATAGTTTGAGCACCATTGGATCTGCTGCAGCATAAGCCCCAAGGGGCAGGTATGATATCTCGCATCATACCCTGAACCTGTTGCAAACCTTTTCTTGGTCCAAACATCATTAAGCTATGTTCTTTCTTCAAGATGGAGGATACAGTATGCAGCAACTTAACTTTTATTAAGAAGTATTATCTCAACATTCTCCAGGCCTCAGCATTTTCTTAGCATTTATTTCTTCTCTGGCATATGTGCGTCTTATTAAGACATCTAGGGTACTTGCTATTTCCTCCTCATCAGACCCATTTAGGGTGATTTCAGTAATATAGTGGAATATAAACATGATCAGGATTACTATATTTTGATAGAGAGTAAAGAAGTTTACATGGCCCCGAGCTAAAGGAGTTAAGTTGTATTGCTGTCTTTGCCATGTAAAGGTAACTTGCTTTTAACTATCTTTACTGATGGGAATTGAGAAGATTTGTTAAATCAGTAGCCTCATAACAAGTACTAAAGGGTGTGTTGATCTGCTCCATTAATGATGCCACAGCAGACATGTTCCAGATCCTTAGATAATGTGCTTAATTTTGTACCCCACCATTTTTCTCTGATCGATTTAATTCTTGAATAATGGTTGTACAGTAAGACTCTGCTCTAATTTCTCTTGTGTTGGGCTTGGTAACCTGTTTTCTTAGTGTGCTGACGTACTGGATAATATATGTTCAAGTGCTTTGTAAATTGTAGAAGCATTATGTAAATGCAAAGGTATTATATTATTAATGTTGCTGATGTTATTCCCATTATCATAAAAATCTGTCTCAGCACCATGATGCTAAAGTTCCAGAGTACATAGTACCTTGCTGACCCATGTTGACTTAGATTCTTACTTTGCTTGTCACTAGGCTTCTTATAATGAAGAGCATACAGAATTTAAGGATCTTATGGATTGACTTGGATGTCTAAATAAGTTGTTCATTTGTTCAGAATTTTACAGATTTTAGTCAGTGTACATAAATATCATATGTGTCAACTTGAATAGTGGCGTGTACTCTTGAGTGGATATGAAACCGAAATGAGTTCCCCAGAGGTAGCAGTGGGTTCCTATTACAGATCCTTAAATTCTTCTGACATTTCAAAACTGTATCTTTCCTTAAGCACATCTAGAGACAGCCAAAAACTATGGGTCATGGGTTATTGTCCTTCTGTTTACATCAACAAGCTCTTTTGCATATTAACCATGAAATCCAAAATTTATTAACTATCAGTAACCATCTTGTTCATCCATTCTGATTAACTTAATATAATAATTAGTAATGTTCTGTTAGATTTATAGACAGTAAAGATCCCTTCAGACTAAATCCTATATCATAGGAGGATACTCCCATGTTGATAAACTCTCCCTTGTCCAACTTTATGTTCCACCTCCCTTGTCTCAACAGCCTCAGGATCCAGACCTGTATGTACTCTTTTGGCACCCACAGGTACATGTTGCCCAGTTCCTGCAGTTCCCTTGGGTTTAATTTCTTTTGTTTTCTTTTCTTAGCAGAGTCAATACTTCCCTGGCTATGTTATATTGTGACTTAAATGGATTTTCGTCAATTGGCCAGGGAGGAGATGGGAAATATATTGTAAGTGGAGTGAATTGCCTTTGGTTGAGGGAGGTGTGCTGTTGAGGGAGGTGTGCTAAACTTTAACAGGGAGAAGCAGGCCACTTTTCAGGTCTAGAATTCAGGGAAATCTGAAGACTCAAGATTTTCAAGTGCATTGTCTCAGATTTCTCCATAGCATCTCTATCCACTATGTGTGTGTATATATATGTATGTATACATATATACATATGTGTATGTATTTTTTCTCCCATACTTTTCTACAAAATTATGCTCTCGTTATCAAAATAAAACATTAAAAAAGAAAATATTTCACAAGTACTATAGGTAGCTCAAATGAAATCAAGTTGTATTCTGTAAGTCCTTTTGGAACTCAGAATAAATTAATTTTCTCCATAAAATCTGTTATAAATAGTATTCCTAACTTTCCTAATTCATAATATATTTTCAAATATAACTTCTTTGCTGATGATTTTCATATTATGAATGAAATATGATGACTACATATTACCATACTGTAACTTTAAACCAATAGTTTGGCTATCTACAGGAATTTTTATTTAGGGATACTACCATTTCCTCAAAATTAAAATGGCTTAATTCACAAATCATCATCTTATTTCACAAATAGGCTAATTTCTCCATTTTTGAAATGCCTTTTAATAGTGTCTGCATTCTACCAATTCATTCAGTACAAAATTATGGCATCATCTTTGATCCTATCCTTTTAATGTCTCCCAAGCTCCTATTGATGTCTTTTTCACGTTAATTGGTAGGTTTCACATTCATTGGAAGGGGAGAGTTAAGACTTAAAACCTTATTGGAAAGGGCGTAAGGAATGTATCTCGAAGTTTCATTTACAGAACAAATTTGGTTAAGTTAAATGTTTCTTTTTTTTTTTTTTTAAAGATTTTATTTTTTCCTTTTTCTCCCCAAAGCCCCCCAGTACATAGTTGTGTATTCTTCGTTGTGGATCCTTCTAGTTGTGGCATGTGGGACGCTGCCTCAGCGTGGTCTGATGAGCAGTACCATGTCCGCGCCCAGGATTCGAACCAACGAAACACTGGGCCGCCTGCAGCGGAGCGCGCGAACTTAACCACTCGGCCACGGGGCCAGCCCCGAGTTAAATGTTTCTTTTGAGTGGATTTGGGGAATCTGGTGGAGATTATGAGGGACTTCCTAAAACCACTCCCAAACCCCCTATTTCACTGCTGCTTTTTCCTTTTAATTCTTGCTCCCACCTTTCTAAAACTGGTCTGCATGGACTACCTTAGCAGCCTCCTCGACTGTCATCCAGTAGTCCACTCTGCATGGCATTGAGTATTTCCACCTGAAACTTGCCTGCACAAATGGTCTTTCTTAGATAATTGAATTTCTCAAGTCGGTTAGGTATCTGGCTTCCTGATAGACCATATTAATTCCCTGATTATATTTCTATAATATTATAAAATCCCTTCTAAAAGATGAGTTAATGCGAGATTTTTTATGGTTTAAACTATTTTCTCTTGAATTAAGGAAACAGTTTGTGTGAACACTGGGAAAGCACTTTTATTGTTTTTCAGCTAATCAGTAGGTTACTAAAATAGTCAATGGATTAGTTTCTGTAAAGATAACTATACGTTTTAATATAGTTTTCTTGTATCTGTGAAATATATTTTACTCTAAAGGAACTAAGAGCCATTATGCAATTAATTGGATATATTTTTGCAATCACATAAGTCACAGTTAAGAGAAAAAATTACCACGTTATTGAGACTTTGAACGGTGATTATACGTGTAAAACCTTCAGTGTGCCAACGTATTTATTAAAGAGAAGCAGAATGGAAGAATTCCATAAAAACTTGAAAAGTTTTTAAAAGGTAATATTTATGTGTAGAATTTATTTTTAATTTTAGAGAGAGAAAAAGAATCATCTAGCATCCACTGTAGTTCAGATCTGTTGCTTTAAAAACTCCTTTCAGAGTTAAATTTAGAGCTTACAATTACAATTCTTAAATATTACAATTTTTATGTGTTAAAAATCTACCACTCATCTTATATCCTGACCTATCTACTCAATGATCATTCAGGAAAAGTGAAAAACCAACACCAGTGACAGTATTTCAAGAAAGTGGGGAGAAAATTAAGAAAGATAAAGCCCTATTAACTTGTTCTTTCATTCTTTTATTGCCTGATTTAATTCTTGATCTCTTGTGGGTTGGAGTGTAGACATGCTCTTTTAAATGAAAAAATCCTATCTAGATTATCATACTTCTATGACAGATTTATGTTCTTAATACCTATTATATGTTTCTGCTGGAAACTATGTTTTAAAGTATTGTAAAAACGTTATCAAGAAAACGTAGATATTTCTTCTCCATGTAAATAGGAACAGAGGACACACTGGGAAGGATATATAAACATACAATATGTACAATAAAATTTTCAAAATATTTTATAACAAATATTCAAATATTGTCCAAGGTTCAAAGAAAATTTGGGGAAATATTCATATTATCTTCATATTTAAATAAAATTTAAAAGTCTTATAAAAGGAGTAATTAAAAAGCTTATACTAAAATTTTTAGATCATTTACCTAGTCAACGGTTGGTTTTGCAACAATTATTCAGAACATATTTTAGGAAAAAACTTTAGCTAAAGTTTAGATGTTTCCCTTAAAATAAGTTTCAATTGCAATTAATAATTTGTTACATTATTTTTAAATCATTTAATTCTATAAGTTTATTAATAATACATGTTATATAAGAATGGCTTTTCAAAAGCTTATACTACCAATACATATAGCTATTAAAATAATTGCTTTCTCGGGTCCAGCCCCGTGGCCTAGTGGTTAAGTTCAGTGCTCTGCTTCCGTGGCTGACGTTCGGTTCCCGGGTGCGGACCTACACCACTCATCTGTCAGTGGCCATGCTGTGGTGGCAGCTCATGTACAAAAAGTGAAAGATTGGCACAGGTGTTGGCTCAGGGCAAATCTTCCTCAGCAAAAAAAGACACACAAAACAAACCAAAACAAATAAATAAAATAACTGCTTTCTCATAAGCTATGGGTGAATTTTCAGATTTTCCCATTTGTCTTAACTTCTTTTAGGTCTTTAGAAATTATATATACATACATATATATATATATATTTGTTAAAAGAGCAAAAGGAAATTACTTTTTAGCCTTAATTTAATATTTTCACACCTTATTCTTGCATAAGTTATCTGTCATAACCTCTTTTTCTTCAGTCCAGCATCTGTTAGCATACTGTAGCTGTGCTTTGGCAGAAGCTGATTTAGAGTATGAATTATTATGAAGCCTAATCTGTATTTGAAACCTGGTTCTACCACTTAATACTTTACGAACCTGGGCAAATTACTTAACTTCTGTCTCTATAAACTTGGAAGAATAATATGTGTATCAAAGGGTTTTTCTCATGATTCAGTGAAATAATATATGTAATATATCTAACACAGTGCCTATTTCAGAATCGATACTGACGAAATGATAGTGTTTCAGTAGAAAAGGTTACTTACCGGAAGATAAATAATACTTCATTGTTAATACTATTTTATTCTTTTGTGTTGCATATGGTATACGAAACACTGAATAGAAGTCTGTTGAGGACTTCTAGATTCATTCCTTTTAACCATGCTTGTCATTTCAGTCTATAATGGCTTGAATAATTTAGCAATGACTTTCTATGATTATAAGTATGGTTTCCCTAATTCAGATTATATGTAAACAGAGACATGGAAATTAGAGCAGTAAGGTGGCTAATTCCGATGTTCTAATGTTTGCATGTTCCCTGTTATATGTTTGAAAGTGCTGTTATGTTCATAAAATTGTACACAACTCTCAACTTCTTTAGGGGCTATTCTATATTTTGATTCACTTAATGAAAAAATGGAATCATTTAATATCTTTGTCATCACATCTGCCAGTAATTGTATAAAATAGATTATGGTTTAAATATAATGATTTGAAAGTGGGAATAGGAAGGAGTTTCTTCAGCTCTGTGACAGTGTGTGTCATCAAGTTGTGTGGCGCTGTACGGGCCATGCTAATGGTGTACTTCGAGAGCAGTTAAATGCACTGACATGCTGCTACCTTGCATTTATTAGAGTGAGTTTAGTTGCAGGTTGTACAGTATTCTTGGATATTTCTATGCAGTTATTATTATTATTTTTTGCCTAAAGTATCATTGTGACTCTGGCATCAACCAAGGATCAAGTTAACATTTTGCCAGTAATTGTGAATATTACATTAGGATGTTAAATCATTTTATTTATCAGACACAAAGTTGCTAAAAACGAAATTAGTTTTGCATTTTTTAAGAGTTTGGAAATATGGAAGGTATTTAAAAGTCTATCACCATGTGCAAATGGGAATTTTAATGCCTATAATTTGATAATAGTGTTGAATGTCTTCAGCAGTTGAAATAATTCATTAAAAATTCCTGAGGAAATATATTAATCAAAATATTTATTCATAATATTGTGTCATGTTAAATACATAAGGATTAAGCCAACTTGTTTATAATTCTGTTCTGATTAGAAATCAAATAAATAGAAATACTTACATTATTACACTAAATATATTCTGCTTGCGTAAAAAGAAGTAAATGTGAATCAGAATAAAAGCATTAAGAAATACTAATTATTTTCAGGTTTTTAACTCTACTATTTATTTTGAATTATGCATAAGCATGGATCATTATAAAATACTAAAATGATATTACAATGAAAAAATGCTCAGAATTTTGCATTTTGAAAAGTTCAGTCAATATCAATATCTACGTTATCTTTATTTCAAAGTAACACTATGAAAAATTATTTGTGGATTAAATATACCAGAATTTAAAAATAAATATGTGCACATAATATTTATTTAATTTAAATATATTTTGTGCATATTTAATATTATATATAAATATATATATAAAAATACATAAATGTGAGTTATACACTATGTATGTAGTCTTCTACAGCTTGTTTTCTTCATTTGGTGTTTTGTTTCTAAGATTCTTCCATGTTGCTATATGTGGCTATAGTTCATTTCACAATAGTTACTTTTCTGTTCTGTTGTTTATGCATGTGCAAGTTGTTTCCAAAATCTTGGTCTAATAAACAGAGCTTCCATGAACATTCTTGTCCATCTCCAGATACACGTATGTAGGATTTTCTGTAGGATGCTCCTCTGGGAGTGGGATTACTGGGTCACTAGGGAAGAGGATTTTATTAGGTAGTGTCATATTCTTTTCCAGACTAGTTGAATGTGTTTATGAACCCACACACAGAGTTTCTATTACTATGCATCCTTTCCCACACTTGGTATTATCGGGGTTCTTGATTTTTGCCTATCTAATAAAATATGTTACCTATTGGGTCTTGATTTTCACTTTTCTGATTAATTACTAAATTGAACATGTTCTCCTTTGTTTATAGGCAGTTTATATGTTAGATTCTGTGAAATTTCTGTTCATACATTTTGCCCATTTTTCCATTAGCAATGCATCTTAGATATTAATCCTTTGATCAGTATATGAATGCAGATATTTCAGATGGTAACTTATATTTCCTGTTTCTTTGTAGTGTCTTTTAATGAATGGAAGTTCTTCATTTTGTTATGTTTTACATCTGAAATATATACAATTTTTATTAAAAAAAATAATCCAGAAAAAAAGTCCCTCATTTAATGTAATCAAATTTATCAATACTTTGTTTTATGATAAAACTTATTGATGTTCAAGAGATCCTTTCCTATCCTAAGGTTAGAATACTTTGCTTCTAAATTTTCTTTTATTATCTTTGTTTAGTACTTATTTTTCCCCTTACCAAATATTTCAGTGTGTAATTCCTAAAAACATAGGAATTCTCTTACATAAACACAATATAATTATTTAAATCAAGAATTTAACATTTATACAATACTATCTTTAATCTACAGAATTTATTTAAATTTTGCTGTGTTCCACTAATGATTCTGCAGTTTTTTTAAAGCTTTTTATTTTGAGCTAGTTGCCAATTCACATGCAATTGTAACAAATAATACAGAGAGATCTTGTGTACTCTTTATCTACTTCCCTCCATTGGTAACATCTTGAAAAACTAAAGTACAATACCACAATTCAGATATTGACATTGATATAATCAAGGTATGGAACTGTTCCATCACCACAAAGATCCCTGATGTTGCCCTTTTATAGTCATACCCACTTCCCTCCACCCTACTTCCCCCACCTGCTAATCCTAGACAACCAGTAATCTGATCTCCATCTCTATAGTTTAGTCATTGCAAGATCATTATTTAAATGGGATTATATATCAATTAGCTTTTGGGGTTTGACTTTTGCACTCAGCATGATTCCCTTGAGATTATTCCAAGCTGTTGCATGGGTCAATAGTTTGTTCTTTTTTATATTGCTGAGTAGTTGCTAATTCTTTTTAAAATATTTGGTAGAATTCTCCAATGAAACCACCTGGGCCTGAGGGTTTCTCTTCTGAGAGCTTTTAAATTATAAATTTAATTTCTTTAGTGATTATAAGACTGTTCAGATTATTTCATCTTAAGTGAGTTTTGGTAGTTTGTGGTTTTTGAGGAATTGGTCCTTTTTAAATTGTTAAATTTATGAGCATAAATTTGTTTATAATATTCCCTTATTATACTTTTAATGACTGCAGAATCTATAGTGATATTCTCTGTTTCATTCTTGATATTTGTTTCTTCTCCCTTTTTATTTTCATCAGTCTTACTATATAGAATTTTACCAATTTCATAGACTTTTTTTTAAAGAACTAGATTTTTGTTTCATGATTTTCTGAATTGTTTTCCTGTTTTCTATTTCATTGATTTTTGCTTTCATCTTTATTATTTCCTTTATTCTGCCTTTAGCTTTGGGTTTCTGGTGTTCTTCTTTTTCTGCTTTCTTGAGGCAGAAACTTAGAATAGTGTTTCAAGACATTTCCTCTTTTGTAATATAAGCATATAGTGCTATGAATTTGCCTCTCAGCACTGCTGTAGCAGCACCCCATGTATTTTGATATGTTGTACTTCATTTTCATTCAATTCTATATATTTTTATTTCCTTTGAGAGTTTGATTTATGGATTATTTAGAAGTATGTTGTTTAATTTCCACGTGTTTAAGAGATTTTCCCCTTGTCTTTTTATTATTGATTTGTAGTTTGATTTAATTGTCGTCAGAGAATGCATTACCTTTTGTTGCTATGTTACAGGTCAGACCTGGGTCACCTTATTCTGTTGGATAGGGAGTGGTAAAAATACTCTGCCCCTATACTGTTCTTCTAATCCTGGCGTCTCTAACCAGTTTGCCTTCCTATTTCCACTTTTCAGATTTGCACTTTGGTTGTGTCTTCATTATTTCCAGGGTTTATAGTTGCACTGAGAAGGAAGAGCAGGAGGAGAGATAGTCTACACCATCTTGTCCTGACTGGATGTCTCTTCATAAAGTTTTGCTTTCCAATTTTAAATGTTTAGTTGCCTTAAAATCAAATTTTTTAAAAAAATGTAGAATGTAGTAGGAATCCAATTTCACTCGGTCTCATTCAGATAATTAATTGCTTGTCCCAGCACAATTTATTATATGATTCTTCTTTTTCCCAATAGTCTGCAGTACCAGCTCTATCATTTAACCAGTTTTCATGTATACATGGGTTTGCTTCTGGACTTTATGTTCCATTGGTGAGTTTGTTTATTCCTATGGCAGTACCATACTTTTTAATTATTACAGTTTTTAATGTTTGGATATATCTTAGGGCAACTCCCTCAACTTTATTCTCATTCTTCTGAAGTGTTTTAGCTATTCTATAATTTGCTATAAATTTTAAAATAAGCTCTCCTAATTCCTAAAAAGTTTTTTTTCTTGGGATTTGTATTGGAATAGCTTTGGTTTATAGATCAATGTAGAGATAACTGGCGTCTTTATGATATTGAGTGTTTCAATGCATGGATGAATGTGGTTTATCTTCCTGTATATTTAGATTTCCTTTAATGTCTTTCAATAACATTTTTCTACTTTTCTCCACACAGATCTTGTATGTTTTTGTTCAGTATAATTCTAAGTACCTTATAATTTTTGCTATTGTAAATAATATTTACAAGTAGTTAAAATAAATAACTTGTCCCTTTGTTGACTTTGAGGCCTCCTTCAACAGAAATCAAGAAGGAGTGTATGAGCTCAGGGCAAGATCACCCTTCTGTCCAACTCCACACTTCTATCAGCAGGAGTGGAGAGGGCACTCTCAAACTTGGAATAAGACAACACCTCTGCAGGCCACCATTGGCAGGAGACGGCAGAGTACTGGAGCACTCAGAATGAGACCGCCCATGTCCAGGACCTCAGGCATCTGTCAGCAGGAGCCAAATGGGAGGCTCTGAGCAGCACATGTTCCTGGCCTGTCTTCCCCAAATCCTCTCTTTCATCAATACCCATACCCTTTATCCATGTCCTTTTTACTCTTCATAAGGAGCCCAGGACTCCAAGTTCATCTTTCATTCCTGAACGCTAATCTTCCCTAAGATTCCCTTTTATTTTCTTTCTGCTTTTTCTTCCCAAATCTCCCCAGTACACAGTTGTATATTTTCGTTGTGGGTCTTCCTAGTTGTGGCATGTGGGATGCCACTTCAGCATGGCCTGAAGAACGGTGCTATGTCTGTGCCCAGGATCCCAACCAGAGAACCCCTGGGCTGCCACAGTGGAATATGCAAACTTAACCACTCAGCCATGGGGCCGGCACCCGTAAGATTCCTTATATAACTTTTTCTGATCCAATCCCTCCTTTCACTTTCCTGACTCCCCAGACTTTTTCTCTGATTCTCTGGCACTCAAGATCATTGATCATCAAGATCTTCTGTGTTTTCAACTTCTGTGAATGTTCCCTTCAACTTCTCTGCTAGTGGAAATCTAGCTTTTCCCTAGTTATGCTTCCTCCTGCAGCTAGTAGGGGTCTGGTAAATGTTTAGCAATCAGCTATTAGTGGGGAGGTAAGCCTTGATTTGTTGTGTTTTCCAGTTTCTGTGTTATAAATTCTCACACCATAACCATTCAAGCTGCTGTCTTACTTCACTAAATGTGAAGTTGGGAGGTGATATCCTGAGACACTCCAGCACACCATGTCCTACAGCACTCTTCAGGGTAACTGTTCCCTCTACTTCCCACCCAACCATAGCATTGAACCTGAAATGTCCCCTTTGCTTCTCATTGCTGTTTTCTGTCCCTTCTCCTGCCCTCCTTCATGAATGCACTCTGTCTTGAATCTTATAGCATCTGATTATCCTACTCACTGCAACTTTGTATTACAGACATTTCTTCTCAGGTAATTTTTTGGTAAACTTAGAAAATTAATCCCTGTGACATTGTCACCTTCTTAAAATTGATTCCTGCCATAATTCTTTGTTATTTAAATAGTCACACAGATGATCCTTCTAACACTCTGGACTTTTGGTTTGTTCCTCAACAGCTTCTCCTTTAGTGATCCTGTTCTCCATCCTTCTCAGCCACTCATGGTCTGGTCAGTTCGTAGGCCTTGTTATTGCCAATAACTGCCATTATTTTTCATTTCCTTTGTTTGCTCTTTATCTCTCCAACTTCTTCGTGTTGAGATGTTGCAGAGCTCAGTTCTGGGGACTCTTCTTTCTCCCGTCGTCATTCCCTAGGTGATCTCATCCAGTCTTAGGACTGTCAATTACCTATATGTTAATAACTCCTGAATTTGCTTCTTCAACTGAGATCTCTTCCCCAAACTCTAGTTTCATTTATCCAACTGCATGCTTGACCCCTGCAGTTGTATATGGATTCCCCACTAAAGCTCTCTCTCCTACAGTTTTCTCCATTTGAATTGATGGAGACTCCATCCTTCCTATTATTTAGCCATAAAACTCTGGAGTTATCTTTGAGTCATTTCTCACCTACACATTTCACATGAGATGCAAAAAGAATTTATTTTGGTTTTATCTTTGAAAAATATCCCTTGGGGCCGTCCTGTGGCCAAGTGGTTAAGTTTGCGTGCTCCATTTTGGCAGCCCAGGATTTCGCTGGTTTGAATCCTGGGCGCGGACATGGTACCGCTCACTGGGCCACGTTGGGGCGGCATCCCACATGCCACAACTAGAGGGACCCACAACTAAAAAGACACAACTATGTACTGGGGGGCTTTGGGAGAAAAAATAAAATCTTTAAAAAAAAAAAAGAAAAATGTCCATACTTCTATCTTTTCTTACCACCAGCATTGTTGCTTCTTGTTTGTTTTTCCCACCATCTGTAGCTTAGATTATTGCAATAGCCTCCTAACCAGTCTTTCTGCTTGTGTCTTTGTTTTCCTTCAGTCTCCTTTGAACACAGGAGCCAGAGTGATCCTCGTAAAACATGTCTGTCCATCACACTTCTCGGTTGAAAACTTTGCAGTGGTTTCCTATCTTTCTCAGAGTTACAAGGAAAGTCATGGCCTCTGAGGCCCTACATGATCTGGCCCATTTTTACCTCTCTGACCTAATCTCTTGCTACTCCCCCATCTTTTATTTTTGGTGAGAAGATTGGCCCCGAGCTAACATCTATTGTCAGTCTTCTTCTTTTTGCTTGAGGAAGATTGTCCCTGAGTTAACATCTGTGCCTATCTTCCTCTATTTTGTATGTGGGACACTGCCACAGCATGGATTGATGAGCAATGTGTAGGTCTGCACCTAGGATCCTGACCTGCAAACCCTGGGCTGCTGAAGCAGAGCATGTGAACTTAACCACTACGCCACTGGGCCGCCCCACTACTCTCCAATCTTTTACTCAGCTGGAACCATGTTAGCCTCCTACCTGTTTGTTGAACACTTTGGGCGTGGCCCTACCTCCAGGCTGCTGCACTTGACATTTTCTTTGCCTGACTTGTCTTCCTACAGATATCCTAATGGCTCATCCCCTCCCTTCCTTTAAAGCTTTACTCAAATGTCTCCTTTGAGAGATGCCTTCCATAGCCACTCAACCTAAGTTTTAATGCTACCCCTCAGTCTCTGATCCTCCTGGGCCTCTTGCCTGCTTTGTTTTTTTCTTTACATGTCTTATGTATCTTTCTCCTACACATCCGTGTTGAACTTATTAAATTGCCTGTTTTGTCTCTTCCCCACTAGAATGTAAGCTCCATGAGAGCAGGGATATTTGTCTGTTTTATTCATTGCTATATTCTTAGTACCAAAAATATGACTGACAAAGATTAAGTATGCCATAAATAATTTGTGTGTAAATTAATGCATAAATGAAAAACAAGTGTTCTGTTAGTTACTGTTATATAGATACGAAACTGGTTACTCTAAGTTGATCTTAAATACAATGACTTTGCTAAACTCTCTATTTTAATAGTTTGTATTTCTTTTTGTATTTTTCTTGTAAATAATATCATCTATGAACAATGAATATTGAATTTTCTGTTTCTGAGATGATTTTCTCCATTAATATTTTAATGTGGTAAATTACACTGGATTTTCTAATGTAAACATTTTTTTCTATTCTTGGGCTAAAACTAACTTTTTCATCATGTATCTCATTTATACAACTCTGAATCTAATTCACTGCTTTTTCTTATGATACTTACTTCTATTTTATGAATAAATTAGCCTTTAATTTCTCTTTTTAGTCCCTGTCATTTTATAATCTTGTCATAATTGCATGAATTGGGGACTAGTCGCTTTTTATCTCTTCTTCGGAAGGATTTTTATGTTAGGAAGACTGTTCCTTAAATGTACCATAGACGTCACATTTAAAACTAACAGGAGCTGGTATGTATTTATAGGAAGATTTTATACTATTGATTCAGATTTTTTTAATGTAATAGAACTGTAGAGATTATTTCTTCTTGAATCAATTTTGGTAAGTTATAAAGTAATATATTTACACGCATATAATCACTTTGTCTAAGTTTCAAATTTACCAGCATAAAGGTATTTGTCATGTTTTTTCTTTTAAATCTCTAATGGATCCATAATTATATTCTCTTTTTATTTGTGACATCTGTTTCTCCCCATCCCTTCTTACAGTTCCCTCTTCACGCCCACTTCCCTAATCTCTTTTCTGTCTTCCTGGAAATAGGTTAATCTTATTGGTATTTTTGAAGAGCCAACTTTGAGTTTTATGATCCTCCATTATATGTCATTTTTTCTTTTATTACTTTGTGCTTTCATTGTTATGATCTCCTTCTGTTTACACTCTTTGGGTTTATTCTTTACTTCTTTTGTTGGATACATAGCTCATGAATTTTTGGCCTTGCTGCTCTTCTAAGTATTTTATATTATAAAATCCCCATATAGTATATGCAGTTAAATATACTTTAACTACATCCTGCAGGTGTTTCTGTATAACATTTTAATTTTTCTTGAGTTTTAAGTATTTTAAGATTTCCATTATGATCTTGTCTTTGTCCCATAGTTTATGTAGAGGATATTTTCAATTTTAAATATCCATGGGTTTTGGGTTATCTTTTTTGTTGTTGTTGTATATTTCTAGTTGAAATAAACCAGTCAGAGCACATGGTCTCTATGAAACCAATTCTTGAAAAATGTTGGGAGTTGCTATGGCAGAGATTTCTAATTCTTCACCAAAATGTATCTTCTTTATTCTACAGTTTTCACAATATAGCTAGACATATAGTTAGACACTGTATCTCTCAGCCTCCTTTATACCTAGATGTGACCATGACATTAAATTTTGCCAGGGGAATATGCACTTACTTGGTGTCTGCTGGAATTATGCTAGTTCCTTGATCATTGACAGAGACCTTTGTCATGTACTTGTTTTGGCCAATGATAGCTTAAGAAATTTGACACAACAGAAGATTGAGATGTGCTTGCACATTTGGGGTTGTTGTCTTGCACCTCTGCATGGACATGAGAAAAGTATGTCTCTCTGGTCCAATGAAAGACATGAGGATCAGTGCTGCCATACTGGGCCCAGTCCATATCAACTCACCTCCCACTGACCCACAAAGCATGAGTCAGATAAATGCTTCTTGCTTCTTCTTGTAGACTACTAAGATACTGTGGTTGCTTATTTTATGACTAACTGATACAGTGCCACTTCCATGTCTGTTTCTTAATGGAGCATGGGCCTTGAAGTGCTTTCTACTCATTTCCTTTCATTTTATATGGAAGAAGGATGTGCCTGTAACCCATCTTTGACCATACAGACCAGGACAATGTCCTAAATGGATGAACAAACAAGGGAAGGAGTCCTAATCCAACTGTGCATCAACTTTGATCACTCACCTTGAGAGAGTTACTTGTGAGAAGATTATTTTCAATTTGTTTCAAGCCGTCCTTTTTGAGGTCTTTTTGCTTTAGTAGCTTACCTTTTATCCTAATAATATAAGTACTTTATCAACTAGTATATGGTCCATTTTTGTAAATTTGCATACTTGAGAAGACTGTGTATTTTCTAATTTAGGGGTTCAGATTTCTATATACATATTCAATACAATTTGATTTTTGTGTAATTCACATCTTCTGTATTATATTTTTGTCAACTCGAGTAAGTTGATGAATTTTCAATCTTTTCTTACAAATTCATCAATTTGGGCTTCACCCATTTTTAAGTTATTAAATGTTTATAAGTTTAGAATTGTTATATCAACTGGATGAATTGAAACTCCATTTGTTAGTAATCTTTTTTTACTTTTAAAAATGTTTTTCAAATTTTAAATAAACTTTAAAAACCAATGCTATCTTTTTATTTCCTAACACTATTTATATATATATATATATATTTATACACATATATAAATTATATGTGTAAGCAAATGAAATTGAAATGACATTTCATATACAGTTTTTTCAAGTAAAAATGCTAATATATTTTTACATTTTTATATACAGTTTTGTGCATTTATTTTTCACTTAACTTCTCATAAACATTTCTCATGATAATATACATTCTTTAGAAAGACTAGATTTGACGTCCCTATAGTGCTTCAGTATTTGTGTATTTCATAATGCATTTTATCTCCCTATATCTACTCATTTTGGTTATTTTTATTGTTTCACTGTTTCAAATTATCCCATGAGGTCAATCCTTATACATAAAAGCTCTGTTCATATCTCTGATTATTTCCTTAGGATAACACTCAAGAATTGGCATCGTTGTGAAAGATTACAAACAAGTGTTTGTTCTAGTCTTTGTTTTGAAAGTGAAATATAAAGAAATCCTCTGTAAAAGGCTGCCCCTTTCATTGATCTTTATTCTACACATTTTTTCCTTTACCTCATCCTTTTCGGTTTCTAGTAGTGCTTTGTCTCGTGGGCTATTTTCCCTTCTGTTATATAGCTACCTCATCTTTAATTAGTATTTGCCTGGTGCATCCTTTCATACCTTTATTTTCAAGACTTCTGTGATAGTTTTAGTTGTTGTCTCTAGTAAACAGCATATAGCTGGCAATCTCTTTTATTTATCTGGTGATTTTCTCCATTTACATTTATTTAAGTGTTTTATTGTGATTATTGATATATTGGGACTTATTTCTACTATCTTATATTTTGCTTTATATTTATCTTGTCTTTATATGCTATCTTTTTTTGCTTTAAAATACATTGACTTTTTTTCACCACATTTTTTCTGTTTCTCTTCTTTTAGTGTTTACCTTTAAAAATTTAGCATGCACATGCAATACAATCTAAATTAATTAGTTGCATATACAAACATCTGCAAACTTTTTAACTCTGAACAAAACACTCCCAATTCACATATATTTATTGTCTGGTATTTCTGTTTTTAACATAATAGACATTATTATTGTTATTCTATGAAGGCAGTTTATAAAGACACTGTTTGTTTAGGTTTATCAATTTCATTTTTCTTACTACTTTTATGATTTCATCATTGTCTTTTTGTCCTGAAATTTCACCAAAGTAGGTATAATATTTTTTCATTTATCCTGTGAAATATATTATGCTTCCTGTATTTGGATAGGATGTTTTTTGTCATTTCTCAAAATTCCCACTCTTTACTTCTGTAAATATTATCTTTTATCCATTAAAAAAAATCTGTTCCTTCTAGGGCTGCAATTAGATGTAGGTTACGCTTTCTTTTTCTATCTTCCATATTTCTTAACCTCTTTTTCAAATTTTTTATATTCTTTTCTCCTTGTGCTGCATTCTCAGAAATTTCTTTATTCTTATCTTCCAATTTTCTCTTTATATGTGTCATATCTTGTTTTTTAATCCATCTTTTGTGTTTCTATATATGAAGAATTTTGTCTTTTACTTCTGAAGTCTACATTTTGTTCTTTTAAGGCTATCCTTGATAATTATTGATAGTTCCTTATTGTTTGCATGTACACTTTTTATTTCTTGCAGTGTTTCTGAGATTCTGCTTCCCTATCATATGGCTGGCCTAAAGCCAGTCTCCAGATTGCAATGCTCGTCTTGGCATTTGCCATCACAGCAGCCTGTCTTTTGCATGTGTTTGCAGCTTGCTGCCTATAGCTATGTGTTAGTTCAGCTATTTTCCCTTATTTTTGCCTTCTTTCACTTCTGTTGAATGCAATAATGCAATAAAATTATGTTTTATTTAGTTTTTAGTTATTTTTTACTAGAAGAATCTTTCAGAGTATGTTGTCTTGTATATTGCTTCAATCAAAAGTCCAGTATTTAATGTTAACAATTAAGATTCCCATTTCATATGTCTTTTGGGAGAATACAAGTAAATGGTAATCCATTTTTAATCTATGGGGGAAAATCAAAACAGATTTCAATGCTTTATTTGGAAATTTAAGTATTTTATACTCAGTGGATAAACCCAATACTTGATTGGTTTTATTTGTCCTACAAAGGATGAGAGAAAGCAAAAGATGAGTTAGGGAAGTATATTCACCTGGTTAGTATAGGAACTGTAGAAGTAGAAGTAATGTCAAAAAGGAGCTTAAATTTGGAAAACAAGAGGAGGCACAAGATGAAATAAAATTATAGGTAATCAAAAGGGAACTTGCCTTAAGTTCAGCTTCTTTTAACTGATAATGGCAAAAGAATAGTGGATTAGTATATATACCATTTTCTCACCTTTTTCAATAGTTTTCTGTTTTCCAAAATTTTTTCTACTTCTTATCATGGACCAGATAGTAGGGGCTTAGTAGTAGAAGAAAAGGCTTATGAACTGCTCATGCATTTACTTAATTCTTTCATCTGTTCTCATCGGAAATTTATTCAATACATGCGTGTTGGGGGTAGTGGGTAGGAATAAAGGATGACAAGGAAGATGAGAGAGTCTGGTTTCAAGGATTTCATACGTTAGATCACATTGTTTTTATACTCAGGAAAAAGGATCATCTTATTTCACTTGATTCTAAATTGCTAACTTTGGAACATCAGATCGTATATACTACTTGAAAGCTAATAAAGTGTCACAGTGTTATATTTAACTATATGTTAATGTTTATAATTTGCATTTAGGTAATTTATGAGGTAATTTTATGAGCCAAAATAATTCAAAGCGTTGGATTTTATTTACTAAAAAATTTACATTTAAAATTTCCTGTTTTTAGAATGAAGAGTTTCACCATATTATAGAGAAAACGCTTGAGTTTAGAAATAAGACATCGGTACTCTAAACACCTCACTTAACCTCTATGAATCAAGTTGTATTATCTGTAGGCCCTCAATGACTCCTAGCATACTTCCCACATTAACTTCTCTGAGTTACTTAGAATGTCGTCTTTGCCACTCTCAATTTTTTTTATTTTGGCTCTTTACTTTCAACTAGTTTATTCTACCCTGGCTCCCCCCTCAAGATTCATTCTTTTTTGGGGAAGGACTCAAGGCTAAAGTCTGAGACTGATGCTATGTCACAATGAGATTGTAGGGGAGAAAAAAAGGAACCAGTATGGTATAAAATATAAAAGAATAGGAGGAAAATGTAAGAAGAGATAGATTCAAGGAGAGGTAAACAATAGTGTCACAAAGAAGAGATTAAAAAATGAAAATTAAAAAGATCATGAATATCCTCACTCAAAATGAGTTAGAAAGGTAATTCTAAAAGTCATTATTAAATTGATTTTTTAAAGATCTGGAGTATTAGGTTTATAGTATTGGACCCACACATTATATATCTATAACACAAGGATCTTTTAAATCTATAATATTAGATCTTTGGGGTTATCTTTGATAACGCTATTAATTAAAATGTTGATACAAGATTGTAGATGGCTTTCCTGAAGCATAAAGCAAGAAGTTAGTAGTCTTACCATTCTTACGGCATTTTCTGAACGTGTCTTCTAGAGAAAATGCTGTTATTTGTAGAAGCTCATGCATGGCATAAACTATACCAAAGCATTCATTTATTTCTAGTAGTATCCATAAGATTAGGTATTATTTCAAAGATTTTTGGATTATCAAGTTATTAAAATATGGCTCTAACAATAGATAACAAAATCCAGTAATAGTTCTTCTTCCTAGAAAAATCGTTGGTTTTTATGCGTGCATATGTGTTTATGTGCACGTATCTACATACTAATTAAGATATTTAGGAACCCTACTATGTGCTAGGCATTGTATTAGGTATTTTTATGTATGTTTCCTAATTTTAAATTGCCCTATATAAAATCTAATAACTTTCTTATAACTGTAGAGAAAATGACATATACGATTCAAAATTATTTCTTTTTGCTTGTATTTTAAGTATGTTTTTAAAAGACTAGTTTTAAAACTAGGGTGCTTATAGCAGCAAATTAGTACATAATTAGAGTTCCTGGGAAATTTAGTGATCTTAAAAGAATGATTAAGTTGGTACTGAGCTTCACAGATGGTAGGGTGCATTAACACACAGGAGCGTGCGGCACTCGACGCCTCGTCTCTCGGGATGACGGACCTACTACGCCATCATTATATTTGGCTATGACAACGCAAGCCCACAGTTTTACTTCTTTCCCATATGATGATGTTTGGTTACCGATAACCACCTTGTCAAGTCTCTGGGATACTTCACAGTGTAGTCAAAGTTGTGGCAGATTGATTGAAAGCCCCGGGTCTGGAGAAATACAAGTAGCTGCTCTGTTATTATCACAGTCTCATTATTCTTCAAATATCCACAATTTTGATGTTTAACTCTGTGTCTGAAAATACAGAGGGATTGCTAAATATTTTTTTCCATTTCATTCATATCTTCCCAAAGAACCATAGGGACGTCACGTTTTATAATTTATTTTAGCCAGTCTCTTCCTATGTAAAAATTAGGAAACATTACATGCAAAGTGTATGTAGTAGATAGTCACCAAAGATAAATCCCTCAAAGAACCATGTTTCCCAGTATTCACACCCTAGTGTAGTCACTCCTGCATGGGATCTGGGTTAACTCTGTGTGACCAAGGGAATGTAGTTGAGTTGATCATGCCTGACTTCTGAGACTAGGTCATGAGAAGGACTGCAATTTCTGAAAGTGTCTCTTGAACACTCTCCCTGGGAGAAATCAGTCACCATGTACAACATCTCAGGCTTGATGATCCTGAGACCACTGTGCTGTGAGGACGCTCACCATATAGAGAAAGAGAGAAAGGGGCTTGATTAGCTATTTCAACCACACCTTCTGAGACACCAGACATGTGATTAAATAAGCCATCTTGGACATGGAGCTAGTGGACCCCAGCCCCAAACACTCATTGTAACTGCATGAGTCACACCACATGAGAACTACCCACCTGAGCCCGGTCAACTCATAGAAACATGAGCAGTAATAGTACCTGGTTGTTCTAAGCAAGTCAGTTTTACGGGGTTTTGTTAACACAGCAAGAGATAAATATGAGTATGCAATGTATTTTCTTAGCATTCATGAGAGATAGAGAATCAGTCTCTATTTTATCACTTCAAGCAAATGAAGCATCTTTTCATTATGGTCATTTCCAAGGGCAATATATTCACTGTTCATG
The DNA here is from genome assembly GCF_041296235.1 of Equus asinus. Lineage (NCBI taxonomy): Eukaryota > Metazoa > Chordata > Mammalia > Perissodactyla > Equidae > Equus > Equus asinus. The sequence continues at coordinate 24,345,071 of NC_091808.1, read as the reverse complement.
AAGCAACCCCTGTCCAATTTAGAGTGGCATGTCAGGCATCTGCTGTATTCCATAGAGTCTGCTCTCCCCTCTCTGCTGCTTGTGTTTCCCTCTAAGATAAATAGAAATGCCTACTACTGCTTTTTACTAAGCTCTTCAAATATTTAGATGTATGTGCCATTGTATGTGCATCTATATCATTCCAGCTTTATCTCTCAGCTTCTTCCTTTAACAGTTTTTATACTCTCTGGAGCCATGTTAGGACATTCAAAGATAATGTTGGTTTGACAAGTACAAGCACACAATATGTTAGAACTATAAGGTTCCAACTCAGTTACTACGAGGTGCTTTGTTATGGGAGTTTAGTGTCCTAAAATGGAATTTTTTCTGTAATTGACCGTAACCTAGATAATCATTAAGATTACAGTATGTTGCAAACAGCATTCTATCATTTAGATTTTGGAATTTCTCTACCTTACTATATCTTCTTTGAGCAAAGGCAGTAATTTTTACTTAATTGTTCCCTTAGGCATTCAAATTTTGATTGCTTTTATAATATATACAGATACTGTTACAATTTGAAGATAAAAAAAGATATAAAAAATAAGAATATCACAAGAGAAAAAAATAGCTTTTAGAATTAATTACCTGGAAATAATTTGTAGTTTATTTTGAATCCAGTTTATCTAAGTAGATTATGTGAAAATTTCCTCACGGTTTTGAAAATTAGCCCTTGAGTTAATTTGGCTTTTTTCACTGTAGAATATTTATAAATCCCAGTTGTTTATCAATAAAAATGTATTTATTTTTATTTTCCATTTAAATTATATCTTGAATATGAATTTTATTTTACAGTATTCCTAGATTTTGAATTTTGGATTTTTCAAATTCTCATTTTGAAATAGGAAGATTTATAAAATAAAGTATTTAGGGACTTTGCTGTTTCTCCATGTCATAACTATCGCATGACTAATTTGACACAAAAGTGATTTTGTGTTACAAAACTGGTCAAGTTCCAGCCTTGCAATATACTCCTAAAAAATTTAAACACTATGCCTTCAATAGGAAACCAAGGCAGGTTTATTTAAGTGTAATATCAAATAAGTACTAACCCTGCATAAACTGTTTGACTTTTAGATCTTTCTAAATGATAAATGAGGACTTCAAGCTCTAATTCCTTTGTACTTTAATGTACTATATTTGTATATAAGTAGCTGATGACAGGGTTCCATTCCTGGGAAAGTGTGTTACATGTATTTTGTGATGTAGTAAAATGTACACTAAAGAATCTGGTGACAGTGCTCACTTCAGCTGCACGTATACTAAAATTGGAATGATACAGAGAAGATTAGCATGGCCCCCGAGCAAGGATGACATGCAAATTCATGAGGCATTCCATGTTTTTAACTATTGTGACATCAATAAAAAAAACCCAAAAGAATCTAGTGACAGCTTCTGAGTTTACTCAAAAGTGTTTATAGGCTTAGACAAGCTATCTCTTAGGAGCCCGTGTCCTCGTTAAACCAAACGTTTTTGTTTTGTGTCTTTTCCTCTTTTGTTTTCAATTAATCATTTTTCTCCTACTTAAAAATCTTAATGGAAGGATAATTAATGTTATCTCTTAATTTAATTAATAGTTTATCTTAATGATGTAATTAATAAATTATCTCTTACTAGTCTGTTAGGTAAGTAAAACACCAGATTTAATATTCAGGTAACATCTACTCATAAGAGAGAAAATTAAGTCATAAGCTTATTAACTAAGAAAATTTGGCATTTATTAATGGCTCTAAGAAAGTTTTTAATACTAATATGTTTTTAAGACTTTCTAAGAGCAATTTTAGGTTCACAGCAAAATTGAGAGGAAGGTACACAGATTTCCCATATACCCTCTACTCCCACACATGCATAACCTCCCCCATTATCAACATACCCCACCAGAGAGGTGTCTTTGTTACAATCCATGAACCTACATTGACACATCATAATCACCAAAGTCTATGGTTTACATTTTATAGGTTGGACAAATGTATAATGACATATAGCCATCATTATAGTATCATGCAGAGTATTTTCACTAAAAATCCTCTGTGCTCCACACATTCATCTCTCCTTTCTCCCAACCCTTGGCAACCACTGATCTTTTTACTGTCTCTATAGTTTTGCCTTTTCCAGAATGTCATATAGCTGTAATCAAAGAGTATGTAGCCTTTTCAGATTGGCTTCTTTCACTTGGTAATACGCACTTCAAGTTTCTCCATGTCTTTTCATGACTTGATAGCTCATTTCTTTTCAGTGCTGAATAATGTTCCATTATCTGGAGGTAACCACAGTTTATTTATCCATATTCACCTACTGAAGGACATCTTGGTTGCTTCCAAGTTTTGGCGATTGTGAATAAAGCTGCTATAAACATTCATGTCAAAATTTTGCTGTGGACATAAGTTTTCAGATTTTTGAGTAAATACCAAGGGGCATGATTTCTGGATTTCATGGTAAGAGTATATTTAGTTTTGTAGAAACTGCCAAAATGTCTTCCAAAGTGGCTGTACCGTATTGCATTTCCACCAGCATAGAATGGGAGTTCCTGTTGCTCTATATCCTCACCATCATTTGTTGTTGTCAGTGTTCTGGATTTTGGCCATTCTAATTGGTGTGTAGTAAGATCTCATTGTTGTTTTAATTTGCATTTCCCTGATGACATATGATGTGGAGCATCTTTTCATGTGTGTATTTGCCATCTGTATATCTTATTTTGTGGGGGTCTGTTAATCTCTTTGGTTTATTTTTTGGTGGGGTTGTTTGGGTTCTTTTTGTTGAGTTTTAAGAGTTTTTTGTATATTTTAGAGGACAGTCCTTTATCAGATGTGTGATTTGGAAATATTTCCCCCAGTCTGTGACTTACCTTCTCATTTTCCTCACATTGTCTTTTGCAAAGCAAAAGTTTTTGATTTTTTTTTTTTTTTTTAAAGATTGGCACCTGAGCTAACATCTGTTGCCAATCTTCTTTTTTCTTTTCTTCTTCTCCTTCTCCCCAAGCCCCCAGTACAGAGTTGTATATTCTAGTTCTAGGTCCTTCTGGTTGTGGCATGTGGGACACCACCTCAGCATGGCTTGATGAGCAGTGCCATGTCTGCACCCAGGATCCGAACTGTGGAACCCTGGGCTGCCAAAGCAGAGCACGTGGACTTAACCACTTGGCCAAGGGGCTGGCCCCAGAAGTTTTTAATTTTAATGCAATCCAATTATCAATGATTTCTTTCATGGATCATGCCTTTGGTGTTGTATCTGAAAAGGCATCACCATGCTCAACATGATTTAGGTTTTCTCCTACGTTATCTTTTAGGAATTTTATAGTTTTGCACTTTACATTTAGGTATGTGATCCATTTTGAATTGATTTTTGTGAAGGGTGCAATGTCTGTGTCTAGATTAATTTCTTTTTGCACGTGGTCGTCCAGTCGTTCCAGCACCATTTGTTGAAAAGACTGTCTTTGATCCATGGTATTACCTTTGTTCCTTTGTCAAAGATCGGTTAACTATATTTATGTGGTTCTATTTCGGGGCTCTTTTTTGTTCCATTGGTTTGTCTGTTCTTTTGTGAATACCACACTGTCTTGATTACTGTAGCTTTATGGTAAGTGTTGAAGTTGGGCAGGGTCAGTCCTCTAACTTTGTTCTTTTTTTTCAGTGTTGTGTTGGCCATTCTGGGTCTTTTGCCTCTTCATACTAGTTTCAGAATCAGCATTTAAATAACCAAAAAATATCTTGCTTGTATTTCTGATTGACATTGCATTAAATCTATAGATCAAATTGGGAAGAACTGACATTTTGATGTATTTAGAAGCCCTAACCACAAACATGGAATAACTCTCCTTTTATTTAGTTCTTCTTTGATTTTCTTCATCAGTGTTTTGTAGTTTTTCTCATATAGATCTTGTACATGCTTTGTTAGATTTACCTAAATATTTCCGTTTTTGGTGGTGCTTATGTAATAGTGTAGTATTTTTAATTTCAAATTCTGCTTTTTCATTGCTGCTATATAAGAAAGTGATTGACTTTTGTACATTAATTTTGTATCCTGCAATCTTGCTATAATCACTTATTAGTTCCAACAATTTTGTTTTTTGGTCAATTCTTGCTAGATTTCTATGTAATCAGTCATTTGTGGACAGAGATAGTTTTATTTCTTCTTTCTCAATATGCATACACTTTATTTATTTTTCTTGTCTACTTGCATTATCAAGAACTTCCAGTGTGACATTGAAAAGGAGTAGTGAGACATGACATGCTTGCCTTGTCCCTGATTTTAGTGGGAAAGCTGCGAGTTTCTCACTAATAAGTATGCTGTTAGCTATAAATTTTTTTAATAGATACTCTTTATCAATTTGAGAAAGTCCCCTGCTTCCTGTTTGCTGAGAGTTTTTATCATGAATGTGCATTGCAGTTTTTCAGTTGCTTTTATCTGCATCTGTTCATGTATGATCATGAGGTTTTCCTGCTTTAGCCTGTTGATGTGCTGGATTACATTAATTGATTTTTGAATGTTGAAACAGTCTTGTGTACCTGGAATAAATCCGTCTTGGTCATGGTGTATAATTCTTTTCATACATTATTATATTTGATTTGCCAATATTTTGTTGAGAGTTTTTGCATCTTGTTCAGCAGAGATATAGGTCTATAGTTTTCTTTTCTTGTAATGTCTTTTCTGGTTTTAGTATTAGAGTAATGCTGGCCTCATAGAATGACTTAGGAAGTATTCTCTCTGCTTTTATCCTCTGGAAGAGATTGTAGAAAATTGATAAAATTTCTTCCTTAAATGTTTGGTAGAATTCACCATTGAACGTATCCAGGCCTGGTGCTTTCTGTTTTGGAAGATTATTAATTATTGACTCAATTTCTTTAACAGATATAGGCCTATTCAGATTGTCTCTTTCTTTTTGTGTGAGGTTTTGCAGATTATATCTTTCAAGGAATTGTTCCACTTCATCTAGGTTTTCCATTTTGTGGGCATAGAGTTATTCATGTTATTTTTTATTATTCTTTTAATCTTCATGTGATATTTAGTGATTTACTTATTTCATTCCTGATATTAGTAATCTGTGTTCTCTCTCTTTTTTTCTTAGTTAGCTTGGCTAGAGGCTTATCAATTTTCCTGATCTTTTTAAAGAAAGAGCTTTTGGTTTCATTGATTTTCTCTATTGATTTCCTGTTTTCAATTTCAGTGATCTCTGCTCCAATTCTTATTTCTTTTCTTCACCTTTCATTAGATTTAATTTGCTGTTTTTTTATGGTTTCCTAAAGTAGAAACTTAGATGATACATTTTAGATCTTTCTTCTTTTTAATATATGCATTCAATGCTATAAATTTCCCTCTAACCACTGCTTTCACTACATCCTACAAATTTTGATAAAATGTATTTTCATTTATTTAAAAATATTTTTTTAATTCTCTTGAGATTTCTTCTTTGAATCATGCGTTATTTAGAAGTATGTTGTTTAATCTCCACATATTTGGGGATTTTCCAGATCACTAAATTTTTTTGAAGACATATTATGTGCTGGTTGACTTTGGCATAACAGTGAATAAATCAAATAGTTTCTGCCTATATTTGGCATAGAGTCTAAGCCTTAGAATCTAGCGGTTGAGAGAGAAATAATTACAAGGTAATTATTAAAACTTTGATCAGGGTAATTGTAGTGTGTGAAAGGAGCACAGAGAAGCATGTAATTCATCTTGAGTTGGGGGATCATTAAAGGTTTGCTGCATTAAGTGACCTCTATGTGGAAGCCTGAAGGGATAAGTAGGAGTGAGTTGGGTAAAGAAGAGAGAGGCTCTGGCAGTCTGTGCAAAGACCTAGAGGTCAGCCCAGAGCTTTTCAGTGTGGCCAGGGAATCATTCAAGGAGCATGCAGTGTCCACCGCTGATCTGGGCCAGGCCATGGAGGTCTTTTGCAGCCATGCTGAAGAGTTGGGACTTTATTCTATGGTAACCCCTCAGGCTCTCACTGAAAAAGAGGCTGTGCTTAGAAACTTTGTTCCTAAAAGATCATTCTTTAGCTCATCAAAAATGAGTTGAAGTGGAGCAAAACCAGAAGCAGTAATGTCAGGTCAGGGATAAATGCAGTGATCTAGGGATCAAATGGGAACAGTTTGGCTAAAGAAGTAACAGTGTAGGGATGGGGAAGAGTTGACAGATTTGGTACTTGGAGGCAAATTGGCAGGTCTTGGTGGTTGAATACTTATGTAGTGTGTGAGAGCAAGAGAGGGAACGCCAAATGTTTTTACCTTGAGCAGCAGGATTGGTAGAGTTCTCATTCATTGGAATAGGAGACATAGGATGAGGGAGGATTTTGGAGGAAAGATTTTGGTTTGTGACATGATGAACTTTGGGTGACTGTGGGACGTCTGTATAAAGCTGCCTAGTTGACTTTTGTACACAGGGGACTGAAGTTCAGAATAATAGAGAAACTCACCTCAAGATGTATGTGGTATAAGGAAATGAAGGGCCGTAAAACAGAAATGACCTGAGCACATAGTGAGAAGGATTGATCAAATGTGGAATGGTGTGAAGATGAGATGATGGGAGAGAGTAGAAGGTCAGAAGGGGCACACATCTTGAGTGGTCACCTGGATGAGCAGGACACCATGTGTAGTGAGTTTATTGGCCTGAAGTTGCCCAAAATCATAAGTACCAGAAACCCCTTGCTTGATGGGGGGTGTAGGTGGGAGAGACTTTAAATCCTTTCAGGAGTCTGAATAGATTATATTTCCAAAGTCCAAGTTTGTGGCAGAAGGAGAGACTTCATATATGGCCTGATTCTGTCACAGACACACAAATTGTCCGTGAGCCACAGACTGCATTTACACAGACTCTCAGAACGCATTAGGGGCCAGCTCTTTGTGTGATGGGGCTCAGAGGTATAGTCCCAGAAGTTATAAACTTGCTTTTAGGAGCTAAAAGTAGGTCATAGACCAAATTGGTTACTGGAAAACCAAAAGAGCTTTAACAGTAAACACTATCCCAGGGTGTGTGGCCCTACTCTTGATGTCGTGAACATAGCATACCTGTAACATTTGATATTTTAGGCAGTATTATTTGACTTCTTTTTTCAGACCACAGCACTCAGATAAAATATTTGTATGGCTTGCTGAAGTAAACAAGGCTTTTCACTGATGGAGGAGACCATGGCATTGGGCTCTGGCAGCCCTAGGCCTCTCCTGTTGCCCCGGGGTACTAAAGAGAAGTGATATTTTGCTCATAGCCATAACCCATTTGTGGCAAACCAATTGGAAAGCTTTGTTTTGGGAGGATACCAAAATGAATTGGAGGTGATATTATCTCTGTCCTCAGGGTGCTTGCTGTTTTACTGAAGGGAGGGCAGAGATGGAACTCAGCAATTTGCCCAGATGATACGGGATGATGATTCCAGGGGGATGATTTTAGTATAGTGCTGCGACTATTAAGAGAAGGAAGAGATATTCCCAAGTTTTTCTGAACTCTTTAGATGATAATCCTCCTTCTGTATTACACTGCACTAAGGTTCATAGAACAGAAGGTCACATAGGGCCCATGAATATCATGTTATGAGTATTTCTGATTTGGGGTCAGGACTGTTGTCAGTATCAGGGACTTCTGACAACTGCTTAGTGATTTTTGCTTCCACATATTCACGGATTTTGCTTTCACAATATCTCACATAGAGAAGATGGTACCATGTATCTAGGAAATTACTGTTGTGCAATATACATTACACAGAGAAATAGACATGTTTTTCTACTTTTTGAACTATGGAGTTCTCAGTGTCACATAGTCATATACAAATATTGAATGAGTGTAACTTGCTTTCTGAAAAACTATATTCCTGCTGACATAGGTGTAAATTAATTTTGGTAAATCTTAACAGAATATCTCCTTGTAACTTAAATAACTTTAGTATTTTTTAATAGAAAATAATACGTTCTAATAGCAAAACATTCAGAAAATATAGAAAATAGTAAGGAAGAAACTGAAAATCATGTATAATTCTACTACTCTGAGTTAGTCATTATTATATAAGTGAATAGTTTTTTATTTAGTTGGAAATGTAGTGTTAAAATGCACAATGGTTAACACATGGTTACATATGCACTTACTTATTTTGGTTTTGCAAAAATGGAACCATGTTGTGCATAGCTTGGAAACTTACCCTGTTCACTTATTGTGTTTTCATATGAATTAATATATACTTGATTCATCATTTAAATCAAAGATCTTTACCTCCTATTTCCTTTTTTTTCTTTTTAACAAAGATCAAACTTTACAATTCATTGTTCTTCAACTTTTAAGTGGTTAGGAATTAGTAAAGAGACATGATCACAGCTGCAGCAAAATTTCTTATTATTTAAAAGAAGATAGTGTTATTTTACTTCTGCTTTTCAGTGCTTGATTTGTTTGTTTTAAAAGGAGGCATTGATAAATCAGCCATGATATCATTCTTCAACTTAAAATTTGATTTCCTCTATTTCTTGTAGTGCTCATCTCTATTTTAAATTATTAAAATATTTTAGAGGAAATAATTCATTTGAGTGGGAATTAAAATTCTTACAGACATTATATTATGAAACATAAGTTCAAATAACATATTTTGTGGTTATGTTGACACAGAGGAAAATGGCACAGTAATCTGCAGGTGGTACATTACATTTTGTTTCTCTACAATTAGTTTATTTGATAAGGCAGGGCTGTCCTTTGGACTGTTACTGAGCATAGATAAGAAGGAAGTAACTAGCATTTTAATAGTTTGTACTGTGGTCCAGGAATTGAATTGCTTATATTGTCTCATTTTAATTTTGCAAACAACAATTTGTACTTTAGAAATAAGCTCCTTTATAAAGAATATAAAATGTAATTGGAAATATATGCTTATATAAACAATAGCTCCCGAAGCATGTAACTATTTTATCTAACTTTATGCTATGTTATATAATATATATTAAATTCTGTATTTTTAGTTGGCTTCAAGGGCATATTATTTTATATATGAATAAACATACTAATTATACTGTAAAATATATATTTGTACATTGTACATGTTACTGCCCAAGAGGGGTCGTGTGCTCGCCACAAGATATGTTGGGGCCAGCCTGGCGGCACAGGGGTTAAATTCACATGTTCCATTTTGATGGCCTGGGGTTCGTCAGTTCGGATCCTGGGTGTGGACAAGGCACTGCTTGGCAAGCCATGTTGTGGCAGGCATCTCACATATAAAGTAGAGGAAGATGGGCACGGATGTTAGCTCAAGGCCAGTCTTCCTCAGCAAAAAGAGGAGGATTGGCAGCAGATGTTAGCTCAGGGCTAATCTTCCTAAAAAAAAAAAGACATGCCAATAGTCAGGAGGCAAGGTAGTAGTGATGCAGACTTGGTGAGCTGTGGAGTTGAGAGAAAGATTTCTTAGACTCTCAAAGTCTGGTAGTAGTGCTCTTTTATTCAGAGAATAGCATGGGGACAGGACCCATGGGCAGTGAAGGTCTGCAATGGGTTGAGGGTAGGGCTAAATTTATAAGTCAAAGTTTTGCGAGTTATTTTTTACTAGAGAAAGGAAAGATTGTGTTAAAAAGTGGTTAAAATGGTATCAGTGCAGGTGGGGTTTGGTTATCTGGTGGTCATACAACTTTGGATAAGAATCAGGTCGAATCAGGTCAGGATGTCCTATGCTTCCTGGAGGATATAGATGGGTATGTAGGGCAGGACGCCTTGGGCTTCTCTCCCTTAGGGCAGCCTTGATCCACATCAGTAGGAGAGAAAGGCTTGCTTTATTACAGCTTGCTAGCAAGAGGGAAGATGGCCAACTCATGTCTGAAAAAACCATCTTACAGAACAAAGATTATAGGCCAGTTATATACGTGGCTGGTCTCCAGGTGGTAGAGGTGACTGGTCTCTGGGTTGGGGCAGACATCTGGTCCCAGTTCCTGATAGTCCTTTGTTTTGCTGGATATGCATCAAAGAATGGAGCAATGCCCTATACCCTGATCTTTCAGTTGTCATTGATGATGGCTATCAGCATTGGCTCTCTGTCTGGGGATCATCACATTCCTAGGGAACTCAAAAGAACAAAGTTATCATCTTAAAGAATCTGGGAGGGGCCACAAAATCTACAAAGCATGTTTGGGCTAATTAATCAGAGGTCATTCAAAGTTACAATATAGTTTCTTTTCTACAATATGGCTTCCTTTTTGTCAACCTTGTGTTGAGCTGGTATTGCACATACACTGTTAAACATGCATACACATGTATGCATACAAGTAGTTTTTTATTTGCAGATATAGATATTTATATCTATTTATCTACATGGATACACACACACACATATTATAATAGCAGGAGCATCCTGCTTTGTTGTAGAAACTAGAGTCCCTAATGCATATTCCCAGCTCATTTTAGGGGATTTCCAGGGTGTGGTCCGAAGGATTTTCAGAAAGAGGTCCAGTGAATTTTTCCAATTTCTTTTGTGGCCCCATTCTTTCAAGTTTGCTGCTCTGATGGGCCTTTGGGTCTTTTCTTGTTAAGTATTTTTCAATGTTCTACTTGCTTGTGGATTTAAAAAAAGAAAAAAGTCAAATTGTACAGAAGAGCTTTACAACTGACCTACACCACGCTTAGCTACCTCAAATTGTGCTTTTGAAAGGCCCCTACCTTTAAAGATTTGTATTTGGGCTTCTCTTTGTAGTTAACTCCCATTTCTTACTAAAAGTTCCCATATTTTGTTTCTTGACTTATCAACTTTACATGTTATTTATTGACTTCCTGCTATGTTGATTGAAGATTTAGGTCATTTACAATTTTAACCATCTTGTCCCTCTCTTGATATAATTGTATCACTATCTTTATTCCTCTACTGTAGATAGTATAAATACTTAGTAGTAACTAATAAATTTAAACCTTTGTGTTTAGATTTATGAACTTTAGTATCTCTTATGTCTTTCCTTTATAAGTTCACACTATCAGAGCTCCTCTCCATTCCTCTACCTCTCATAATCCCCTCCAGTTCCTAAAATCTGTCATCTGTGCTTTTACGTTTTTCAAGATCGATAACATTTACATTCTAATCTGCAACCAATATTTAAATCTTTCATCTTGTGCCTATAGGTTGTTTATAAAAATTGAACACCAGTAAACTCTTTTTTCATTACTATGATGATCTAAATATGGCTTCCTACAGAGCCAAGAAGTGTTCTGTGAATACATTTTTTCCTTTATGTCAAAGCTTTGGGGCTACTCAAAAGAGAATGTCCACACATGGTGTCCTGTTTCCAAACCCCCCACTGAATACTCAAAATTGAGCTAGATATTAATTCTCTTCATATTTGTAGCATTTTTGGGTACAGATTATCCACTTAAATCTTCAATTTCCTTTTCGGTTTCCTCCAAGAAGAAATGTATGCTTATTTTCTGTGCTTCTCGTAGTTATTATGTCTGTTGCCTGAAGTCTAACATTCTTCTTTTGAAGCCCCCTGATTTCCTGTTCTAATGAGGGTTGGTTGCTTTAAACACTTGGACACTGACTTTTCTATGCAGATTTTTATTTTCTTTAAATTTCTCTTTGCCTTTCAATTTCCTAATGTTCTGTTCCTTTATCATGTCCTAAAGTTTTTCCAAACTCTTAATCATATCATATTATGTCTTTAATGAAGTCCACCCCACCCTCTTGCCCCCGGCTTCCACATTTTCCTGGAGATCTTCTTCTCTTCAGATCTGTCAGGAGAGGTTACTCTCCAGGTCTGCTGCCTAAATGTCATCCTGACACTTCCATTAGCTTCCTGCTAAGTGGAGATATATATATATATATGTGTATCTATATATATATTATATATAGATGTTTCACTGGGATTCACTTTCATTTTGCTAATGCAGCTTCTTAAGCAACTTTCTAAGAAAATGTGTGATTTTTACTAATTTAAATTTTGGCCAAGGATGAAATTCCAGATTGAAAAAATTTTGGCTCAGAACTTTGAATGAGTTGATCTGTTGTGTTCTAGCTTCCAGTGATGCTAGTAGCAAGTCTAAAACCAATCTAATCCTGTCTCCTTTTATGATTCTTGGTTTTCCAAAATTTCATTATGAGAAGTCTTGATGCTAGTCTTTTCTTTCTTGTCAAACCCAGCTTGCTTACCCCTCAGTAGGCAATTTGACTTTGTAGAATTATGTGTCTTGAGAAATACTGTATATTTTTATCTGTTCTCTTTTTCTGGAACTCTTAGTTGTTTGTTGGTGTTTGTGGATTAATCTTCTGTTTACTTATACTTTCTGTCTTATATTTCACGTCTTCAATTCTACTGAAAACTTTTATTTTGAGAATGATACGTTTGATTTCAAAGAGATCTTTCGTGTGGTCTAGTTTTTTTTATGGCCTCTTGTTCTTGCTTAATTGACCTTAGTGAATGCAATATATTCTTCAAGGGTAATAAATTTTTTGTATTATCTTTTGATCTTGGCACTACTCTTTTATCTGGAATCTTGCTTTTAATTTTTAAAAATATGTTTTCTTGTCTTCTGTAATGGTACAAGATTCTCTTGAATGGCTTCTGGTTATTAATTTTATGCTTATTTTTAAGAATAGTTCAATATAAACTCTAAGTGGGATCTCTGTGTGGATTAGTTGTGTTTGTCCTCTGGCAAGCTTGGTATTGGAAAAGTGAATGGCAGCCTATCATTACCCCGGAGCTTTTAAATTCCAGAATTCAAGGGGCTTGCTCTGAGTTGCCAACATATACTTATTACTAATTGATTCAGATCGTACTTCTCCCAGTATTTTGATGAGTCTCTTCAGAAATGAACATTTTTTCCCCCAGAGCTAAATGCCTGGTTCCTGATCATTCTGTGCTATGGGAGTAGTCTGGCAGAGGTAGGGACAGTGATGAAAAGTGGGAGTTCAAGGGAGTCAGCTGTCCTGTGTAGATCAATGAACCCTCTGTTTTCAGCCCCTGTTCTCATTGCTGCTCTAAAGCTCTCCTGCTTTTTCTAGCCCTGACTCTCTGTGGATATGCAGATCAAGCAGGTTGTCTCTGAGCTGTGCCCCCTCCATGAAAATTCTAGGCTGTGGTTCCCTCTTCTTGCTTCCTCAGTCAATATCTTCCAATCACTTTTTCTCCTCTCTCAACACCACAGTTTTTCTTTATGTTTGTGGGATTACACTTTTTTATTTTCCTTTATATTGAATATTTTAGTCATTGTCTTTTCCACTTGCCTTCCCATCCTACTACCATTTTCCTCCTTAATATGCTCAAACAGATTGTTTTAGGAGCACTCATTGAGGGCAAATAAAAATAAGAGGTGAGAAGGAAGATGTTAAGAAAGGATCATATTTTGAACTTTGTAATATTTGTATGGCACTTATGACCCAGTGGGCTCCAAGAAATAAGGAGGTCAATAACGTTTAAAAGGGGCACATTTTTTGAAAATGAATATTCTTCTTCCCTATAAAATTTTGTGCATTGAGGGGACTGCCTGATGGTGCAGTGGGTGAGTTTGCACATTCTGCTTTGGCGGCCCAGGGTTTGCCGGTTCGGATCCCAGGTGCAGACCTATGCACCACTTGTCAAGCCATGCTGTGGCAGGCATCCCACATATAAAGTAGAGGAAGATGGGCATGGCTGTTAGCTCAGGGCCAGTCTTCCTCGGCAAAAAAGAGGAGGATTGCCAGCAAATGTTGGCTCAGGGCTAATCTTCCTCAAAAAAAAAAAAAAAAATTGTGCATTGTAAGCATGCTCTACTGTTTTTTTTTGCTTTGAAAAGAACTATTCACATTGGTCTTAGTAATTAGTCTTTGTGTGGTGAACATGATGTAATCTACACAGAAGTCGAAATGTAATGATGCACACCTCACTGTTATATAAAGTTATAAACTAATGTTACCTCAATTCAAAAAAGAACTATTTGCTTTACATACCTGTTGCTTATTGTTATGTAGATATGGTATGGTCTGGACTATTAGATGATAGGTTTTGAATTGAAAGTGTGATTTAAGAGAACATACTGGACATCAAAATGAAGATAGTTTGACAATATAAGCGAGCACTGTGAATAAGTCCTGTTAAGGACACATCCTACTTTAACTACTGCAGTAACTGGGACTCTACATGGGACTTTCACATGCAGAAGGATGCATTAAGGGAACTAGTTACATGTAGTTTTCTTCCTGCTCCTAAAGCAGATGAACAAATGACAGGTGGCATTCAGTGTAATCCCTACGGATATGTTGCTTTCTCAGTTAGTACAAGATAAAATTAAATCACACATTTATTTTTATCAAACATTAAACAGTAGTATGAGAAATACACATGGGTTTAGGATTTCCATTTATACTGCATCTCAGTTGCCTTGTTGCCTAGCATGTGACGTATTTCCCACTGATGTTTGCAATGCCCGTCAAAATGGCAGCGATGTTTATTGCTTTCTTTGGGAACTTACTCTTCACAGAGAATAAACCCTGGATAAATGATGCGTTTGATCTGATGATGAAGGATAAGAGCAGTGATATGTAGCGTTTGGAATAATCTATCACAAGACACTGTCAGATAATCCCTAGAGTATGTGCTCGTACTTTATATGCTTTATTTTTCTTCAGAGACTGATATTACCCATTTCTGAGATGACAAACAGAAAGCAGAAGAAAATGAGTTGCTGTACGAAGCAAAAATGAGTGCATTATCACTCACAAAGAGTGTTATTGTAAACTGGAAGGCACTTAAATACATTTTCATTTTAAAAGACAAAGGCCAAGAAGGGATTTTAGAATTTATGCAACAGTGAAGGATGTGAACATAGGAATCATGAGAGTTGCCTTAATTCTCTTGAAGGAATTAAATAAGTTTCTCAAGGTCATTCTATGTAACCATATATTGGATTATTCTGTGATATAAAGTTCTTATAGGTCTTTTAATAACCTAATACCCTTATAGAGTTTCTAGAAGCATTAAATATTTGCTGTAGAATGGCTTCTGGGTTAATTTTAGTAACTTTTTTAAGCTTTCTAAAATTCCTGAAAAATCAGTCATGCTTTTCCACAGGCAATTAAAAAAACAAGGAAACAATACTTCTAAGTATGCATATTCAGGCATACATATACAGAATGACCAGGCTTTCTATTTGTTACATAGACAGGAAAACCAGAAATGATACCAGTTATCACAGAGCCACTTCCCAAGTATGCCATTCTCCAATTTCTAACCCCAAGACAGAAGATTTCTGTAGGCTGTGCATTTTACTCCTTAGCTGACATAGAGTTCATGGTTCCTCTACATCAAAGCTTAGCCCTCTGGGTACCATCCTTCCCATCTTGGTACAAGTCTGAGGGCTAGCATTTGGTCTCAGAGCCTGGGCCTCCAGAAGTGGATATAATATCACCAACAGCAACCTCAGTTCATGACGACAGCTCAAACTTTCTAAATACCTCCCCCGCTGCCCCAGCTCGTATCTGTTAGAGTGAGGCTATCTTCTCACCAGTACTTTTTACTCCAGGCTCTTGCCTAAACACTAGAGGCGAGTCTTTTATTGACTT
Source organism: Equus asinus (assembly GCF_041296235.1). Taxonomy (NCBI): domain Eukaryota; kingdom Metazoa; phylum Chordata; class Mammalia; order Perissodactyla; family Equidae; genus Equus; species Equus asinus. Next base: position 24,329,554 of record NC_091808.1, on the reverse strand, counting down.
ATTTCCTCAGGAGACTCAAGCAGAGGAGTAATGGTTTGACTTTTATTGGTCAATATTGGTTATTTTTAATGTCTTTCTCTCATTTGGGGAGATAGATCATTCTTCTTTCTGGGTTGTGTTGAACAGGACAAAATTATCTTTTATTTTATGCAACATTTTGAGCCAAAAACATTCTTGCTACTTAAAACCTGAACATTTATCTAACATTAGCTTCTATTTCTTTCTCCAAGGGTAGAATCGAATATGCAGAAGAAAATTCCCATTCACAGGGCAAAACTTGCTTTACTTTCCTTATGTTCAACTCCCAGTATTAGACATAAACAAATAAATATTTAAGAAATATTTTAATACAGGTTAAGTTACCTTAAAATTAGTGACATAGTATAGCAGGATGATGAAGACCAGAGACTCTGGAGAGAGGATAGTGCTTATACTCAGATGCTAGGTTGGTCACATTCTAGCTGTGTGGCCTTGGTTCAATTAAGTAGATTCCCTGTGCCTAGTGTCTTTATCTGTAAAAAAGAAGTTAACAATTGTACCTAACCCAAATGATGATTGTGAAGTTTAAAGTGTTTAGAACAGTTCTTTTCTCAATTGTTGGCGATTATGACTAGTATCATAATGACAATAGGACACTATTCAATACAGACACTTTAAATGTGTTATTTCATTTTGATTCTTTCAACAATCCTGAAAGAGGAGGTGCTGTTCCCGCTTTGTAGGTAAGGATGCTAAAGCCCAGGAAATTTTATTTATTTGCACCAGATCATCTGATCAGTATGGGGCAAAGCTAAGCTCAAATTCCAGACTCTGCCCCCAAAGCCTTTGCTCTCTCCTTCATGGCAGTCTTCCTTCATTTGCTGACTTTGTTATAATGAGGGTCCTTGGTGAAAACTAGTATTATCAAAGATGCTTTATTTTTACAGAGCATTTCAGAGGTGTACATATCCTGTATTCACAGTTGGCCTTACTGAATTTTAAGATATGATATGGGAGCTCAAAGGGCACTTTTGGTGGAAAACTTAATTTCCCTGTAGACCTACTCTAGAGATAGCAAAGCAGATGGAGCAAGGGGTTCTCTTAAGGGAAAGTAGGTCTAGTCAGGATGCTGTAGTGGATGCTTTGAGCCTTGACGGGGCAGCTGGAGAAAGGAGGTTGGGAGAAGGAAACCAAGGGTGGACAGGAACATGAGGAGGGAAGTTTTCAAACACACTGCAGCTGCTTCATAATGTGCTTTAGACCAAATCATTATTATCAGCAGGGAAAGAACTTGAAATGACTTTTAAAAATGATATAATTTCTGTGCAAGTATGTCATTTTACCCATGACAGACCCAACAATTTCAGTTTACATTTAATCATATTCATTTTAAAACCTGACTTTATGAACTAATATGACAAGATGGACGCAAGTGCTCTTTACGTTAGCAGAGTCATATTAAAATACATTATCAAAACTCTCAGTAAAATGAGTGGTCTTCTCTTTATAGCTAATTTACTGAAGGAGTTATCTTTTTTAGATATTAGAGCTTATTTTACAGTGTACTCTTTTATTCCTTGTTTGATGACACATCTTTAACTGTGAAAATGCTAATTTCCTAGTGCCTAACTAATTCTAATGACATGAAAAATACACAGTACATTTATGTACCTGTATGCGCGGGCTGATGTTTTGTTACGTACAGACAGAGACCCACTCTAGGAATGCCATACTCCTCACATTTTTCTTAAAGATATCCTTATAGAACTTGAACTTCGAGAATCTGGCATTTTAGGGTCTTGTGGGAGGTTTGTCCTCTGCCTAGGCTCTGGGCTTAGGAAGCACACTCCTGGCAGGTTGAGAATCTAGCCCCTGAGTTTTATTTATTTCTTTGCCATGGGCTTTGGGCAGCATCTACAGTTTAGAGAGTCTTTGAAAACAAGCAAGATTTGTGGCCTTCAATGTAGGAATGTGTTTAGTGTTTTTGCCAGGAATAAGGAGTACACTTAAGGCAGGGGGAGAATTTGTAAGCTTTTGCAGCAAAAGTTCCACATCTCCACTTCTACTGTAATACTAACATTCTATATACTATTCTATTAACATTCTATCCGCTATTCTGTTAACCTTCTATATAAGTTTTCAGTGCATTAGCTAATGAATTTTAAAAATCTAAAATCTTATTTCATATGTAGATATGGTATTTTACTGTGTTAAAAATGGTGCTATTCATTCTCCACTAAAAGGAAACAAGGTTTCCTGGAAAAATGGCTGATGTTAAGTCTGGAGCAGGGAACATATATGCTGAGCCTGGAGTATGTTGTAGTGTTAGAAAGCAGAGGACGAAAACATGTGGGCATACCAAAGGGAAATAGGACATGGTAGTTAATCTGAAGGAGCTACCAATGACCAAAGCTGTAGCAACTTGAACAAAATAACATGGTATTGTGTTATAACACCAAGTATAAAATAAATCTACATAAATTTAAACAAATGATTAAATAGATAAATAAGGGAAAAGAGACAGATCTTTATTATAGAAGAATTCCAAAATAATATAAGAACATCTTTCCCTGTCAATCAGTGTTGTTTCACAGTATCATTTTTAGTAGTTGCCTAGCATGCAATTATTTGAATGTAGCTTAATTTATTTAGAACATATATCTTTGATATGTAAGCTTTTTTCTATATTTCCTTGATATTGTAAGTAATTGCCATTCAAATCCTTGCATATGTATCTTTAGTCAATTAGTGATTTCCGTATTAGGGTTTTGTGGTTGTAAGGAGCAACTTAGACAACTTAGTGAAAGCATAGCAATTTATTGGAAAGAAAGTGAATTCATACAAAGCTCTAGTTCTTGGAAAGGAGAGAAACCAGTAATTTTACTCTTGGCATGTCTAAGTTCTGTCGCTTCTCCATCTTTAGATCGATTGGCTCAATGTTAACTTTCTACAGAGAAGGTGGCTTGCTAGCTTAGCTTGAGTCATACCTTGGAAGGCAAGGTGCCTTGGACGACTCCAACCAAAACTTCATGCTAACAGGGGAATAATTCCTCCAAGCACAATATGACTGCTGAAGCCAGGATAAGAGGAAGTGGATTTGAGTGGCAAAAATGAAGGCCTTTGCTACATTACCGAAGCATAACCTCCTCTAAATGGAATTTCCATGTCGAGCAGTATATACATGTGTGATGTAGTACTCATCATGCAATTTACCTCAAGAAGATATATCAGCTATATTTCCTCTAAAAATAAGGAACTGTTCATTTTCCCATATTCTCATCAATATGTGTTTATCATATTTGCCCATAGGACAAAAGAAAAATATTTGCTATTGTTTTTTAATTAGCATTTCTTTGATTATTAGTGAATTAAACATTTTATTGTTTGTTGGCCATTTGCATTTCTCATTTAGTGAAATATCTGCACATGTCCTTTGTTTATTTCCTAGCTATGTGATTTATAAATGATCGTATAAGGATATTAACCCCCTGTTTTCTGTGTACATTGCAAATAAGTTTGGCAATTTTCTATTATTCTTTTAAATTGGTTTATGATAATGTTCACCAAAGAAACTTTTTAATTTTATTTTGTCAAATTCATTACTCCTCTTATTTTATTGGATTTTTTCTTGATTTTTTTTTTTTTTTTTTAAGATTGGCACCTGGGCTAACAACTGTTGCCAATCTTTTTTTTTTTTCTGCTTTATCTCCCCAAACCCCCCCTGTACACAGTTGTATATCTTAGTTGCTGGTCCTTCTAGTAGTGGGATGTGGGATGCCACCTCAACGTGGCCTGATGAGCGGTGCCATGTCTGCGCCCAGGATCCGAACCCTGGGCCACCACAGCGGAGCGCGCGAACTTAACCACTCGGCCACAGAGCCGGCCCCTTCTTGATATTTTTATAAAAAGTTCTTCTTCATCTAAATATTATTATAATAATCACCAAAATTTTCTTCTAGTACTTTTAGGGTTTTATATTCTACATTTATATCTTTAATTTTTCTGGAATTTATTTTGGCATATCTGGTGTGAAGTTATAATCCAGCTCTCTTGTTTTCTTATGGCTAGCAAATAGTTTGCTTTTCTCCAGTTTACAGATTAGAGAAAATATATAATCTATATAGACCAAAAATGTTCTCAAAATTTGCATTATGTAGTAGCACTACTGACTACTTTCTATAATGATGACATTTTTATCCACATTTTTGCTGTCCTGGCTGGAAGGCAGATATTGTAATCTTCTCTTGTACTACCGCCATCTCTATAAATTTTCTCCATGAATAGCCCTTTACAAGGTTAGCATTGGCATATATATCCTACTTTAAAAGGCCACACTCATTGGGATCTTTTCTTTGATGTTTTTCTCATTAAATGAATAACCGAAGTTGTTTTCTTTCAGGTGCTCTGATGCATCATTCCCCCTCCCACCACTGGGCCTTTGCACATGCCCTAACCCAGTGTAAAATCACCTGCCCTTGAAAGATGTAGTATCGTATCAACTAGACTAATAGAAGTTATTCTACAAATAGTGATTTTTTCTATTATTATTAACATAATATGAAAGAATACACCACAGAAACTTCCAGGTTGGTGAACCAGAATGCCACATGCTGGGCCTCAAACTCCTTGGGGACAGAAGCTGCTGTGTTCGGGACCTTGCCATCTGGATCTCTTCATCTGGCAGTTTCTTCATCTCCTTTATAATAATCAATAATCTAGTAAGGCAAAAAAAGAGAGAAATAAAAAATATACTATGTAAAATATGAAAATTTACATTTCCTTTTGGAGAGATCTTCTTGAATTGACAACTTTTAAGGTCCTAATTAATTCCTATGATTCCTTTGGATCTTGGCACAATCATCATTTCCTCAGGGAAGGTTTTCCTGACCGTTCATTCTAGATCAGGATATTTTCTTATTTTCTACCTCACTGAACCTAGATGTTTGTTTCTTGTCTTCTTAGAATGTTATCTCAGTTTACAAATCTACATTTACTAGTACATTCTGTTTTTTTTTTTTTTCCTTTTTCTCCCCAGATCCCCTGGTACATAGTTGTATATTTTTAGTTGTGGGTCCTTCTAGTTGTGGCCTGTGGGACGCTGCCTCAGTGTGGCTTGATGAGTGGTGCCACGTCCACACCCAGGATTCGAACCAACGACACACTGGGCCACCTGCAGCGGAGCTCGAGAACTTAACCACGCGGCCATGGGGCTGGCCCCTACTAGTACATTCTTGATTAATGTCTCACTGTAAGCTCTGAGAGAGCAAAGACTATCTCTTTTTGTTCATTGCTATATCTCCAACCTATCATTTGTCTGGCTCATAATAATAAGAGATTTTTGAGTGTAAGAATATGAAGAGGTATTAAGTGAAAGAGCTGAGATTTAAAATCAGATCTGGCTCTAAAACCACTATCCTGCAGTGACAATATATTTTTAGCGTATTATAATAATAAATTACCATGCTGAATGTTTGGCACTTGTCCTGGACATACTCAAAAGCAATATACGAATCCTTAGCTTTTCCAGTTTAATCAATTTTTTTTTCATAATTTGTAATGTTAATGAAATGGGATATTGTGGTGATAGAGACGGTGGGGTGCATCTGAAGGATTTTGGACAATGAGACCCTTGAGGGCAGTGGCTTCTCTCTTCCTCCTCTCTTGGTCCTCTCCTGGTCCTGCCTCAAAGTGTAGTGGCCAAGGTGAGACAATGATGATGGACTCGTTCTAAGGGAAACATATCAGGGGAAACATCTAGGCGGATTTTCTGTTTGCAGTTGTATCTAAAAACATCTCAGAGGGAAGCAGAGGAGATTCTGTATTAAAGAGTTAATTGCTGACAGAATATAAAATTCACTCTCCTTCTCTCCATCTATTGCTCTTTCCCTCTCCCCATCTATTCCTGTCCCTCTATCCCTTCTCCCTCTTACTCTCCCTGTCTCTGCTGTCACTCTTAATACTTTAGTGTGAAAGTACCATAATAGCCAGGAAACATAAGTTTATTTTTTCCCTCTCCATTTTTACTATTCTACTGTTGTCACAGATCTTCCTTCGTACATATTTTAAACTCTATAAGACATCATTATTATAGTTAACACAGTCAATTTCTTTTAGATATACTCAAGTATTTACCTATTTCATTTCTCATTATTACTGCATATATCCTTGAGTTTCCATCTGAGTCATTTTCCTTCTAACTGAAGAAGGTTTAACAAAAATTTTTCCTTAAATGTTGGTCTACTTATGAAAAATTCTCTCTTGATATTGTCTGAAAATGCTTTTATTTTACTGGGTACACAATTCTAGGGTGGCAAATATTTTCTTTCAGCACTTTTAACGTGCTGTTCCATCATCTTCTGGCTTCCCTTGTTCTGTTGAGAAGTTAGCTGTAATTCTCACTATTCCTCCTTTGAACACAATAGATCTATATTTCCCTCAGACTTCTTTAAAGATTTTCTCTTTATCTTTGACTTTCAGCAGTTATATTATGATATACATAAGGATGGTTTTCTTTTTATTTATACTGCATGTGGTTCGACATCCTTTTTGATTTGTGGCTTGATGTTGTTTATCAGTTTGGAAAATTCCCAGCTATTATCCCTTCAAATATTGTTTTTTCACCAATTTCTCTTTATTCCTATCTGTGACTACAATTTAAATGTTTGTAGATTTTTTCCCCTTTTATTCCCTTTGTATCTTATGTTCTTTTCTGTATATTTAATCTCTTCCTATGTCAGCCAGGTTGTTTCCGTTGGATCAATGTTCCAGTTCACAAATTAACATCTGTGACTGATTATCCTCTGCATTCCCAATGGATAAGTTTCTAATGTCCATCATTTCTCTTGGGTCACATTGTCTTGAGTTTCGTATTCCTGTTTTGTTAATTTGTTTTGTTTTTGTTTTTCAAGTATGATACAACGTTTCTTTTAAAATTAGAAGTCTAATTTGAGGCCCAAGAGTCATATTATCTTCTTCCAAAGAGGATTTATGCTGACACCATGCAAGCAGCTGTGCTGGAAGCACCATCCATTGCATAACACCTTATTTCAATTAATGATTGAGATGATTCAAAGTTTAGCTTTAGTCTTTGGATGATTAAGTCTATTTCTAGTTCACTCTCATTTCTCAGATTCTCAGTCCAAAGCCTGGAGTGTTTATGAGAACCCATCCTTTGGCTGGGCCCTCAGCTCCAATTTTAGTCCTCCTTGTCTAAATTTCTTAGCCTTCTCTATCAGAATTTTCTGACAGCAGCCAAAGCTTCAGATGAAAATGAACTCCAAATCCCAGACTCTCCCTACGTGTGTCTCTCTTCTCTTGGATCTCCACCTCATTGTTCTTCCTCACATTGTTAAAGTCTCTGTTGCTTTCAAACACATTTTCTAAAAAATATTTTGACGATATTTTCTAGTTTTTTCTCAACTGAAAGTTTGTTCTACATAACTTCATTCATCATTACTGAAACTCTTCTGTTTTGAGGAAAAATATTTATAAGCTTAAATTTTTATATGTACAATGTACCACCTATTGAATAATTTAAAATAGTATACTTATGTCAAAAGATGGGATATATTTTCTTGAATCATATTTTTGTCCAGAAATTTCAGTGCCTCCAGTGTCTGTAAAAGTCCAGTTATTTTATCTGATCTTTTCGTTCCTTCATGGTCCTCTGCCATTCATCTTTCTAGCCTTTCCATCCTTACCTACTTATACTCTGTTTATTTGTTTTGACTTGTGTTTGGGTTTCTCATTCCCATGCTCTGTCTCTAAAACTATCTGCAGTACCTGGTTTTGATTTTCCCAGAGTCCAAATTCTTTTTCAGATGAATGCATACTGTTTGCTACCACTTTATTCAAATGCCATTTTCTGTCTACAAGACTGTGATTCTCTTGAGTTTGAAGTTAACTTTTCTATCTCCCTGGACCAAGCCTAATTACTGTGTCAGGATAGATCCATATCAGGGACCTGCTGCTTCCTCTTTGTCTCACTCTACTGAAAATTATCTGACTGTAGATTATGTACTTCACCCCTTTCTATGTGTCCACTAATGTTGCAGAGACACTCAAACAAGAATGAAGCAACCTTTTGGCAAAGTGATTAACCTAACTTTGACCAGAAGACAAAATTTTGAAATCATTGAAACACAGATTATTTTGAAATATTACTGTCTAATCTTTGATTTTGTTATGAATGCATACTAAACGTGGCATATGTGTGCATGGCTAGAAGTCAAAAGATTGAAATTAAATCAGAATCTCTGAAAGGTATTGCTAAAATATAAATGTATAATGGCTTAAAAAATCATATTTACTTAGTGTTACTGTTGGTCACTGTAAATCAGTACATGCAGTTTTTACAGTCACTAAATCTTTAATACTCATTATCATTCCATAGTGCAAAAATGAATAATGTCTTTAGCCAGTCTCATATAGGATTTACCACCTAGTGATTGAATTAGGGAAATGAAACTCCTAGGTAAGTCCATGCACAACAATATAAATTATAAAGTTATTTTTATACCATTTCGACCTCAGAGGATTATATTGACTCTGTTCCATGAATGAGATATGAACAACATTTTGACTTTGACTTTTGGGAAGGCCATTTTTTTCCCTAAATAGGCATTTGTAGAGTGCCTATTATGTGTAAGATACTATGCTAGAGAGAGAAAATTGAATAATATGCCATACTTGTCTTCCAGTAGCTCATAGTTGAATGGAATGACGTAATTGCAATACTCTGTAATGAGTACAGGTCTACATTAATAACAGAGGTGACACAAAGAAAGAGGTAATGTGACATGGCTATATCTTTAGGGAAGTAGCAGAAGATGAAGTTAGAGAGACAGGCTGGGGTTATCCCCATGGATGGCCCTGTGTTATAGGAGTTTAAGCTTTACTCTGTGTACCGTAGGGAGTCACTCAATGGTAATCGCATAGAGGAGTGATATATGATTATATACGCCTTTTGTGATGTCATTTTGTGTGGAGGATTCCTTAAGCAGGGAGACATATTGGAGGTTGCGGTATTGTCTTGTGGAAAACAATGGAGACCGATACTAAGAAAGGAGTGAGTAAATGCAGAGGGAGGAATGAATTTTAAAAATGTGGTTCAAGAAATATTAGAATGACACCAAACTTCAGGCTTGCAAGTGAATTCAAAAGGTGAAACTGATTTAGGTGAAAGATAAGAAAAAATGTTTAGTGTTAGTGAGGCACCTATGGGACGTGTAGGTAGAGTTAGACGAAACCAGCAAGTACATTAGGGTAAACCTCAGGCATGGGCAAAAATGCTACAGGATTAGATGTGGAATGAGCAAAGAGAAGAGCAGTTATGGACTCAGTTGAGAAGCTCAATGTTTAAGGGGCAGATCTACTTATGTATTCTGATGACTAAACAAAATTCACTGACAATGTCTGGAAAGACCAGAGAAACTGATGGCTAACATTAGATCACCTGTCATAAGTGAGACTTTGGTAAATGTTGAAAAAATATTAAAAACTCCAGATTCTGATTATTATTAAAGTGTTGATAGTGAGATCCACAACAGATGAAGAAGAGGCAAAGGCATTCTGTTTTGCAGATTTTGAGAGATTGACTTGTTATCTTGCTCCATGCTATCCAAGGCCACTTCTAAAGAAATGACTTTCAGGATGGGGTATGGAATTCCTACAGTCAAAGGCAATGTTTTACATCAAACAGAGCACATCTAACTGTGAAGATACTATATGGAGTTAATTCAGCTGGACAGACTGTATTCAGTCATTCCTAATTGATACCCACAGTCATAAAGGAAAACTTTAGCACAATTCCCAGAAATTGACTGGCATCCCATTCTAGGCCTTTCTTAGAAGTTGGATACAAAATAAAACCTCAATGTGTTTAGGGGAGATAACTTGTTAGGTGGGGTTATGTATCGGGAGTCTTATAAAGATTAAAGAAAAGCAAATGAGGACAATTTAAATTTTGTAATTAGTTTATGTCAAGTCACTCTGACTCTAACAAGCAAACCATTTGAGCTATTTGTCTTAAATCTAGGCAAAATAAAACATTGGCTATGTCACTGCAAGGATATATGTGAAAGGACTTTGTAAACTCTATAATGTCATAATAATGAGTACTTCCTTCACTAATGGAAAAAATTTAACAGTGTGGCTTGTTGTTGGGGCCAGTGAATATGAAAGTGATGGTAGCTAGTATGTATAAAAGTATTCACTCATTCCCTATTCTCTACTCCCAAAGATCATAATTCCCTAGCAGCAGTTTCTCTTTAGGCACCTGTAAGCTCCTTGAGATCAGGGAATATCCCCATAGCTCTATATTCCCACTCATCTAACACACCACTTGCACATTAATACATTTTTTCTGAATAAATAGAAACCGTTTGACTGTTCTGTAAGTTTCTGCTTTATTTCCACAATATAAGAGTGGGAAAACTAGCTAAGATTAAGAATGATTCATTTAATTATTACTATGCATTCATCTTCTGAATACTCTTAGGAAACTTCAATTAGGCTAATAGTTTTAAATAATCCCTAAAAATTTTTAGCAAGTTTAGTAAGTTATAAATCAGGGGTAGGGATAGAAAATTGGCAGTCCATGGATGTATTTTGTTTGACTCTCCCAATGTTGACATTTCTCAGGATTAAATTATTATTATGTAAATTTGTTTTCAACATTTATAATTCATTCTAATTCACCTAAAAATGTATTATTCTCCTTTCTTCTTCTTCAACCACACTGGCCTCCTTTTTTGTTGGCACATGTTCACTTCCTCCTTCTGGTCTTTGAACTGACTTTCCCCTCTGCCTAGAATGCTCTTCCCCTAAATATCTTCTTTGTCAACTCCATCAATGCCTTCAAGTCTTTGCTCAAATGTCACCTAGGCTTACCCAGATTACTATACGTAAAATTTCACAACCATCTCCACAATGCACTCTCCTCCTGCCCAATATCCTCCCAGTTCCTCTTACTCTGCTCTTTTTCTTTATTTCCATAGCAGTTTTTGTGTTCTAACATTTTATGTGATTTACTGATAGTTTATGTTTATTGTTTATTTCATGTCTCCCCAATATATTGTAAGCTACATGTGGTCTGGGATGTTTGTTTTTCTGTTTGCTTGCTAGTGTATTTCAAGCAATTGGAATCCTGCCTGGTAAATTAAGACTATCAATACATATCTGTTGAATGATTCAATGAAAAACCCAAATATCTAGCTTTTTCTGAAAAAAAAAGTACTATCTTTTAACACTGGGATGACATTCATTCTACATTGCCTCCATTAGTTGGAACTTAGTGGCGACAGGTGCTTTAAGCAAGACATACGTGCATTCCTCAGCCTCTACCCTCATGAGCGCCCCAATTGTCTTCCCGGTTCTGTACTTATATGCATTGGAATTAACCTTCATATTTCTGCTTTTGTTTTTCTTACAGTAGACTTAAGAGAAAAGTTATTTATGTCTTGTACTCATGTCTTTACCAAAAGGGGGAACATGGTATCAAGAAGAGTAGGGACGTTATATCGTTACTCAAAAAAAGGGGGAGAACATTTTAATGAAGGATTTATTTATGTATTAGAAGTATAAAATGTATCTTTCAATACCCACTTAATTAATTCCTTGAGTTATCTTCCTGATGCCTAGCTTTGGAATGTCTGACCCTGCTCTTCATAGTCCTAGCTGCAACCTTATTTAAATTCAAAGATAAGAAGGATCATTGAAGCATGAATTAACAAAAAGCAGATAAATTGTAGAAGATCATGTTAAGAGCGAGTACCTGGAGTAATTCAGAGTGAAAGCTATTTTACTGTGGCGCCTCCTAACATTCTAAGTCACCAAGCTACAAGCGGATCTTCCTTGTGGGCATCCACAGACAGTGCCAACTTCAGTTAGCTAAGATGATTATCACTTTAGGCATAGGCTTGCATTTATGTCTGCACGTGGAAAGCACACAGATGCCAATCAACTGGAGCAGAACTATTAGACATGTCTCCTTAGCCACTAGTGCAAATAACTTAACCTTACTAGAACAAAGTTTTGATTTACCTTTGAGGAATAGAATGGAAGCAGATAAAACCAGTGAAGAGAGATGTCAATAATTATCCTGGCTTTCTGTGGACAAAACTAATCAGAAAATCCTTGACATTTACTCAGAGTAGTGCCATAACCCAAATAGGTGAAAGAAGGAATTGTTAATTCAGTAAATCTGTTGGAAACAGGGCCACCACTTTCAAAAGCTGCTCCATTTATTAACTTTTGCGTAAAGCATTGTCTAGCATGGCTGCCGTGCTTGACACTGACAGAAATGGTCACTTGCATCATCGTTATGGTGCACATTCATGAACCTTCATGTGCTTCATGTGCTTTCTGCTTTCATGTGATAATAGTGTTAAACAAAATTTATAATTTATAATTTATTGTCTAGGGTTATTTTACGTATAATATATAATTGATACTTTTTAGATATTTGCATTATTGCATAAGTTTTATAAAAATGAAAAATTAGATAATATTTTTTATTAAATTACAGTTATTAATTTAACAGCATTAAAGTCAGGATGAGATAGCTGAATTGTGTTGCGATTTCAATTACAAAAATGCATGCTCATTTTTCATTTTGGAAGCCCGCCAACTACAGAATGTATTAGCAAGTCTTCAAATTCAGCAATTTCTAGCTGGTCAGATATATCTTCAGGTGAATTTAACCTTTATAAGACTTATTCTTGGTCTCTGTTTCATAGAGATTACACAATTGTTTATTTTAAATGAAAATTATAGTGAAAGGGATATAATCCAAAAGTGATTGAAATTTCCACATCTATCAATTTTTGTTTACATGCTGTGAAGTGAGGGGGATTAATAAAGGCTTAGGAAGTCTTCATTCATTTTCCAATAAAACTGCTAGTACAGAATTGCCGTACTTTACAAATATGAATAGATTATGTCCTTTCCCGGCAAATGTCCAATTCATTGATTTTTGTCATCTTTCAGTTAGTTGCTTGCATTTTTGTGTCAAGTCAAATTTTAAAAGATGTTATAACCATTTTCTTACAATAGTGAATAGACTTGTCTGAAGACTGTTGGGAAAATAAATAGCTATATTCTAATAGCTGTGCATAAACAATAACTGGATACTATGTGGGTGACCCCGTGACCTCCTTGAAGCTTGCTTGGATTTTGATTAGCATTTGTTTAGGCTGCTGGGGACTATGGGAGCCACCAGGACAGGACAGCTTCCAGAGAAATAGAAGGATAAGAAACCCAGCTGTGTTTGAAAATGCAGAAATGAGTACAAAGTAAAATTAAAAGCATACAGAGTTAGTTACTATTAATATTCTGACACACTTTCTTCTGTTGTACATTTATATATGTAGGTGTATCATACATATATTCTCTATATTATGTGAATACTTTTCTATGTCCATAAATATTCTTTGTGAATATAATTATTAACAGCTAAATAGTGTCCCATCACCTAGATGCGTGGCCTATAATTCAATTAACTAATCTCTTTTTATTGGAATTTAGGTGTTTTAAGTACTTTGCTATAATAAATAATGGTCCATAGGTATCTTTATATATACACCCTAGCACATTGGTCTGAATATTTTCCTAGAATATATTTTTAGAAATACATTTGGTATTTGGTCATTTTTTAATATGTTTGATATATATGGCTAAATTTCTTTCTGGACAGTTTCTATCAATTTCTATTGCTACTCACAGTGTATGAGAGTACCTGTATCAATATTTTTTTGTTAGCGCAGTTGAGTTGATTCCATCTCCCAGCGGCCCTGTGGACAGCAGAGCCTAACCCCGCCCAGTCTTTTTGTGCCATCTCTCACCTTCCAGTGCTCTTTCAGACAATGCTCCACTGCTGTTCAATTGGCCAATTTTTTTGGAAGTGGGTGGCCAGGTCCTTCTTCCTAGTCTGTCTTACTCTGGAAGCTCCACTGAAACCTGTCCACCATGGGTGACCCTGCTGGTATTTGAAATACCGGTGGCATAGCTTTCAGCATCACAGCAACACGCAGCTGCCACAGTGTGACAACTGACAGATGGGTAGTGTGGTTCCCTGACCAGGAAATGAACCCGGGCTGGGGTGATGAGAGTGCTGAATCTTAACTCCTGGACCATCAGGACTAGCTACCTGTACCAATGCACCTCACCAAATTTCTCACTTAAAAAATATAGTTTACCACGTTGCAAATGAGTAATATGCCATTTGTTATTTTAATTTGTATTTATTTAATTATTAGTAAGACTGAGTCTTTTTACATGTTTACTGACTACTTTATGGTTGACTTGTATATCTAGAGTCTCTGCACCTTTTTCTTAAGAGTTTAGTTTTTTATGATTGATTTAAAAATCTTTTTATGTGTAATTATATTTTTACTTTTACATGCCAACATTTTTCTTGCAGTTTTTACTTTCCTTTTATTTTATTTTAGAAGTTTAAAAAATTATGTAACCAAATTTAACTTTTACTTCACAGCTTCTTCCTTATTACGCTCAGAAAGGGCTTCTATATCCCAAGATCATATAAATGTTTACTTATATGTCCTTTCTGGTTCTTTTATGACTTCTTTTTTTAAAAAAAATATTGAACTCAAATCTATCTGCAATTAATTTGGGAGCAGGATAAAATACAATATTCTATCTTTCTTCCCAGTTAAACCAGTTTTCACGTTAACTTTTATTGAATAATATGGTATAATTAAAAGGATTTTGGAGTCAAACAAACTTGAATTTTAATTGGAAGTTCTCCACCTAGCCAGTCCATGACACTGGGAAGGAGATTCATTTATTTTAGCCTAACTATACCCATCTGTAAAATGGGGAAAATAAGTGATCCTTGCATGGCCGTGCTGTAATGGAAGTCACTTACAGTCGCATGGTGTTCATCCCGCTTCCACCTCCTCCTCACCCCCAAGCCTGCTTCAAGGTGAATTTCTAAGTTTCTGTAAATTCCACATGGATGTGGCATTCTCCTCAGCAGTTCCAGGAGCTTTGGTTTATTTGGTTCTACTATCAGTGAATCCAAATGGTTCTCTTAAGCTGGAAGAAAAGTCAGGTGTGAAATGTTTCATAAATGGATCTTTCATCAAGGTCTTGTTGGAGACAAGACTACTGATATCGTTGCTGGAGCTGTGGGGCAAAGAAGAAATAACCTGGGCTTTGGGGCCAGGAAGATGGAATATGATTCCCGGTCCCACTTCTGACCAGTTAGTCATTATTCTACCTGAGCTCCATTTTCATCCGTGTGTAAAAGAGAGACTATCCAACGTGCAGAATTGTTGTCAGGATTTGAGATAGCATATATGTAGGTCATTAAACAAGTAATCGCTGTTATCATTCTTAACAATACAAACTTTAACTGCTCTTCTTGCGTGTTCCTCTCCTAAGTTTTAGTGATTTAAAATGAGGATAGTTATGTGAACAGAAATTATTATATGTGATAAATGAAAAATATGACAAGTCATTTTTCTTTTAAAAAATGTTAAGAATTTTTCAGTTGAGTTCCTGACTGCCTAGTGTTTTATGATGTTCTTTTGATGATACAAATAATAAAAGGGTATAATGAATCATATAAATTCCTGTGCATTATAATTACTTCTATTAATAAATATAAATTCATTTTGTTATCATAGAGATTATTTAACATATTGAATGCCGATAATTTATTCCTTTTTCTCCAGTTCTGATTGTATGGCATAGATTGTACCTATTATAATGTTGCTTACAGATACACTTTCTAAATCTTTTAGCTAAGTTTGCTAAATTTTGAAAGATGGGTTGTTGATCAGATACCTCAGTGGTGCTCAAACTTTAGTGAGCATCGAAATCACCTGGAAAGCTCATTACACACACAGATTGCTGGGCCCCCTTCCCAGAGTTTCTGACTTAGTAAATTTGGGGTGGGGCTTGAGAATTTGCATTTCAAATAAGTTCTCTGCTGATATTGATGCTCTGGTCAGAGAAACACGCTTTGAAAACCACTGAAATTGACTAATGGATGTTAGTTTTGAAATAATAATCGTTGCCACTCAACATAGTAAAAATATACACTTGTCTGACTTTAGATGTTAAATTTTTTCTAAGCATGTCAATTTTTGTGTTTGCCTTTAATGGTACTCTGAAAGTATTTCTTAAAATAATAATTCCTTTCATGCAAAATCCTGTATGTACTAAGAGAAAATATATATATAGTCATCATTCCTTCCCTATGTTTTTCTTAAACTTTTTAAAAGATTTTATTTCCTTCTTCTCCCCAAAGCCCCCCAGTACATAGTTGTATATTCTAGTTGTAGGTCCTTCTAGTTCTGGTGTGTAGGATGCCACCTCAACATGGCTTGAGGAGGAGTGCTAGGTCAGCGCCCAGGATACAAACTGGTGAAACCCTGGGCCACAAAAGCGGAGTGTGCAAACTTAACCACTTGGCCACAGGGCTGCCCCCTTCTGGTTTTTTTTTTTTTTTGATTTTTTAAAAAATTTGAGTTCATAATAGTTTTACATTATTTTGAAATTTCAGTTGTACATTATTTCTTGTCTGTCACCACATAGGTACACCTCTTCATCCCCTATTCCCAACCCCTCTTCCCCTGTTAACCACTGACCTGTTTTCTTTGTCCATGTGCTTGTTTATACTCCACATATGAGTGAAATCATCTGGTGTTTGTATTTCTCAGTCTGGCTTATGTCGCTAAGCATAATTCCCTCCAGGTCTTTCCATGTTGTTGCAAATGGGATGAATTTGTCTTTTTTTCTGGCTGAGTAGTATTCCATTGTATATATACACCACATCTTTATCCAGTCATTGGTCGATGGGCACTTGGGTTGCTTCCATATCTTGGTTATTGTGAATAGTGCTGCAATGAACATAGGGGTGCATATGTTACTTTGGATTGTTGATTTCAAATTGTTTGGGTAGATATCCAGTAGTGGGATAGCTGGGTCATATGGTAGGTCTATTTTTAGTTTTTTGAGGAATCTCCGTACTGTTTTCCATAGTGGTTGCACCAGTTTGCACTCCCACCAGCAGTGTGTGAGGGTTCCCTTCTCTCCACACCTTCTCCAAAATTTGTTATTTATAGTCTTAGTGATAATAGCCATTTTAACAGGCGTAAGGTGGTATCTTAGTGTAGTTTTGATTTGCATTTACCTGATGATGAGTGAGGTTGCACATCTTTTCATGTGTTTATTGGCCATCTGTATATCTTCTTTGGAAAAATGTCTGTTCAACTCCTCTGCCCACTTTTTGATCAGGTTGTTTGCTTTTTTATTGTTCACGTGTGTGAATTCCTTATATATTAAGGAGGTTAACCCCTTGTCAGATATACGATTTGCAAAAATTTTCTCCCAATTGGTGGGTTGTCTTTTGGTTTTGATCCTAGTTTCTTTTGCCTTGCAGAAGCTCTTTAGTCTGATGAACTCCTACTTGTTTGTTTTTTCTTTTGTTTCCCTTGTCTGAGAAGACATGGTATTCAAAAAGATCCTTTTAAGTTCGATGTCAAAGAGTATAATACCTATATTATCTTCCAGGAGTTTTATGGTTTCAGGACTTATCTTCAAGTCTTTAATCCATTTTGGGTTAATTTTTGAGTATGGTGTAAGATGATGGTCTACTCTCATTTTCTGCATGTGGCTGTCCAGTTTTCCCAACACCATTTATTGAAGAGATTGTCTTTTCTCCATTGTATGTTCTTGGCACCTTTGTCAAAGATTAGCTGTCCGTGGATGTGTGGTTTTATTTCTGAGCTTTCAGTTCTGTTCCACGGATCTGTGTGTCTGTTTTTCTACCACTACCATGCTGTTTTGATCACCATGGCTTTGTAGTACATTTTGAAGTCAGGGATTGTGATGCCTCCAGCTTTGTTCTTTTTTCTTAGCATTGCTTTAGCTATTTGGGGTCTTTGGTTGCCCCATATGAATTTTAGGATTCTTTGCTCTATTTCTGTGAAGAATGTCACTGGGATTCTGATTGGGAGTGCTTTGAATCTGTAGATTGCTTTGGGTAGTATGGACAGTTTAACTATGTTTATTCTTCCAATCCATGTGCATGGAATCTCTTTCCATCTCTTTATGGCATTATCTGTTTCTTTCAATAATGTCTTATAGTTTTCATCGTATAAGTCCTTTGCCTCTTAAGTTAAATTATTCCTAGGTACTTTTTTTTTTTTTTTTTGCTATTGTAAATGGAATTGTATTCTTGAGTTCTCTTTCTGTAGGTTTGTTATTAAAGTACAGAAATGCAACTGATTTTTGTAAGTTGATTTTGTACCCGACAACTTTATTGTAGTTTTTAATTATTTGTAGTAGTTTTCTGATGGATTCTTTAGGGTTTTCTATATATAAGATCGTGTCATCTGCAAACAGCGAGAGTTTCACTTCTTCACTCCCTATTTGGATTCCTTTTATTCCTTTCTCTTGCCTAATTGCTCTGGCCAAAACCTCCAGTATTATGTTGAATAACAGTGGTTATAGTGGGCATCCTTGTCTTGTTCCTGTTCTCAGAGGGATGGCGTTCAGTTTTTCCCAATTGAGTATGATGTTGGCTGTGGGTTTGTCATATATGGCCTTTATTATGTGGAGGTAATTTCCTTCTATCCCCATTATGTTAAGAGTTTTTATCATAAATCGCTATTGGATCTTGTCAAATGCTTTCTCTGCATCTATTGAGATGATCATGTGGTTTTTATTCCTCATTTTGTTAATGTGGTGTATCACATTGATTGATTTGCGGATGTTGGACCATCCCTGTATCTCTTGTATGAATACCACTTGATCATGATGTATGATCTTTTTGATGTATTGCTGTATGCGGGTTGCCAATATTTTGTTGAGGATTTTTGCATCTATGTTCATCAGCGATATTGGCCTGTAGTTCTCCTTTTTTATGTTGTCCTTCTCAGGCTTTGGTATCAGAGTGATGTCAGCCTTGTAGAATGTTAGGAAGCATTCCATCTTCCCTGATTTTTTGGAATAGCTTGAGTAGGATAGGTATTAAATCCTCTCTGAAAGTTTGGTAGAATTCCCCAGGGTAGCCATCTGGTCCTGGGTTTTTATTCTTTGGGATGCTTTTGATTACTGTTTCAATCTCTTTACTTGTGATTGGTCTATTGAGATTCTCTATTTCTTCTTGATTCATCTTTGGGAGGTTGTACGAGTCTAAGAATTTATCCATTTCCTGTAGATTGATTCTCCATTTTGTTGGCATATAGTTTTTTGTGGTATTCTCTTATAATCCATTGTATTTCTCTGGTATCTGTTGTTATTTCCCCTCTTTCATTTCTAATTTTATTTATCTGAGCTTTCTTTTTTTTCTTTGTAAGTCTGGCTAAGTGTTTATCAATTTTATTTATCTTCTGAAAGAACCACCTCTTTGTTTCTTTGATCTTTTCTACTTCCTTTTTTGTTTCAATAGCATTAATTTCTGCTCTGATTTTTATTATTTCTCTCCTACTGACTTTGGGCTTTGTTTGTTCTTCTTTTTCTAATTCAATTAGGTGTAGTTTGAGATTGCTTGAGTTTTTTCTTGTTTGTTAAGGTCAGCCTGTATTCTGATGAATTTCCCTCTTAATATGGCTTTTGCTGAATCCCATATGAGTTGGTATGATATGTTTCCATTTTAATTTGTCTCTAGATATTTTTTCATTTCTCTTTTAATTTCTTCAATAATCCTTGCTTGTTCAATAACATGTTGTTTAGTCTCCACATCTTTGTCCTTTTCTCAGCTCTTTTCTTGTAATTAATTTCTAGCTTTATAGCACTGTGATCAGAAAAGATACTTATTATTATTTCAATCTTTTTAAATTTATTGAGCCTTGCCTTGTTTCCCAACATATGGTCTATTCTTGAGAATGCCCCATGCGCATTTGAGAAGAATGTGTATTCTGCTGTTTTTGGATGGAGTGTTCTATATATATCTATTAGGTTCAACTGGTCTAGCTTTTCGTTTAGTTCCACTGTTTCCTTGTTGATTTTCTGTGTGGATGATCTATCCATTGATGTGAGTGGAGTGTTGAAGTCCCCTACTATTATTGTGTTACTATTAATGTCTTCTTTTAGGTTTTTTAATAGTTGCTTTATGTACTCTGGTGCTCCTGTGTTGGGTGCATAGATATTTATAAGTGTTATTTCTTTTTGATGGAAGGTCCCTTTGATCATTATATATGGTCCCTCTTTGTCTCTCTTTACCTGTCTTATCTTGAAGTCTACACTGTCTGATATAAGTATTGCAACACCTGCTTTCTTTTGTTTGCCATTAGCTTGGAGTAACATCTTCCATCTCTTCACTCTGCGCCTGTGTTTGTCATTGGAGCTGAGATGTGTTTCCTGGAGGCAGCATATTGTTGGCTCTTGTTCTTTAATCCATCTCACCACTCTCTGTCTTTTTATTGGAGAATTCAATCCGTTTATGTTTAGGATGATTAATGATATATGAGGGCTTAATGCTGCCATTTTTTCACTTGTTTTCTGGTTCTCTTGCATTTCCTTTGTTTCTTGTCCTGGGTACTTTGATCTACCAATCGAGTTATGTAGTTTTTTATGTTGTATTTCTTTGTTTTCTCATTATTTATTATTTGTGTCTCTGTTCTGCTTTTTTGTTTAGTGGTTACCCTGAGGTTTGTAAGATCTTGTGGATAAATAGTCCTTTTTCTGATGGCCTCTAATTTCCTTAGACTAAACTGATTCAGTCCCTTTCCTCTTCCCCTCATAAGTTGTTTTTCTCATATCTTATTCCATCTTGTGTCATGAGTTTGTGGTTAAAATGACAAGATTATCTTTGTTTTTGGTGTTTTCCTGCCCTTTGTCATTACTGCTATACTTAAGTATTTGCTAACTTGCTCTGATTCTGTCTACCTATTTATGTCCTTACTCCATGCTTTGTAGCCCCTTTTCCCTTTTCTTTTTCAGGTCTGAGGGCCTTCCTGAGGATTTCTTGTAGCAGGGGTCTCATGGCTACGAACTCCCTTAGCTTATGTTTGTCTTGGAAAGTTTTTATTTCTCCATCATAGCTGAAGGATGTTTTCACTGGATGGAGTATTCTTGTCTGAAAGTTTTTTCCTTCAAAGATTTGAATCTGTCATTCCAGTCTCTCCTAACCTGTAAGGTTTCTGCAGAGAAATCTGCTGAAAGCCTGATGGGGGTTCCTTTGTAGGTTATTTTCTTCTGCCTTGCTACCCTTAGTATTCCTTCTTTGTCATTCAGTTTTGCCAGTTTCACTACTATATGCCTTGCAGTAGGTCGTTTTACATTGACATATTTAGGAGATATGGAAGCCTCTTCCACATGGATTTCCTTCCCTAGGTTTGGAAAGTTCTCTGCTATTATTTCTTTGAACAAGCTTTCTACTCCATTCTCCTTCTCTTCTCCTTCTTTAATACCTATAATTCTTGTGTTGCATTTTCTAATTGAGTTGGATATTTCTCAGAGACTTTCTTCATTTGTTTTTAGTCTTAGTTCTCTCTCCTCCTCTATCTGGAGCATTTCAACATGTCTATCTTCGATTATGCTGATATGCTCCTCTATGGTGTCCACTCCAGTGTTCAGGGAATCCATATTTTGTTTTATTTCTTCAATTGTGTCTTTCACCTCTAATATTTCTGATTGATTATTCTTTATAGTTTCAATCTCTTTTGTGAAGTAGCTCCTGACCTCATTGAACTGTTTCTCTACATTCTCTTTTACCTCATTGTGTTTTTTTTATGATAGCTGTTTTGAATTCTTTGTTATTTAGATTACATATTTCTGCATCGTCAGGACTGATTTCCAGTTACTTGTCATTTTCTCTCTGGTCTGAAGATCTAATATAGTTTTTGATATTGCTAGAGGCTCTGTTTTTTGCATCCTGGCATTATTAGGTCACAGTTACCACCTATCGCCACTATGTGGGGGTCAAGAGCTCCATATTCTGAACCCTCTGCCTTCACCTGAAATCCTAGGGGCTGGAGTGGGTGGGGGAAGGGATGCTTTCTGCTGTGTACTCCTGGGGTTTTCTCCCTCTGATCTCCTGGCGTCTTGGCTTGATAAGGTCACCCCCTGCAAAAGCTTTTCCCCTGGTAGAAGGCTTCCCTCTAGGCCCTTGCAGCCTGGAGTCCTTGATGTTCTGGTGAACAAATGTCCTCTTTCCCATTCCTTCCCTCTAGGAGGCCTCCCTTGGTCCTGATTGCAGTCTTTAGGGGAGGGAGGGAAGTTTTCTCTTACCCTGTTCCATCTCCAAGGGGGGATCCAGCCTCTCCACCATCCATCGTACCACTGTGTGGGTCTCTCTGACGTTTTGCGTGTTGAGTTTGTATGTCCTGTGTTGGAGTATGGATTTTTTTCATTGTGTATTGGAGGGGGAAGATTTCTGAGAGACCTCGCTCTGCTGTGATGCTGACGTTACTCCCCTATGTTTTTAAATCAATCAAATCTTTGATCTCTGTTCTATTAGTTTGTGATACAAATAAGCAGTTTAGTCTAGAAATAGACTTTAAAAATGTGATGAAGTAGAGGAACTTCCAAGTGATAGTTTATTGATTGTATATTTTATTTTTGTTAGTCTTTTTGCTTAGGCTAATTTGATATGGGTCAAATTAAAGAATGGCTCAGTGATAGCTTTCAATTACGTTAAAACTGTTTTGCTTGATATAATCATATGGAGTAGAAACTTTAAAGAATAATTAAATATTTTAGGATTGTTAGAGCAAAACTGCCTACATTCATGTTAAAACAGCATTTTGCAAGTATAATCCTTCTCCCTAAAGTCTAAGGCCACAGCAATGCAAACAAACATAAAGGTCAAGAAATTGAACAAATACATAAGTAAGGAAGGAAGGCTTTCTCTGACTCACTCTTATTTTCTTACTTAGACTGTGAATGTCAATTAGCTCAATCAAGTCTTGCTGATAATGTCAGCTGTCAGTCATTCCTAGGTAGTGATGTGTGAAGCATTTGTCAGCAGGAATGTTCTACTTGAGTGATGAATGAAATAATGAGGGCACAGAAGCCTGAACAAAACTTCTCCATTTCTGGTAAATTCCTCTTCACATGGGGATTTAAGACAAAGAGAGAAAAACTACATTGAAATCTATTTTAATTGGTGCTTATTTAATGAGTGTCTATCTTAAAACCTTCCTTTTTTAACTTCGAATTTTTAAAAATTAATGTAAATAGCCAATGATTAATCAACTGTTTTGGTCAGCATAAAAAACATTGGCTGCTGCAAGAGATAAGCCCCCAAATCCACAATGCTTTCACAACAAAGGCTGATTCTTAACTTGTGGGTGGGGTGACTCCTCTGTGTGGCTCTCCTCCATTCAGTGACTCAGGGATATGGGAAGCCATCTTGTAGCTACGCCATTTGTGACAAGGTCCTCCAAAGTTGTTGTGGGAGAAGAGGAATGGTGAACTATGTTAAGATGTTTAAAGTTTAAGACTGGAAGTGGCTTACATCATTTGTACTCATATCCTGTTTTTAAAAACCCAATCACTTTAACTCAACATAACTGCAAGGGAGGCTCAGAAATAGAAGAGCTCTTAATAGTCTCGGCTACACCTACCAAACTTGTTTTATTTTGAATAGTCATTTAAATCCGAGTTTTTAACTATATCATATCCAATGAAGCCATGGTCTGAAAGTACTGGCAACAAATTGAGAGCACTTAATATGCGTGGGACTAGTTTCCTTACATGCACTGCTTCATTTGGAAACTTAAGGGAAACTCATGCATGCATATGATAAAGTATCCAAACAGTAAAGAAAGGTACAATATACAAAGTACTTAATTCTCATCCCTTTGATCTGATCATTTCCTTTTCTTTCTTTCTTTCCTTATTTATTAAAGATTGGCACCTGAGCCAACAACTCTTGCCAATCTTTTTTTTCTCTTTCTGCTTTTTCTCCCCCAAACCTCCCAGTACATAGTTGTATATCTTAGTTGTGGGTCCTTCTAGTTGTGGCATGTGAGACGACACCTCAGCGTGGCCTGATGAGGGGGCTATGTCCGGGCCCAGGATTCGAACCAGCAAAGCCCTGGGCTACCGCAGTGGAGTGCATGAACTTAACCACTCGGCCATGGGGATGGCCCCAGTCTGATCATTTTCTACATCTATTCATGACCACTGTTAAGATTCTCTCTCTCTAACAATATTTTATATATATATATATTAGCATTTACCTTTGTAGATCCTTTTGATTTTATAAATACGGAATGATTTTGTTTATATGCTATTCTGTACATTTCTTTCTTAAGTTAACAAGTCATAGAGATAAGTCCTTATAAGTATATATAAATTTAGAATGATATTTTAAAAAATTTAACAATTATTATAGCATGGGCACTGACCAGTCAGGATGGATGCTGGATGTAGGGTGGGAGAAAGTTCCTGGAGGCCCAGGTGTGCCAGGAATTACCTTAATTAGGGCATGATGGTAAATAAGTCTGGGGCAGTGGGTGGCACCCAAAGAAAGGGCTTGGGTAGTGGGGGTGAGAGGAGCATGGAGAATGTGCTCAGGGTATCAACTATTTTCCAACTAGCATGATCATCTTTCAGTATTTTAACAGCCAACAAGACCATACTGATGCACTAGGGTTGTATCAGCCCTGAATGTACCTCATTCTATTTAATGTAGTACACAAGAATAGCACTATAACTTCATAAATAAATCAATATACTGATGCATGATTACATTGTTTTTTTTTTTTTTTTTTTTACATTTATCTATATATTTTATTGGTATATTGACATAGCTCATATTTGTTTACTCCTTTGTAATCAATAGAGGATATTTAGGCAAATTTTCTCATTTGATCTTGACAAGATTCCTATTGAATTAAATATTGATAAGGAAAATGAAAGCCATGAGCATCGTGACTCGGCTGAGTACACGAAGTTGGTGAGTGAGACCACAGTGATGCAGATTCAAAACTTTCGATTCCAAATCCAATATTCTTTCCACCATGCCTCAGCTGCAAGTCATTTTATTAGAAGCTGGGGAGAAGATGACTTTCCTCATATGGTTCTGGAGGAATAAAGACTTTGAGGTGCCAGCCCTCTCATGGGTTCCATGTTGACATCCAAGTTTTGCAAGAAACATTTGGCATGACAGCATTGTGACAGTGGCCCTGTGGGACAAGGGACTCAATCTCAAGAGATCTAGATTTTAGACCTGTTTGACAACTCACTTCATTTCTTTAGACCTTTCCTTAATTTTACAGTGAGTAGCTGGGTTGGAAAATATTTTAGATCAGTGGTCTGTAAACTATGGCTCCTTGGGTCAAATCTGGCCTATTTTTCTAGATAAAATTTTATTGGAACATAGCTATGCCCATTTGCTCATGTCATTTTCTGTGGCTCCTTTCACACTCTAATGGCAGAGTTAAGTGGTTGTGACAGAGATCGTACGCCCTTGCAAAGCCCTTTACTGAGAAAGTTTGCTGACTCTTGTTTTCGGTCTTCTCTATTTTATTTTATTTTACTCTACCCTGTCTTATTTGTCAATGGAAGAACAAGCATTTACCTAAAGGAGAATTTTTGAAGTACATCTTCATCTAATGGGGGGCATTTGTTTTAGCCTGTACTGGTTTGGCTGTCATTGCAGAGGGTCTCTCAAGAAGCCTTTTTTCTCATTCCAGGAACTATGGAAGGTGTTTTCTAGGTCTCTATCACATTTCCACAAATACAGGTTCAATTAAAGTAACATTCCTTTTTTTTTTTTTTTTTTTTCTTTATGTTATGATGGATTACAAGCTTGTGAAATTTCAGTTGTACATTTTTGTTAGTCATGTTGTGGGTACACCACTTCCCCCTCCGTGCCCTCCCCCCACCCCCCCTTTTCCCTGGTAACCACCGATCAGATCTCCTTCTCAATATACTAATTTCCACCTATGAGTGGAGTCATATAGAGTTCGTCTTTCTCTGACTGACTTATTTCGCTTAACATAATGCCCTCGAGGTCCATCCACATTGTTGTGAATGGGCCAATTTCGTCTTTTTTTATGGCTGAGTAGTATTCCATTGTGTATATATACCACATCTTCTTTATCCAATCATCAGTTTCTGGGCATGTAGGCTGGTTCCACGTCTTGGCTATTGTAAATAATGCTGCGATGAACATAGGGGTGCAACGGACTCTTGAGATATCTGATATCAGGTTCTTAGGATAGATACCCAGTAATGGGATGGCTGGGTCATAGGGTATTTCTATTTTTAACTTTTTGAGAAATCTCCATACTGTTTTCCATAGTGGCTGTACCAGTTTGCATTCCCACCAACAGTGTATGAGGGTTCCTCTTTCTCCACAACCTCTCCAACATTTGTCGTTCTTGGTTTTGGATGTTTTTGCCAATCTAACGGGGGTAAGGTGATATCTTAGTGTAGTTTTGATTTGCATTTCCCTGATGATTAGCGATGATGAACATCTTTTCATGTGTCTATTGGCCATATTCATATCTTCTTTTGAGAAATGTCTGTTCATGTCCTCTGCCCATTTTTTGATCGGGTTGTTTGTTTTTTTGTTGTTAAGCAGTGTGAGTTCTTTGTATATTATGGAGATTAACCCTTTGTCGGATAAGTGGCTTGTAAATATTTTTTCCCAATTAGTGAGCTGTTTTTTTGTTTCAATTCTGTTTTCCCTTGCCTTGAAGAAGCTCTTTAGTCTGATGAAGTCCCATTTCTTTATTCTTTCTATTGTTTCCCTCAACTGAGGGGTTACAGTGTCCGAAAAGATTCTTTTGAAACTGATGTCAAAGAGTGTACTGCCTATATTCTCTTCCAAAAGACTTATTGTCTCAGGCCTAATCTTTAGGTCTTTGATCCATTTTGAGTTTATTTTGGTGTGTGGTGAAAAAGAATGGTCGATTTTCAATCTTTTGCATGTGGCTGTCCAGTTTTCCCAGCACCATTTGTTGAAGAGACTTTCTTTTCTCCATTGTAGGCCCTCTGCTCCTTTGTCGAAGATTAGCTGTCCATAGATGTGTGGTTTTATCTCTGGGCTTTCAATTCTGTTCCATTGATCTGTGCACCTGTTTTTGTACCAGTACCATGCTGTTTTGATCACTGTAGCTTTGTAGTATGTTTTGAAATCAGGGATTGTGATTCCGCCGGCTTTGTTTTTCTTGCTCAAGATTGCTTTAGCAATTCGTGGTCTTTTGTTCCCCCATATGAATTTTAGGATTGTTTGTTGAATTTCTGTGAAGAATGTTCTTGGGATTCTGATTGGGATAGCATTGAATCTGTATATTGCTTTGGGTAGTATGGACATTTTAACTATGTTTATTCTTCCAATCCATGTGCAAGGAATGTCTTTCCATCTCTTTATGTCATCGTCAATTTCTTTCAAGAAAGTCTTGTAGTTTTCATTGTATAGATCCTTCACTTCCTTGGTTAAGTTTATCCCAAGGTATTTTATTCTTTTCGTTGCGATTGTGAATGGGATAGAGTTCTTGAGTTCTTTTTCTGTTAGTTTATTGTTAGTGTATAGAAATGCTACTGATTTATGCACGTTAATTTTATACCCTGCTACTTTGCTGTAGTTGTTGATTATTTCTAATAGTTTTTCTGTGGATTCTTTGGGGTTTTCTATGTATAAGATCATGTCGTCTGCAAACAACGCGAGTTTTACTTCTTCGTTACCTATTTGGATTCCTTTTATTTTTTTTTCCTGCCGAATTGCTCTGGCCAGCACCTCCAGTACTATGTTGAATAGGAGTGGTGAAAGTGGGCACCCTTGTCTTGTTCCTGTCCTCAGAGGGATGGCTTTCAGCTTTTGTCCATTGAGTATGATGTTGGCTGTGGGTCTATCATATATGGCCTTTATTATGTTGAGGTACTTTCCTTCTATACCCATTTTACTGAGGGTTTTTATCATAAATGGGTGTTGGATCTTGTCGAATGCTTTCTCTGCGTCTATTGAGATGATCATGTGGTTTTTGTTTTTCATTTTGTTGATGTAGTGTATCACGTTGATTGACTTGCGGGTGTTGAACCATCCCTGTGTCCCTGGTATAAATCCCACTTGATCATGGTGTATAATCTTTTTGATGTATTGCTGTAATCGGTTTGCCAAAATTTTGTTGAGGATTTTTGCATCTATGTTCATCAGTGATATCGGCCTGTAGTTCTCCTTCTTTGTGTTGTCCTTGTCAGGTTTGGGGATCAGAGTGATGTTGGCTTCATAGAATGTGTTAGGGAGTTCTCCATCTTTCTCAATTTTCTGGAACAGTTTGAGGAGAATAGGTATTAAGTCTTCTTTGAATGTTTGGTAGAAATCTCCAGAGAAGCCGTCTGGTCCTGGACTCTTGTTTTTGGGGAGGTTTTTGATTACCGTTTCTATTTCCTTACTTGTGATTGGTCTATTCAGATTCTCCATTTCTTCCTGATTCAGTTTGGGGAGATTGTAGGAGTCTAGGAATTTGTCCATTTCTTCCAAGTTGTCCAATTTGTTGGCATATAGTTTTTCATAGTATTCTCTTATGATCTCTTGTATTTCATTGGTATCTGTTGTGATTTCTCCTCTCTCATTCCTGATTTTATTAATTTGCGCTTTCTCTCTTCTTTTCTTGGTGAGTCTGGCTAGGGGTTTGTCAATTTTGTTAATTCTTTCGAAGAACCAACTCTTTGTTTCATTGATCCTTTCTATTGTCTTTTTTGTTTCAATATCGTTTATTTCTGCTCTTATTTTTATTATTTCCCTCCTTCTACTGACTCTGGGCTTTGTTTGTTCTTCTTTTTCTAGTTCTGTTAGGTGTCGTTTGAGGTTGCTTACGTGAGCTTTTTCTTGTTTAGTGAGGTGAGCCTGTATTGCGATGAATTTCCCTCTTAGGACTGCTTTTGCTGCATCCCAAATGATTTGGTATGTCGTGTTCTCATTTTCATTTGTCTCCAGATAATATTTGATTTCTTCTTTAATTTCTTCAATGATCCATTGTTTGTTGAGAAGCGTGTTGTTTAGTCTCCACATTTTTGCACCTTTCTCTGCTTTTTTCTTGTAGTTGATTTCTAGTTTAATAGCGTTATGATCAGAAAAGATGCTTGATATTATTTCAACTCTCTTGTATTTATTGATGTTTGCTTTGGTTCCCAAAATATGGTCAATCCTTGAGAATGTTCCATGTGCACTTGAGAAGAATGTGTAACCTGCTGTTTTTGGATGAAGTGTTCTATATATATCTATTAAGTCCATCTGGTCTAATTTTTCATTTAATTCTATTATTTCCTTGTTGATTTTCTGTCTGGATGTTCTGTCCATTGGTGTTAATGGTGTGTTGAGGTCCCCTACTATTATTGTATTGTTGTTGATGTCTTCTTTTAGTTCTATTAAGAGTTGCTTTACAAATTTTGGTGCTCCTGTGTTGGGTGCGTATATATTTATAAGTGTTATGTCTTCTTGGTGGAGAGTCCCTTTTATCATTATATACTGTCCCTCTTTATCTTTCTTTATCTGTTTTGCTTTGAAATCTACCTTGTCTGATATTAGTATAGCGACACCTGCTTTCTTTTGTTCATTATTAGCTTGGAGTATTGTTCTCCATCCCTTCACTCTGAGTCTGTGTTTGTCTTTGGGGCTGAGGTGTGTTTCCTGGAGGCAGCATATTGTTGGATCTTGTTCTTTGATCCATCCTGCCACTCTGTGTCTTTTGATTGGGGAGTTCAATCCATTTACATTTAGAGTGATTATTGAGACGTGGGGGCCTACCACTCCCATTTTGTGTCTTGTTTTCCGGTTTTCTTCAGTTTCCTTTGTTTCTCGTCCCATGGTTTAATCTGTTCTGATGTAGAGCTACTACTCTCTGTTGTTGTCCTTCTACTTATCTCCTCTGCTCTTGGTTTTGTAGCCCCTTTCCTTTTTTGGATTTTTCAGGAATGAGGGTTTTCCTGAGGATTTCCTGAAGAGGAGGTTTTGTGGCAATGAACTCCCTTAATTTTTGTTTGTCTGGGAAAGTTTTTATTTCTCCATCGTATTTGAAGGATATTTTCACTGGGTAGAGAATTCTCGGCTGTAGATTTTTGTCCTTCAGATTTTTGAATATATCATTCCACTCTCTTCTAGCCTGTAAAGTTTCTGCTGAGAAATCTGCTGATAGCCTGATGGGGGTTCCTTTGTAGGTTAGTTTCTTTTGCCTGGCTGTCCTTAATATTTTCTCCTTGTCGTTGACTTTTGCTAGCTTCACTACTATATGCCGTGGAGTTGGTCTTCTTGCATTGATAAAGTTTGGAGATCTATTGGCTTCTGTCACCTGAAGATCCATCTCCCTCACCAGATTTAGGAAGTTCTCAGCCATTATTTCTTTGAATAGGTTTTCTGCCCCTTTCTCCTTCTCTTCTCCCTCTGGTATACCTATAATCCTTACGTTGCATCTCCTAATTGTGTCTGATAATTCTCGGAGAGTTTCTTCATTTCTTTTAAGTCTTGCTTCTCTCTCCTCCTCTGCCTGCAACAATTCTATATTGCCATCTTCCAAATTGCTAATTCTTTCCTCCATATTATCGGCCCTACTGTTCAGAGCATCTAGATTTTTCTTAATCTCCTCTATTGTGTTCTTCATTTCCAATATTTCTGTTTGGTTCTTCTTTATCGTATCAAACTCTTTTGTGACATAGCTCCTGAACTCGTTGAGTTGTCGGTCAGAATTCTCTCTTAACTCATTGAGAGTCTTAATGATGGCTGTTTTGAAGTCATCGTCATTTAGGTTATACATCTCATTTTCTTTGGGATTGTTTTCTGTGTATTTGTTGCTTTCTTTCTGTTCTGGAGATTTAATGTATTTTTTCATATTGCTTGATGTTGTTGATTTGTGCCTCCGCATGGAGATAGAGTTTAGTTGCTCCTTTCACTTGTTTCAGCTGCTGCGGTGGGAGGAGCAGCTGTTTATATTTCACCAACCAGGAACCCTGTCCGTAGTTGCTAACTGGGCCTGGGCCCCTCTTCGTAGCCACAGTGGCCCTTTGGATTCCCTCCTCTGCTGTGGGGGCCGTCACAGGGGGGCTTCAGGCTGCAGGTGCCTACTGTTGCAGCCCACCTAGATGTGCTCTCTCCTTGGGGTCTGCAACGGTGTTATGGGCTTTTCCAGCAGCCAGGGGTGGGATCACTTATATTTGTCGCTCCGTTGCTGTCGGCACCCACCAAATCTCACTTGTCCTCTATAGGTTGCAGGAGAGCTATTGGCATCTTCTACAGTCTGTGGTTAGTACACCTAGTTATGCTGCTTTTGCCCTGGGGTCTTCCAGCCTTGTGGCTGGCTGCTGGGTGCCTTCTACTGGTGCTGTGCAGAGGCTTTCCCTAAGGCTGCTGTGAGCCTGTAGGGTTTCCCCCTAGGCTACTAAGCTGGGTCTCTGGAACTCTCTCCAGTCCCAGTCCTCTCCGAGATCTCCGGCAATCCCTAGACCCACGGGGCGGGCAACGGCAGCTGGGGGTCGCCCCGCCCTCAGGGCTTCTCTCCTGGCCTCTCCCGGAGCCGTGAATGCTGGGCGTGGCCCCTCTGCCAATGGCAGACAGAGAGTTTTGTCTGCTGCCTGGGCGGAGCTCCGGCGCTTCCCCTCCTGGTCGCAGGACCGGCCTTTGAAAATTCCCCCCGCCCCGGTCCTCTCCGAGATCTCCGGCAATCCCTAGTCCCATGGGGCGGGCAACGGCAGCTGGGGGTCGCCCCGCCCTCAGGGCTTCTCTCCGGGCCTCTGCCGGAGCCGGAGCCGTGAATGCTCAGCGTGGCCCCTCTGCTAATGGCAAACAGAGAGTTTTGTCTGCTGCCTGGGCGGAGCTCCGGCGCTTCCCCTCCGGGTCGCAGGACCGGCCTTTGAAAATTCCCCCCGCCCCGGTCCTCTCCGAGATCTCTGGCAATCCCTAGTCCCACGGGGCGGGCAACGGCAGCTGGGAGATCTCCGTGCCCTCCGTGTCTCTCTCTGGGACCCTCCGGGCGCCCCCAGCACCAGGCTGGATCCCCCCGCCAATGGCGGGGAGAGACTCTCCCCGCGGGCTCAGGTGTGCAACTCCAAAGTTTCCCTCTGCGTTTAGGAGTAATTGCAGGGGGTTTAGATAGGGTTCTGGTCACCTGTTTCCACCGTCGCTCCTCTGTTGTGTTCTCGCTCCTGCCCTAGACGTGCGTGGATCCTCTGGGGGCGTCCGTTGGAAGAAAGCCGCTTGCGGGTACCAGGCTGCCCGTCGGGGTCGGAGAGCCCTCACCTATTTCCACATCCTCCCGGAGGAAAGTCCATCCACCTTCCGATGTATAGTCGCGTGGGTGTCTCAGACGTCCTGAGATGCTGTCTGGATATCCTTTGTCAAGCGATAAGTGTCCAAATAATTGTAGACTCGAAGGGCGAGAGACAAAGAGGACTACTCACGGTGCCATCTTGGCTCTTCCTCCTCGTAACATTCTACATTGTTTTTAATACCTAATATTGTAATAAATGCTCCAGATTAGAAAATTAATAATAATTTTATCTAC
Organism: Equus asinus; assembly: GCF_041296235.1. Lineage (NCBI taxonomy): Eukaryota > Metazoa > Chordata > Mammalia > Perissodactyla > Equidae > Equus > Equus asinus. The sequence goes on along the minus strand of NC_091808.1, from coordinate 24,297,152 downwards.
TTCATTCCAATAGATTTACTGCTTATTTCTTCACCTTAATATCTTCTGCATATTTTTCCCTGGCTTTTCTCAATGATATGGCTTCTCATTTCTGTTATTCTTTCATGAGATTGTGAGTCCTTGGATTGAAAGGAGTGTATGTGACTTATGTTTGTAGTCTGATAACTAACATAATGCCTAACACAGAGTAGACACTCAAGTGTTGAGTGAATGCCTGAGTGAATAATTTTGAATTTTAGGTTCAAAATTAGTCTGGATAATTCCCATGAATATTAGTTCAATAGAAAGTAAAGAACAGAATAGAGGAGCAGACACGAGTTGAATGGCATGGATACAGGACCAGGGAGAAGTCTGGGTACCCAAGAGACTCATGTAGAAGGAGGCCAAATAGATAGTTTGGCTTCCCAGTCAGGTTAGATACAGGGGATGTCTAACTGATATATCACTGAAGTGAAGAGAGAGGTACCCATCAGGTCTTTCATCCTTTGACTATAAGCAGCAAGACTGTGTTTAATCCTGGCTGGTAGGTGAAGCAAGAATTCCTTTTATTATTGATCCTGAGACAAATAGAGATAGCAGTTAACTAGATATGGGACTAGGATTCTGAAAAGTGGGCTCACACTGAAGTGGACTTTAATTAATATCCCAGGAGAATATTAACCTCAAGTTTGATTAACATAAAATATTTTATAATAAATAAGTAGAGTATGAAATAGCGAATTTACTAACCAGTTGAAATTAACATGTGCCACTAATTGATACAATAATAAAAATATCCACAGAAACAGCTAATGTTTATGAAGGATTTATTGGGTGCCAAGCATGTGATGAGTGCTTTACAGAGATTATCTCACTTAATCCTCACAGCAGGCTGTGAATCAGGTATGATTTTTGCTGCATTTTACAGATGGGAAAATACAGTTTAGAAAGTTTGTTAAATAGCTCGACTAAGTTCACATCTTAGTATCTGGTGCAGCTGAATTGCTAGGATTTACGTGGGGAGCTTTAAAATAAATACCAATGTCAAAGCCTCATTAGTCAGAGTTGAGAACCACTGACCTATCAAAGCATATTACTGAGAACTTAGCTTTGCCCTCCAGTTGTACCTTGTCAATACAAGGAAATGGTAATGGTTATGTAGCTTGAAAGAATAATTTTAAGATTTTGCTTCCTCTGTCTTCTATGTACTGTCCTTCTGTACGTATCCTTCACTGATCTGGCCTACCCATCTGTTGGCTGTTGTCTCCTGGAATGTTTCAGTCTGGAGTCTGGGTGACATAAAGTGTGCTATGTTTACATCTGCAAGTGCATCTATGCTTAGATGGGATTGCTGTTACTAGGACTTTGCTGCTCTTGTTGTAAATCTCCTTTTAAATAGCTGTTCAGTTATTATTATATTTTCCTATACTCTCTCAGCTGCACCAAATAGACTGTAGTTGATTAGGTTTTATTAAACCTAGTTAATTAGCTTTTATTAAATGCCTTATTGTATTAGTTTTGTATAATGATCGGTTTAACAGTGCTTATAAAAATGGCTGTAGATAATAAGTTTATGGTTCTAAACATTTCCATGTAGTCAAAAAAATTATATGAGACTGGATTCTGATCCACCTTGCTATATTTTCCAACATAATAATTTACCCTCCTTCCATTTCCAAACCAAGCAACATTATTGAAATGAAATACCACCACAACAATAGAAAAATGAGCAAAAGGCATAAATACACAGTTCAGAAAAATTAAGTACAAAAATAAATAAGAAATGCAAAAATAGTTTAATTTATTCAAATAATTTAAGAATTGTCAATGGAATATAGTTTTTTTTAAATTGAGGTAACATTGGTTTATAACATTATATAAGTTTTGGGTGTACATCATCATATGTTGATTTCTTTGTAGATTACATCAGGTTTATCACCCAAAGACTAATTACAACCTATCACAACACACATGTGCCTAATCACCCCTTTTGCCCTCCTCCCTCCCCGCTTCCCCTCTGGTAAGCACTCATCCAATCTCTGTCTCTATGTGTTTGTTTGTTGTTTTTGTTTTCTTCTATTTATGAGTGAGATCATACGGTATTTGACTTTCTCCCTCTGACTTACTTGGCTAAGCATAATACCCTCAAGGTCCACCTGTGTTGTCACAAATGGCAAGATTTCATCCATTTTTGTGGCTGAGTAGTATTCCATTGTGTATATACCACATCTTCTTTATCCATTTGTTCCTTCATGGGCACCTAGGTTGCTTCCAAGTCTTGGCTATTGTGAATAATGCTGCAGTGAACATAGGGGCGCATATATCTTTAGGCATTCATGTTTTCATGTTCTTTGGATAAATACCCAGCAGTGGAATAGCTGGATCATATGGCAGTTCTATTCTTAATTTTTTGAGGTATCTCCATGCTGTTTTCCATAGTGGCTGCAACAGTTTGTACTCCCATCAGAGGAGAGTTCCCTTTTCTCCACATCCTCTCCAACACTTGTTATTTCTTGTCTCATTAATTATAGACATTCTGATGGGCGTGAGATGATATCTCATTGTAGTTTTGATTGGCATTTCCCTGATAGGTAATGATGTTGAACATCTTTTGTGCCTGTTGGCCTTCTGTATATCTTCTTTGGAGAAATGTCTATTCAGATCTTTTGCCCATTTTTTAATTGAGTTATTAGTTTTTTTGTTGTTGAGACATATGAGTTCTTTATATATTTTGGATATTAACCCCTTATCAGATATATGATTTGCAAATATCTTCTCCCAATTGTTAGGTTGTCTTTTTGTTTTGTTGATGGTTTCCTTTGCCATGCGGAAGGTTTTTAGTTTGATGTAGTCCCATTTGTTTATTTTTTCTATTGTTTCCCTTGTCAGGTCAGGCATGGTGCTTGAAAATGTGTTGCCAAGATTGATGTCAAAGAGAGTACTGCTTATCCTTTCTTCTAGAAGTTTCATGGTTTCAGGTCTTACATTCAAGTCTTTAATCCATTTTGAGTTAATTTTTGTGTATAGTGTGTGTAGTGTAAGACAATGATCTACTTTTGTTCTTTTGCATGTGGCTGTGCAGTTTCCCAACATGATTTATTGAAGGACTTTCCTTTCTCCATTGTATGATCTTGGCTCCCTTGTCAAAAATTAGCTGTCCATAGAGGTGTGGGTTTATTTCTGGCTCTTGATTCTCCTCCAGGGATCTGTGTTTCTGTTTCTGTGCCAGTATTATGGTGTTTTGATTACTATAAGAATGTAGTATGTTTTGAAATCAGGGAGTGTGATACCTTGAGTTTTGTTCTTTTTCCTCAGAATTCCTTTGGCTATTCAGGGTCTTCTGTTGTTCAATATAAATTTTAGCATTCTTTGTTCTGTTTCTGTGAAAAGTGTTGCTTGAACTATGATAGGGATTGCATTGAATCTGTAGATTGCTTTAGAAAATATGAACATTTTAACTATGTTAACTTTTCCAATCCATGAGCAAGGAATATCTTTCCATTTCTTTGTGTCTTCTTCGATTTCTTTCAACAATGTTTTTATGGTTTTCAGTGTACAGATCTTTCACCTCTTTGGTTAAGTTTATCCCTAGGTATTTTATTCTTTTTCTTGCAATTGTAAATAAGATTGTATTCTTAATTTCTCTTTCTGCTACTTCATTGTTAGTGTACTGAAACGCAACTAACTGATTTTTGTATGTTGATTTTATATCCTGCAACTTGACTGTATTCATTTATTATTTCTAAAAGATTTTTTAGTGGACTCTTTAGAGTTTTCTATATATAAAATCATGTCATCTGCAAATAGCGACATTTTCACTTCTTCCTTTCCAATTTGGATCCCTTTTATTTCTTTATCTTGCCTGATTGCTCTGGTTAGGACTTCCAATACTATATTAAATGAGTGGCAAAAGTGGACATCTTTGGTTCCAGTTCTTAGAGGGATAGCTTTCAGTTTTTCTCCACTGAGAATGATATTAGTTATGGGTTTGTCATATATGGCCTTTATTATGTTGTGGATACTTTCCTTCTATATTCATTTTATTCAGAGTTTTTTAAATCATAAATGGATGCTGTGTCTTATCAAATGCTTTCTCTACATTTATTGAAATGATCATGTGATTTTTATTCTTCATTTTGTTAACGTGGTGTATCATGTTGATTGATTTGCTGATGTTGAAACATCCCTGCAACCCTGGAATAAATCCCACTGGACTATGGTGTGTGATCTTTTTAATGTATTGTTGTATTTGATTTGCTAGTATTTTCTTGAGGATTTTTGCATCGATGTTCATCGGTGATATTGGCCTGTAATGTTCTTTTTTTGTGTTGTCCTTGTCTGGTTTTGGTATCAAGGTAGTGCTGGCTTCATAGAATGTGTTGAGAAGCTTCCCCTCCTCTTCAATTTTTGAAAGATTTTGAGAAGGATAGGTATTAAATCTTCTTTGAATGTTTGGTAGAATTCACTGGGGAAGCTGTCTGGTTCTGGACTTTTATTTTTTGGGAGGATTTTGATTGCTGTTTCGATCTCCTTACTGGTGATTAGTCTATTCAAATTCTCTACTTCTTCTTGATTCAGTTTTGGTAGGTTGTATGATTGTAAGAATTTATCCATTTCTTCTAGATTATCCCATTTGTTGCATATATCTTTTCATAGTATTCTCTTATAATCTTTTGTATTTCAGAGGTGTTCCTTCTAATTTCTCCTTTTACATTTCTGATTTTATTTATTTGAGACTTCTGTCTTTTTTTCTTAGTGATCCTAGATAAACACTTGTCAATTTTGTTTACCTTTTCCAAAGAACCAGCTCTTAGTTTCGTTGATTTTTTCTATATTTTGTTTAGTCTCTATTTCATTTATTTCTGATTTTTATTATTTCCTTCATTCTTCTGATTTTGGGCTTTGATTGGTCCTTTTTCTAGTTCCTTTAGGTGCGCTGTTAGACTGTTTATTTAGGATTTTTTTTGTTTGTTGAGGTAGGCCTATATTGCTGTAAACTTCACTCTTAGAACTGATTTTGCTGTATCCCATAAATTTTGGCATGTTGTATTTTCGTTTATCTCCAGGTATTTTTTTGATTTCTCCTTTGGTTTCTTGATTGACTCAATCATTGTTCAATAGCATTTTGTTTAATCTTCACATATCTGTGGCTTTTCCAACTTTCTTCCTGTACTTGATTTCTAGTTTCATACCATTGTGGCCAAAAAAGATGCTTGGTATTATTTCAATCTTCTTAAATTTATTTAGACTTGTTTTGTGGCCTAGATATGTATATTCTGTGATTTGGGGATGGAATGTCCATCTGGTCTAATATATCATTTAAGGGCAGTGTTTCCTTATTGTTCTTCTATTTGGATGAGCTATCCATTGGTGTAAGTGGAGTGTTAAAGTCCCCTACTATTGTGTTACTGGCTATTTCTCCTTTTATGTCTGTTAATAATTGCTGTATATATTTAGGTGCTCCTATGCTGGGTGCATAGATATTTACAAGTTTTATATCCTCTTATTGGATTGTTCCCTTTATCATTGTGTAGTGCCCTTCTTTGTCTCTTGTAACAGTTTTTGTTTTAAAGTCTATTGTATCTGATATAAGTATTCCTACCCCAACTTTCTTTTCATTGCCCTTTGCAAGGAGTATCTTTTTCTATCCCTTCACTTTCAGTTTGTGGGTGTCTTTAGGTCTGAAGTGTGTCTCTCGTATGCAGTATATATAAATGTGTCTTGTTTTTTTTATCCAGTTGGCCACCCTATCCCTTTTGATTGGAGCATTTACTCTATTGATATTGATAAGAATTTACTTATTGCCATTTTGTTACATTTTTTCTGGGTGTTTTAGTAGTTCTCTGTTCCTTTCTTCTTCTCGTGCTCTCTTTCATTGTGGTTTGAAGGCTTTCTGTAGTGTTGTGTTGGATTCCTTTCTCTGTTTTTTTGTGTATTTATTATATGTTTCTGGTTTGTGATTATCATGAGGTTCATATATAATAATCTACATATAGAGGAAGCTATATTAAATTAATGGTCTCTTTAGGTTGACCTCCTTCTAAAAGCTGTGGTCTTTGACTCCCCTCCTCCCAATTTTATGTTTTTGATATCATATCTAACCTCGTTTTCTGTGCATGTGTATCTGTTACCCTCTTATCATGGAAATAGATAATTTTAGTGCTTTTGTCTTTTGACTTTCATATTAGCTTCATAGGTGACTGACCTGCTATCTTTACTGTATATTTGCCATTGATTTTATTGTTTTGTGCTTTTTTTGATGATTTTCTTATTTCCATTTGTGGTCTTCCTTTTTTCCAATTAAACAGGTCCCTTTAGCACTTCTTGTAAGGCTGGCTTCTTGGTGATAAACTTCTTTAGTTTTTGATTGTCTGGGAAGCTCTTTATATCTCCTTCCATTCCGAATGATAACCTTGCCAGGTAGAGTATTCTTGGCTGTAGGTTTTTTCCTTTCAGCACTTCAAATATATTGTGCCACTCCCTTCTGAGTTTCTGCTGAGAAGTCAGCTGATAGACTTATGGGGTTTCCTTGGTAAGTAACTCATTGCCTTTCTCTTGCAGCTTTTAGAATTCTCTTCTTATTTCTAATTCTTGACATTTTAATTATAATATGTCTTGGTGTGGCCTCTTATGGTTTATCTTGTTTGGTGGTCTCTGTGCTTCTTGTACCTGGATGTATGTTTCCTTCCTTAGGTTAGCAAAGATTTCAGCTATTGTTTATTCAAATAGATTCTCTGCCCCTTTGTCTCTCTATTCTCCTTCTGGGACACCTATCATATGGATGTTAGTGTGCTTGATATTGTCCCAGAGGTTCCTTAGACTGTCCTCATTCTTTTAAATTCTTTTTTCTTTCACGTGTTCAGCTTGGGTTATTTCCTCTAGTCTTTCAACTAGCTCACTGATCTGTTCTTCTGCATCATCTATTCTGCTATTGAGTCCCTCTGGTGAATTTTTCATTTCCAGTATTGTTTTCTTCATTCCTGATTGTTTCTTTTTTATGTTTTCCAATTCTTTGTTGAAGTTCTCACTGAGTTTGTCCATTCTCCTCCCAAGATCAGTGAGCATCTGTATGACTATTAGTTTATACTCTTTGTCAGGTAGATTGTTTTTCTCTGTTTCATTTAGTTCTTTTTCTGTGGTTTTGTCCTGTTCCCTTACTTGGAACATATTCCTTTGTCTCTTCCTTTTGCCTCTTTCTCTCTGCTTGTATCTATGTATTAGATGGGTCAACTACATCTCCTGATCTTGAAGAAGTGGCGTTATGTAAGAGATGACTTATGATGCCCAGCAGCATGCTTCCCTCTTGTCACCAGTTCCAAATGCTCTAGGCATGTCCCCTGTGTGGGCTCTGTGTGTCCTTCTGTTGTGGAAGAGTTGCTTTTGCTGCAGGTGCCTGGGGAGGCTAGGCTGTTCCCTTAGCTGACTGATTGTAAGCAGCTGCATATGGCTGCCATAGTCCTTTCAGTCACTTTACTGAGTGTGGGGAACCCCAGCACAGTTGGCTGCAAGTTTTAATAGCACATTCCTGCTGTACTTTTTCTGTTAGGTTAGTAGGCCCCCAGTGTGGTTGCTAGGCTCATGGACTTACAATTGCTGTAGGCCTCCAGCCTGCAAGGCTGTTATCAATTCTCTCAGGATTGCAGCTGTGTGTGGCTTGCCCCAGGCATGGGAGTACTCAGTTGTTCTAGGCTTGAGAAGCGCATGTCTGCTGTAGCTGCTAAGCCCCACCACCTGCAGGGTCACACATGCTATCAACACAGTCCTGCCCCATGTGCACCCCTCAATCCACTGAAGCAGACCAAGTTGCCCCACGGCAGAGGCTCCACACACTCCAACAATGCAGGCCCGCCCCTTGTGCATGCCCTGCCCGGCAGAGACAGACCCATTGCCAGATTGTAGAGGTCCCAGGTACCCCACCTATGTGGGCCCACAAGTTACCTGAGGGCTTGCTGTTGCGTGGGGCCAGTCTGCCTGGCAGGCTGCCTTCCCTGGCTGAGCTGGATTAAATTGGCGCTCTAGTGGTTGGGGCAGACCCTGGGCTAAAAGTTCTGGGGAAGAATTCCAGTGGTGTCTGCCAGCTTCAGTGTCAGCATGCCTGTAGTAAGGTCACAATAATGGCTGCCAGCAATGTCAGTCCCTGAGGACATAGTCCCAGCCTGAGGAGGCTCTCACTTCTCAGTGAGATGTGTCCAGAGTCCATCAAGTTAGTCTCTTTTCACCAAAGGAGTGTGCATCTTTCTTTCTGGTGATTTTAGGTTATTTTATGAAATGAGTGAATTTGTGCATGGGCCCTTTAAGAGCAGGCTTTTTCCCCCATTATGTCCAATAGCTTTTCTGGACGTATTCCCTGTTGTAGTTAATAGCCAGCAAAGCCAGATATTATGACACTTGTCTCTGTCATGCTGAGTCCTGAAGCTGCTTATTGTGGTAAATCTCCCCCACTAAGATCCCCTGCTCCTCTGGGGAAGGCTGCATACCTTAGGATTGCTCCCAGCCAGCCATGAAGTGGTGCAGCTAAAGGTGGCTTTTTTCTCTCCAGAAAGGAATTTCTGCCTCTTCCACCTCAGGCAGGACTGTCCCTTGTTGTAAGGGTTCTTTTTAGGCAGTTTTCAGTTCTCTCTCAGGGGTAATTATTCCAAGAGTAGTTGTAAGTTTGTTGTGTCTGTGGGAGAAGGTGAGTTCAGAGACTGCCTACTTGACACGGTCTCCTGAATATAGTTTTATATGTAAATTAGCAACAGCTTTTCTATAGACTTTTTGCCTAAGAATATAATTTACATATTTATTATTTTTATTGTCCATGATGTCCTCATGCTAGAATGTAAGCTCCACAAGGGAGGGAATTTTGTCTGTTTTGTCCAGTGACATGTTGTAAGAACTGAAACCAGGGCCTGTGTCCTGAAATAGACACTCAATAACAATTACTAGTCAAAAGAAATAATTACTGAATGGATTATTTTAAATATGAGTAAGTGTGTGTGTGTGTGTGTGTGTGTGTGCACCATTAATAAACGTGTGGTGAATTTCATGCAGTACTAAATGACTGGCAGGAGTAAAACTTCATAGAACATTTCTGAAGAGCAATCTGTGAAGAGGTATCAAGTTTTTGTTAAATATTTATTTTACTTGAGTTATTATTTACTTACACTTCTAGAACTGTGCTTTGAAAATATAATCAGTGAAGTGCATATTTATAGACAGAAAATTCTATTCATAGCATTGATAATCATAAGGGAAACAAAAATCCATGAATGTTAAATAAAATATGGCATTTGTCATTCTTTCAAAACAGACTAAATAATGTGAAAATGCAATGATATCATGTTAAATTAAAAAAATGGAGGGTAGATAAATAGAGCATGTTTCCAATTTTGTGAAAGTTGAGAAAGAGAGACAAATGATTAAACCAAAGTGTTCATAGTAATCATATCTGTGTGGTGAGAATAAGATTGCTTTTCAGTTTTTTCTTTGTCATATTATGAAATGCATGACATTTCTATGTGAATATGCATTACTTTGTTAATCAAAAAAATACTTCATTTAGGGAAAACTAGCTTTATTATTTTCCAGCCCTGAGGCTACATTAAAAATCCATTGTAATGTAACCTCCTGAGGGCAAGATGTTTCATCTGCCTTGTTCATTGGTGGATTTCCCATGCCTAGAATAGTGTTGGGATGAAGCAACACTTATAAATATTTTTGAATAAATGAATGAATGCACAAACAAATGATATGCCTCCCTCTCTAATGGCTATTTTATTTCTTTAATTAATTAATTAATTGATTAATTTTTATTGAGGTAACATTGGTTTATAATATATAAATTTCAAATGTATACTGTTATTTTCGACTTCTGTGTAGACTACATCATGTCCCTGTCAAAAAAAGGTCCAGTTTCCATCTGTCACCGTAAACATGTCCCCCTGTACCCCTTTCACTCTCCTCCCACCTTAAAGCATTAAGTGTAAGGAGACTGATTACTTTCTTTTCTTGTAGAGTTGAGCAATTAATCTATCCTTCATTAAGCATTAATTAAGTTCCCCTTCATACTATGTCTTCTTTCCACTGAAGAGAGACTACTTTCTCATGGACTGAAAATGATCTTTGAGAGTTTGCTTGTTGGGGAGGGAGGTGACCAATACATGGCAGATGTGAATTTTAGCGTATATGAGATTTAAAATGATTATGACAGAAATCTTTTACGTTCAGTAAGTGCCTTTAAATTACCCCTGTGTCCTCAGATTTAAAGAGGAAAACTAATTAATCAATTAGCAATGTTATTATCTTGCTACCCAATGAAAGTGTTTTTAGTCCACCACTTATGGAGAACAAAAGGAGTATAAGAATACTCACAGATTTTGCTGACATTACTGTTGGGGATGAAAAATGACAGTTGATGAGCAATGTAAGACAACGCTATATTGTGCTTCATCGTAATTCAATAAGGGGATGTCTTCACCTAATTTTTACCATGTACCATGCAGTTTAGACTCATGCAAATAGATAGAGCCTTATTTAAAATTTTATCTTGTTTGCATATTTTCTCAAAACTAAAATAGTAAATGAAGGACTTAAGGTAAGTCCTGAGGGAATGTAATGGTAATGTTTATGTTGTAATTTAATAGTAAATAACACGACACCCATCAGTACAGTGATTTGGCTATTTTACAGAGAGCTCTTGCCTTATTTTTTCTCTAGGACTCCGAATTTCCCACAGATATGATGCCAAATCCAAACCTGTATTTATGTAAGGAAAATATTGGTCCAGCAAAATTTGACTACAAGCTGAATGACATATTTAGACTTCATGAGCTTCCAGTGAGCTGGTAGGATTCTTGACGTTTTATTAATGCCTTGGAGATTTTACTGTCATGTCTAAATGGTGGTGCTTTTGTAGCCAATCATGGTCGAAGTAGTGTGCTCTTAGCCTGTTTGGAAACGGCCACTCATTCAACAGTGATAGCATCCATTTACAGCTGCTGCAAGAATCTTAAAACTAATTGGTTTAGGCACTTGGTGGCAGTACAGACTATGTGCACCATTGTGCATTTTGATTGTAGAGCTTTCAGTTCAGGCTTAAAATAAGCACAAATCACTTGTGGAGAGGTTTGTAGGATTTATTTTAAAGGTAAGAGGTCAGCAACTACGCATTTCATTTGATGATTTTACTTACAATTTTAGCTATGTGTGTTTTTTCCTCATTAACAAATCATTTATTTTGTTTGTTTTGAGGATCATAGTTTCATAAACCATAACACATCAACTTAAACACAAAGTTTATTACTTAGTATTTATTAAAATGCATTATTTTATGAATATACATATTTATATTCATAGGAAACATCTTAAATCTTGTAAAATTTATGCTACTATTATTCAGAGTTTTTGAGAGAAATATTTCTGTGGGAAATCTGTAAGTATACATTCTATCAATCATACAGTTCTGTGGTACATTACAATTTTAGTAAGTGGTCAGCTTTCATAGACAATCAGGGATCTATCATTTTGATTATCGTTTAGGTAAGTAATATTATTTTCTTGCATTTGTTCATATAATCCCAAGTTTATGTCCTTGATCTTCCAGAAATCTACAACTTGTACAAAAATGTGTGGCAAACATTATATAATTGCCCTATTATACTTAATGAGGACAAAATGTCTCAGAATAAGAAGTTCACCAATTCTGATAGCTTACATGCATTTACCTGTGCTGTTTTTTTTTTTTTTATTTGCAAAGTTTCCTCTGCTCTGGTGACCATAAGTCTAATTTACTTTCTAAACCCTAATTGTTTGATTATTTCCATGTAGCAAGATCATTGTCTATGGTACCCTGCTTAAGAGCACAGTAGATACGATCTTATCTGCTGTGACCAAAACCAAGGTTAATGAGTTGAAAGGTCTGTTGGTAAAGGGAACCATAAAAATGATGCATTCATACTGCAAGTATTCTATTTTGACTAAAAATAGTGCATTTGCATTCACGTGCCAGTCTTTTGATGTAAGGCCATGGCTTTCTCTTTGATTAAGTGACTATTGATTGGAATTCTACACCATATTTCTTGCATAAGCTATACCAATAATTCATCATTTACAATTTCAATTTGGTGATTTCCTTAATCTGAAACAAGAACTTCAGATACTCAGAAGATGATCTCTTCACCTTTGCATGGCGTTAATTTAATTTTCATTGACAGCAATTCTCCTTATCACACTCATATTTCCCCACCTTGATTAATCTTTGATTACTTTACAACAGCAAACCCAACTGGCTTATAAGGAGGGCTGGGAGCAAACTGCTTTGATTCTTGGTACTCATGGACCTTAGCTGGGAGCAGCCTGTGCTGGTCTCCTTGGGCGTGGTCTGAGAGCTCTGGGCCATCGGCGTGCAGTGAGACAGCTAGTGGGCTTTACAGAGAGAATGGGAAATGTTAGTCAATCCAACAATTAAGTGGAGGTTAAGGTAAAATCTTCTATTAAAGAAAATGTGGGGGCCAGCGCGGTGGTGTAGGGGTTAAGTTTATATGCTCCGCTTTAGCGGCCCAGGGTTCACGGGTTCAGATCCTGGGCACAGACCTACACACTGCCCATCAAGCCATGCTGTGGTGGCACCCCACATACATGATAGAGGAAGATTAGCACAGATGTTAAGCTCAGCAACAATCTTCCTCAAGCAAAAAGAAGATTGGCAATGGATGTTAGCTCAGAGCCAATCTTGCTCACCAAAAAAAAAAGAAAATTTGGAGAAGAGAAAGAGGGAAACATTTAATTCTTCTTCTTCTTCTTTTTTTTGAGGAAGATTAGCCCTGAGCTAACATCTGCCACCAATCCTCCTCTTTTGGCTGAGGAAGACTGGCCCTGAGCTAACATCCATGCCCATCTTCCTCTACTTTATATGTGGGACACCTGCCACAGCATGGCTGGACAAGCCATGCCATGTCTGCACCCCGGATCCGAACTGGCAAACCCTGGGCTACTGAATCAGAACGTGCTAACTGGACCACTGTGCCACCAGGCCAGCCCCCACGTTTAAGTCTTAATCAAAGACAAAGTGTGGATTTTAGCTTAATTTATTTGCAGCATTTGGAAATACAGCTGCCCTATTAACAACTACTGCAACCCAGGGAATAATTTCTCTCCCACAATCTTCACTAGTTAGCCCATTAGGAGAGAAGACTCTGGCATCGTGAGTTAGGAAGTAAAAAAAATGAATCACTAGTAGAAAGAATAGTCACTCGTCTTCTAGAGTAACACACATCAAAGGAAGATGAAGCCCTGACTTGAGACAGGTCGTTTACCTGGGCTTTTGCTGCCCATCTCCTTCATTTCCAGTTTGTTTCAGTTTCTGCTTCCTTATGCCACTGTTTTTTCTTTGTCATGTGCTTGTTTCTCTCTCACCTATTTTGTTCTACTTCTTTCTCTATACTCTCGTTCTATACTACCAGCCCTTAACTAGCCATTATATAAAATTCAATTGTAAGTTTTTAGTGTTTCTCAAGTAATTTTATATTCTCTATTCTTAATTTTAAAATCAAATCGCCCATGACGATGACTTTATTTATTTATTTATTTTTTGTCAGTTGCCATCAGTGGAAATAAAGTTCTTCTGTAGTATATAGTTTCCTTAACTTCATCAATATGACAATAATAATAATGAAAATGATAATGAAAAAATATAAATAAAAACAGTAAACTACATTTTACTAAGCTTCTATAAAAGCCGGGATTCAGCTGTTTTACACATACTTTTACTTTTGTATTTCTGTGAGGCAGATATTAATTTCCCCATTTCTCTCCTTCTTTCTCTCTGTCTGTCTTTCTCTCTGTTTTTCTCTCTCTCTCTCTCACACACACACACACATACGTACACGCAAATGAGGCTCAGAGATTTTGAGACTCATAAAGAAAGAATTTGTATCAGGTCTGGTTAACTCAATAGCAAACTACAGGGGCCAGCCGCAGTGGCGCAGCAGTTAAGTTCACACATTCCGCTTTGGTGGCCTAGGGTTCACTGGTTCAGATCCCAGATGCAGACATGGCACCGCTTGGCAAGCCATGCTGTGGTAGGCGTCCCACATATAAAGTAGAGGAAGATGGGCATGGATGTTAGCTCAGGGCCAGTCTTCCTTAGCAAAAAGAGGAGGATTGGAAGCAGATGTTGGCTCAAGACTAATCTTCCTCAAAAAAAAAAAAAGAGCAAACTATGAAATAGTGAAAAAGCCACACATTATTTTAAAGAAAAATACTGAGAGAATAGTTTCTACTTTTACAATTGCGCATACAATTTTGCCAGCAACCTACAACTATATGGCCTATGAGTTTGGCCAAAATCCTTTTTTATCCCTGACAAGCAGGGCCTAGGTTCTTTAACTTTAAATATTAAAATAATTAATTAGATTGTGTTTAAGTGCAGAATTTGTTAATTATATGTTCTTTCCCTGGAAAAACAGATTTATTAAAATGTATTTTTTACTATATTTTTCTAACAAGGTCATCATAAAATAAAAGCATATTAATTTCAGATAATTTAAAATTTCTTAATGTCTTACTAATTTTTATTTTTATAGACAGCAATTCCATAGGTCAAAGAACCAGAAGGATTTTAAATTGAATTAGTTAAGAGAGTTTTTAAGTTCAGATTTAGGTAGATGTTTTTCTCCTACTGTTTTTTCTTTGTTTTTCTGAGGATGATTTGTCCTGAGCTAACGTCCGTGCCAGTCTTCCTCTGTTTTGTATGTTAGTCACTGCTACAGCACAGCTGCTGATGAGTGGTGTAGGTCGGCACTCAGGAACCGAACCTGGGCCACCGAAGTAAAGAGCTGAGCTTAACCACTAGGCCACGGGGCCAGCCTCACCTTTTCCTACTTTTACAAGATGGTTCCCATCAACCTAGAAAATGTCCTCCAGTAACTCCCATTGGCTAAAAAATATATATATTTTTTCTTGACCAGATCACTCCCCACCAGACCTATGCTGTTTTCTCAGAAGCCGTTCTGCCTCCTTTTCACTAAGAAGCTTGGCAGAAATGCTGCCTGAGCTAACAGCTCCACTTGCTCTCCCCATTCTCCTCTCCAGTGGAGTTCCCTTCCTTTACTCTGCTCTGAAACTACTCTTGTCAGTCATTACCTGCTGCTTCCGGGCCAACCACCAGGGCTGTAGTATCTGTTCTCACTTTCCTCACCTCTCCGCTGCAGTCAGTGCAACCCAGCACCCCTGCTTTTCCCTTCTGACTCCCAGGCGTCCTGCTCAGCGGGCTGCTCCTCTTCACCAGACTTCTGATTGATTGACGCCAGCTCCCTAACCCCGGCCAGCTTCATCTTCTCACTATCTCCACTTGCTCAGGTGGCCTCTGCCACTCCCAGGCTTTAAATATGCTCCATATGTTGATAATACCCATGGGGATGTCCCTACCATTAGCATCTCCCCTGCACTTGAATATCTAATAGGCTTCTCCAAATTTTCATGTCCAGAAAGAACTCTTTTTTTCCAGCTAGAAAACCTGTTCTTCTAATCTTCCTCATTTTTACAAAAGCAAAATGTGAACTTAGGTGAATTTACTCAAGCTGAAAGCAGAAGAGTCATTTGCATTCCTCATTCTCGCGCTCCGCGGTTCCCACTGGTAGATCTGCCAGTAAGTCTGACGGGCTCTTCCCTCAGAATATATTTACATTTTTCCATCTCTCACACTATCACCAAAGCCTACTAATTCACCCTACCTCACCCCATAATAACTCACTCACTTCACAATAGCCAGACAGGCCTTTTAAAAATGTAAATCAGATCATAAGATTCCCTGCTTTAAAAACAACAATGTCTTTCTCTTGTTTTAAAATAAAATCTAGTCTTCTTACAGGGGCCTGCCGGGCTCTGCAGGTTGAGTGTCTTGCTTACCTCCTTGGCCACGTGCTCACCTGTGTTGCCTACCCAGTACCATCAGCTCCCCAGGCTTCTCACTATTCTGCAAACATGTCACCCTTATTCCTGCCCCCAGGGCCTTACACTAGCTCTGTTCGCTACTTGTGTTGTTACTGCTCCAATTTTTGCATGTTTGGCTTATTCTTATCTCTAATATCTCAATTCAAATGTCACCTCCTTAGAGAGGCCCTCCCTGAAAAATGAATATTTTACTCCTCACTTCTCCAGTCACTCTCATGCCCATCATTCTACTTTATTTCTGTCCTGCTTCTCAGTAGTCATACAGCATAAATTTTAAAGTATTTTATAAAAATTTAAAAAAGAACATGAAATGTTAGTGTTTTTCCAATTTATGTGTGGCAGAGACTGGCTAGATGCTCATCAATCCAGTTTCCTCTTCCCTGGGCCCATGGGAAGACTCTATCTCCTGTGTTCTGAAGTGAGCTAAGCTGTGTGACTAACTGTTTCGAAAGCCAGTTGTACCATTTTCAGGCCCAACCCCTGAGACTTCCATTGGAATTCTCTGATTTCTCCATCTTCATCCTCATAGCTGAAATCACAGGACTTCACAAGGGATGAGCCGCATGCTAGAAGGAGCATGGATCCCTGAGTCACGTGTTGCTCAGAGTTCCCTGACTTTCATCAACTGTTGCCTGAGGTACTGCTCTAATTGTCCTGACTAGTGCACTATATTTTTGTGAAAATAGATGAGTTAGGTTATATGAGACGAGTGAAGTTTTTTTAAAAAAAGAAAGACTGAAGGTACTTTCACATTTACTCATTCATTCAACAATAATTTATTGAGCGCTGGTCAGGCACTATTTTGGGCAATTGACTAAATACACAGAAATCTGTTCCCAGGGAGCTTACATTTGTTGCAGGGAACAGGTAATAAACCAATGATGAGTACAAATATGCCATAGTATGTTTGTTGACGTAAATGCTGTAGAGAATCATAAAGTAGGACGGAGGGAGATGGAGGGCAGCGTGGCTTCATGTTTAGAGGGAGCAGGCAGGAGTGTTCTGAGAAGACAACATGTAATGACAACCTGATGTAGGGGAGACAATGAGACATGCAGAGAACTCAAGAAGAAAATT
Source organism: Equus asinus (assembly GCF_041296235.1). Taxonomy (NCBI): domain Eukaryota; kingdom Metazoa; phylum Chordata; class Mammalia; order Perissodactyla; family Equidae; genus Equus; species Equus asinus. The sequence continues at coordinate 24,280,163 of NC_091808.1, read as the reverse complement.
AGAGTCAGAGGAAACAGCGAACGCAAAGCCCTTGGGGTGGGAGCATGTCCAAACTGTTCCAACAAGGAGTCCAGTGTAAGGAGAGTGAACTTGGAGAAGAGAAGAAAATAAAGTTCATAGGGACCAACGAGGGTGTGACTTAGGGCCTTATAGATCACAGGAAATTTGAATTTTATTCTGAGAATACTGGAAAGCTATTAGAGGATTTTGAGAAGAAATGTGCTACCTGATTTACACGATTGCTCTGACTGGTGGGTGGAAACTAGGCTGTTGTACGGGCTACGGGTCGATGTGGACAGGACCCCTAGAGTGAGCTGTGAGCGCAGTTCACATCTGTGTTTGCTGCCTGGCAAGAGGTTAGGTTCATATCAGTACTCTTCCATGTGCTTCCACAGAAGCAGACACCAGAAATAAAGAAAAAATGACTAAGTAGCTTTTAATGCAAAAAATGGGCATTATAAAAATGTGATTTTTTTACCAAGGGTCAATATAAAGCTTATTGTTTTGCTGTAAGTTATATGTTTTCAAGAAACCACTAGTTATATTTAAAATTAAATATTGAATCCTTTTTATAACTATAAATTAAACTAGTATTTTACTATGTATATTTATAACAAGCTTAAATTATATTGGAACTTTTTTCATGTTTGTATACCCCAAACAAGCAACATATTAGAGCACAGTATATATTTATTTAAATTTTGAATTATCAAAGGGAAGGAACTTACAGTTTCTTGAAGCTTCAAACAAATTCTCCTTAGGAGCATAATAATTACATGCAGATAAAAATATTTGTAATCATTATTTATAAGCAGTGTGCAGAATAATTTAAAACCTTTTCTATAATATAAAGATATATTCTGCTGGTTTTGTAGTTTACTATCAGAGTACTAAGGTATTCAGTTAGCTTCCATTAAATAATGGTAATATTTATGCCATTAACTTTTAAGAAGGAAGAGGTACATGAATTTACAGTAAATGTAAACATACATTTTAATGACCTGTTTATCTTTTTGGGTGTGTTCCATGAATAAATACATCATCTAACTAGGAGATTAGATTTTCAATTTATTTCAGATTGTCTTTAGTGCCCTTGCGTGTATCTGTCTTCAACTTTAAACTAAGTTTGTTTAGACACTTTGGGTTTGTTGAACAACTGTCATCTTCCAGAAGGCGCTCTGATTTGTTTTCTGGCCCAACGTACAGCTAAAATTATGGAAAGGCCTTTGCATTGGTCACAGATGATGCACAGAGCGTTTTCAATTCCAATGTTTCATAGACTCGGAGAGAGACCAACAGTTGCCCTTCTGGGGCTATAACACTTTTTCATTCTGTTGTAATTATCTAGATCTATAGTCATAACCACAGTGACCTACAAGAAGGCATTGTTGGACATGTTATAATTATATACAGAAATTATGTGTAGTGCCAACAATGCATAAAAATCCAACCTATTAACTGAGGTGGGTGAAAATGAAACTCTGCTAGTCTCCCTTAGGACACAGTTTCAGTTTTTGGAAAAAAGAAAAACAAAACGAGTCATTCAGTTTTTTCATAAAACTTTTTCTGGAATATATTATTATGATAAGGCAAGTCGAATTTCCATGGAATGAAAATGCAGAATAATATTCCAGTAAATATGGAAACTGTCTCTTACTCCACTTTCTTGCTTAGCTGCATACTGGTATTTCCCATTAGCTGCTGTGTAATAGAAAGGGCAGTGGAGGTTAAAAGAAAAGGTTAATCTTTGTAATGCAGAATGTCAGAGAGATGGTGTAGGACAAGTCCCAATATGCTTCTTTTTCTCTTTAACAATTTATTTAGTATTTCAAACTACATTATATTCACACATATACTCATAATTCAGCTTAAATAATTAAAGGTGGCAAGACTTGACCAAGTACAACTAATCAATGATTCCAGCCATGTCTGCCATTACTTGGTTGGGTGCCTCACCTAACCTTGCCGAGCCCTTGTTTTTAACCCATGGTAAAGTCGATGCTTGTGGAATGGTATCATAATTTATCTTTTTTCTTGCTGTTTGCAATTATATGGTGAATGTGTTGTAAACATCAGGGCTTGTTCTGATAGATTTAAACCTTAAATCAATTTTGGCAATTTTTTATTTAACCATGACTAGAATGATGTTGTCATGTTCGTTTTCTTTCTTTTTTTTTTCATATCAATAGTGTTTTATAATCTAAGTGTAGGTAATAAAATTTTTTTATTAGACTTATACACCCAACACACATAACAACATTTGTGCTCTGAATTTGACTTTAATTTCAAAGTTACTGACATTGTCCCCAGGCAGTAATTATTAACTCAGAGTGCTCTGCAAAACAGGACATTACAACCGGCATGTCTCGTGAGCACCGCAAACTTAGAGACTCAAAGCCAATCCACTCCTTCCAACATCCCCTCCCCTCTACTCTCACCTTCCTCTTTCTCCCAGTTTAGTTAGTGTCATTATCATCCACATATGCACTTAAGAGGATCTGTGAATCTTGAGGCCTGCTTCTCACTCACATTCGCATTCAGTCAATCACTGAAGTCTCTTCACTGAATCAGTGAATACTCTATGAAGTGTATTCCATATCCAAATTGAGCTATGCAACCATTCACTTCTGTCAAAGTCCATCATCTGTCACTTAGTTTCTTCCAGCACCTTCCTACTAGTCTCCCTGCCTGGAATTGCTCCTCCAAATCAAACTTATCTTCTCTACTGCCATTATAGTAATCTTTCTAAAATGGTCTGATATCTTATTTCTGCTTTCAAATCTTTGATAATATTTCAAACCCTCCTTCATACTTGGCTCTTCTGAATCTAGTTCCAACATATTTTTCTAGCTTTATTGTACGCCTTGCCTCTTGCCTCCCTACCACTATGCTCTAGACTCAGTGAAATCTTTTCACATTCTCTCATCTTGGCTCATGTTCCTTTTTGTTTGTTTGTTTTTTGTTTTTTAGGTAAGGAAGATTGGCCCTGAGCTAACATCTGTTGCCAATATTCTCTTTGTTTCTTTTCCTCCCCAAAGCCCCAGTACATAGTTTATATCCTAGTTATAAGTCATTCTAGTTCTTCTATGTGGGATGCTACTAGAGCATGGCCTGTTGAGCAGTGTGTAGGTCCTTACCTAGGATCTGAACCCATGAACCCTGGGCAGCCAAAGCAGACTGTGCAAAGTTAACCACCACTCAGCCACAGGGCTGGCCCCGGCCCATGTTCCTTTGACTGGAATGCATTACGTCCTTTTTCTATTTGCAAATACTCAAGGAATCCAAAGAAATCCCCATCTTTAAACCAAACCTCTTTTCTCTTCCCTTGGTACTAGATACATAGTATAAGGGCACATAGAACAGGTCCTTTTGAATCCCAATGATTTATTTATATGTCTGTGTCTCCTAACCCCTCAGCAAGGACTCTTGAGGGGGTAGAGCGTGTCTCATTATGAGGGGCCCCTTACATATAGGAGGTGCCTAGTATGTGTTGAAGGAATGAGTGCATGGATTGAGTGAAAATATGTGCAGTCATAGTTCTATAGTCAAATTTAAGAAATATATCACCCACTTATAATCTAGGTATCACCTGATGTCACTCTTTCCTTAAATTTAATTTGACTTGAATGTCCAGTGATTTCTGTGAACGTCTGTGATCTAATTTTCCTACTCACAGTCATAGCCATCAGCGGCATACTCTGTGCAAATAGGGTAGCTATAAGCACTACTCTCACAGAAACTAGAGTTCCTTCTGTCATGCACTCGAGGCCCAGTTCTCTCACATCTGGCAGGAAGTATAATAGAGGCCCCTTTAATATCACCTGCCTTATTTGCTTGACTTTCTAGGTTCATTACTCTTACTCATCTGTATCCTCAATGGTTAGTCCCCTATTCTCATGTATAACCTTCTCCTCCAACTTCCCAGCCATCTTATTTTTTTAAGTATTGCTAACATGCTCACCGATTCCTGACTCTTCTTTTCACTCACCCGTTTGGCCTCCTTGGTTTGTTTCAGAATTCTGACAGCTGAGTAGCTTTTAACCCTGACCATGGTGACCTGGAACCTGGCTTTCACTCAGTTGTCTCCGAGATCTATGCCTTACCTGTCCAACATGATTTCCTTGGCAACTATATTCCAGATTGTTCTCCATTGAGTGAGGATATACCTCACAAATCTGAAGAAGGCTTTTATGGAGAAATTCAAAACAAATAAAAATTTAGAATATATTGCCTTTCTGGAATGAATCCATGAACTTAGGGCTTTTCAATTGATAAAGAATATGTGAGAAGGAAAATAAGACATTCTAGGTACCTTTGACATATGAATATCATGGATATGGGGCAGGGGATAGTAAAACAAAGTCAAAATCTCCTCCTTTTCCCAATTAGATCATCCTAATGAGGAAGGGCATTGATGGTCAAGAAAAGGACATGATTGGATCACATTGCTAAAACCTGGAGCTATATGTGAGAGAAGAAGTGGTCTTAAATTGCGACAAACACACCTTTTCCCCTCGATTTTCTTCATTCATTCAATAAATTGTATATTAAATTCCTACCATGTGGCAGACCCTGTTCTAAACATTGGGAATAAGATGCTGAGAGAGAGAGAGAGAGAGAGAGAGAGAGAGAGAGAGAGAGATTGATTAATTGATTGATTTCAGTGTTTCCATTTATCATTGCAGTAGTAATACCTAGAGACTCAATTATTGACTGTGGGCCTGAAAGAAATGGATGGAAGAGCATTGATGTTATTTTAGACCATAGAGTACAGATATCTTGCAGGGTAGAGGGCAAAAGAAGCCCAGCTGTCAAACTGGGAAGAGAGCTTAAATAGTTTGCATTTACCCGGAGTGTTCTTTCTGAGCCTTTTCTCAGAATAAGGTGATGGATGTCTGAATAAGGATGTAGGCCTCCTAGTTTCCAAACATCTCTAGCTCCAGGTCACATCGGAGCACCGTCTGGAAGGAGGGAAGTATGTTTAAACGGTGTCCGTCAAGAGTGATGAGAATATAGTTTATGGTATAGAATGTAAGCTTTTCCTACAAAAGTACATGGGTAATTCTGGGGGAGGAGGAGAAACTTAAAAAAGTAATCATAAATTTCTGATCACATTATGAAGTTCTAGAGGAAACTTCTCAAAGTTGTGGTACCTGCAACAGTTCTTGCAGCTGCCATTGCCACCATGTAGGTTTTATAATTTCCGTTCTATTATATGGAACCAGACTAATATCAAAGATTTCTAAAGTGGCCTAACAAATTGGTGATAAATTAAGCATCACTTACTTTGATTTACTAATAATGTCGAACATTTCTTAAGCTGAAAATATTAACTGCATGAGAAATTGTGACCTAGGAATAGAAAGAAATTACATGTATTTGCTTTACATTTATGCTTAAGGAAATCCAAATGGCCAACACATCACTTGCTGAAAAAAAAGTTACCTCTATTTCTAAAATTTTCTATCTTTCTTCCTAATATTTTCTTCTGTAAAACATTGTAAGGAACTGCCATAAGAATGCCAGAAATTTTCTTCATAGGAAGCTGAATGTTGTGTCTTAAGATCTGTTCTACTTATTTAAAGAGAATGTTTGAGGAATGACCCTATCACAATTTCTTGGTGATAATTTTGAGAACTTATTTTTTCTTTTGGGGAAAGTGTACTGCAGAACCTTTAAATCTAGTTGTCTAGTACAGACATAGCATATAATTCTTCCTTTTGAGCTCAGTAAAGAATACACATTTATTTGTAATGCTTTTGTAGATTTGGAAATAGACATTGGGCTGTTATACTGAATCTTATTCTACGAAGCAAATTTTACTGATTTTAATCTTTGTTATCTTGACATTTATCTATTTTTCTTTTTGGAACAGAAGCCAGTAAGAGAGAAATTCTGAAAATTGTTAATTTACAGATTTAGGTACTGGGTTAGTCCAAATGAAATGAGGTCTTAGACCATTAACCAAAATGATTAAGAATTACTTGAATTTGTTTTTGTTAGCCTGGGTATTTCCAAAGCGATTTTTTCATTTAAGTAGTGGCTTTTACCCCGGAGTAGTACATAGTCAGTAAAATCTTTTTTTCCATTTCAGGTTTTACCTTTTATACAAAGAGCCACACTTAAGAATTTATTTTTTATTCTTTTACTCTACCACAAAGTTATTTAGCTGAAATTCTAAACTTTGAAATAATAGGCTAAATAAAATAGTGGTTTATGAACGAGTTTATTAGTCTCTCTTTACTGTAGTGATCGGCTAACATTTGTCCTTAAATCTTGGATGATACTGATACAACAGTAATCACAATGAACATTTATGGAAAAGCTGAGCCATCACAGTGTTAAAGGCTTCTCACATATTGTCTCATTTAATCTTTATTAAAAATTCTTTAATATGGTATGTTATTTACCTATTTTACAGAGGAGCAATCTGAGATTTTGGAATGTTTGGTACCTTACTCTTCATTGATTCTTTTGTGTTTGCTTCATCTGTATTCCCAATTAATGTGAATTTTTTAAATTAAAAATCATCCATCGAGGGGAACAGTATAGGTTATCAGCTGATTACAAATGCTGGTGCTAGCAGTCCTGTGTATAAGTTGTGGTTCTACTACATACTAACCCTGTGAACGTGGGCAGTTAGTTAACCTACTTATCTCTTCCTTTGCATTAGATCTATCGCAGCCCAGGACAAGTTATTTAACCTCTATTTACCTCTATTCTGAAATAAGAATTATTATACCTACCCCATAGGGCTGTTATAATGTCTAAGTGAATTAATATTTGTAAATAACCTAGCACATTATAAATACTTAATGTTTATTTAATAATTAATAACTTAAAGTTCTAAGAAGAATGGCTAAATTATATCACTTCTATTAGGAAATGACTGCAGATAAAATATTTCATAATTTTCAGTAAGAAGTATTTTATATTTCAAGATGGCAGAGTTTTCAGTGTGGAATTTAGTCGCATGAGATTTAAAACTTAAAAAGAAATGTTTTTAGATTGTGCTACCTCAGAAGTTTAAATTAAAGAATTAAGGAATGTCATGCTCTTATCCAAACCTAGAGGGAAAAAAGAAAAATGTATCAGTATATGCTACATTGTCAAAATTATTTAAAGTAGTTAAAACGTACATTTAAGACAGTAAAGTAAAATAAAATAAATTAATTAGCTGAGAAAAAAATATGACAAAGGAAGAATAAAACTTGGAATGACAGTTTATTATACAAAATCTCTACCAATTGATAATAACCATTTGCTTGGGACAGACTACCGTTTTGACTTGATGCTTTCAGCAGTCACTCATTTAAACAAAAAAGGCTACCACCTTTACATTCTCACCTTTAGAATCTCAGGAAAGAGACATGGTGTGGGAAATTCAGCTTTTGTCTTTAAGAGATAGCTTAGCCCTTTTTTAAGCATCTGCTCCCATAGCAGGAGCTTGCCCCAGAGCCAAACCTGTTTCCTCCATTTTGGGGAGGATGCCACCCAGCCTGTCTAACTGGACCCTGATTGCATTACTTCGTTCTCCAAGACCTTCAGAGTGCCCATCGTCCACACGAAAAAAACTTTAAACTCCTTAACAAGGTTCCCAAGACCTTTTCTTATCTGATTCTTGCTCACCTCTTCAACTCTATGTCCATACACTCTACAATCCAGATGTTTCAGTAGCCACACCTCTTCAAGTCTCAGTGGCTTAAACCAAAAGCACTAGATTATTTCTCAGGATTCTGTGGGTTGATTTGGCTCAGCCACGTGGCACTGTTTATGAGGCTCAGCGGAGCCCACTCACTCAGCTGCACTCAGCTGATGGATGTAAATGTCAGGAAGACTTACTAAGATGTTTGATGTCTCAGTCTTCTCCCAGGCGTCTCCCCCTCTCCATGTGATATCTCCTTCTATAGGATTTCTTCACATTTCCCGTCTCTCTCCTTCTCTCTCTCTATCACCTTCTTTCCTCACCTTCTCTCTCTCTCTCTTCCTCTCTCCAGTGGGATTTCCTGGATTGCCTTACAGTGTGGTAGATGTTGTGGGGTCGGTGAGCCGAGGGTCAAAAGAAAGATTTCTTAGACTCTTAAGATCTGTCAGTAGTGCTCTTTTATTTAGAGAATAGTGTGGAATAGCATGGGGACAGGACCCATCGGCAGTCAGAGCTTCTGCTGCCACCGCTTCTGCTGCCCCCGCTGGCATGGTGACAGGACCTATGGGCAGGCAGAGCTGGTGTGTGGGGACAGGACCCACGGGCGGTCAGAGCTCCTGCTGCTGCTGCATGGGGACAGGACCCATGGGCAGTCAGAGCTCCTGCTGCTGCTGCATGGGGACAGGACCCATGGGCAGTCAGAGCTCCTGCTGCTGCCGTTTCTGCTGCCCCCGCTGGCATGGGGACAGGGCCAATGGGCAGGCAGAGCAGCTGCTGCTGCCCCCGCTGGTATGGGGACAGGACCCATGGGCAGGCAGAGCTGGTGCGTGGGGACAGGACCCACAGGCGGTCAGAGCTCCTGCTGCTGCTGCATGGGGACAGGTCCCATGGGCAGTCAGAGCTCCTGCTGCTGCTGCATGGGCACAGGTCCCATGGGCAGTCAGAGCTCCTGCTGCTGCTGCATGGGGACAGGACCCATGGACAGTCAGAGCTCCTGCTGCTGCTGCATGGGCACAGGTCCCATGGGCAGTCAGAGCTCCTGCTGCTGCTGCATGGGGACAGGACCCATGGGCAGTCAGAGCTCCTGCTGCTGCTGCTTCTGCTGCCCCCGCTGGCATGGGGACAGGGCCCATGGGCAGGCAAAGCAGCTGCTGCTGCCCCCGCTGGCATGGGGACAGGACCCATGGGCAGGCAGAGCTGGTGCGTGGGGACAGGACCCACGGGCGGTCAGAGCTCCTGCTGCTGCCCCGAGTTGAGGGTTAGGGCTAATTTAATAAGGCATGGGTACGTGACTTATTTTTACTGGAGAAAAGAAAAGATGATGTAAAAAGTCATTAAATGATTTCAGTGCAGATGGGGTCTCGTTATTGTGCGGTCATATAACTTTAGATACGAATCTGGCCATATAGATCGGCATGTAGGTGAGGATGCCCTGGGCTTCTCTCCCTGGGGCGATCCTAATTCATACCATAAAAAACGTCCACTGGGTCGTATAGTTTGGCATGTAGGCCAGGTCACCTTGGGCTTCTCTAGCTGGGGCAGCCTTAATCCACATCACTAGATGCCTTCTAAAAGTTAGGAAGCAGAAGTTGCTACTCCTCTTTTACCTGCAAGGTCTGGAGCCTGCAAGGCCCAGAGTGGTTGTTTTTGTTGCATTCTATTGGTGCCAGTCACAGGCCAGCCAAGACTCAAGGCAAGAGAAATAGGCACCTTTGATGGGGGCGTGGCATGTGCATACAGTGAGAGAAGGAATTTTTGGACTATTTTTGGATGTTATTGAGGGAGATCAGAATTTGCCACCTCAAGACGTGTCTCAGGCATGAGGTTTATTTTTGGCTGGTTATTTTTTAAAAAATTGCAGACAGGAGAGATGCTCTGAAAACCAAGTGGGAGTTACCCTTTGTAAGAGACATTTACATGTGTAAGGGAAATCTCCATCTGTAAAGGTGTGTCCCTCTCTGTACCAGGTAGAAGGGGGAATGACCTTATCTCTAGAAACTCTTATCAATGCAGATGGCAAGGATTTAAATCTGCATAATACCCTTACTCTTGTTTACTGTGTTTTTCTGGTTATCCCCCATAACTGACTCCCCCTACTCCCATCATCCCCCTTTGTCTTTAGCTAAAAATACTATTTAAGGTGGCAACCTCAGCCATTTTGGTGAGTTACCCAGTTTTCCTGGGTTTCTCCCATGTATACATGTTATAAAGCTTTGTTTGACTTTCTCCTGTTATTTTGTCTCATGTCTTTTTAATTTGTAGATGAGTCAGAAGGACCTAAAATGGGTAGAGGAATTCTCTTGCTCCCCTACGTTATCTACCCCACCAACCATGCTGATTTTAATTAACTACATTCATTTCCTGAACATATCCTTTGTCTTGCTTGCCCGTGCTGTATAATTGTATACAATTGCATAATAACTTATATTCTTGGTTAACATGCCATTCAAGAAGACCTTCCTTAACCCACTAAGTTTAGATTACCTTCCCCTCCCATGGAATTCCAAAGAGTAGTCATCATTTTTTATCAAAGCGAATATTGCAGTGACCTACTTACACGTCTAAATATCTGAATCTCCCATTGTCTATCAGCTTCTTTGGGAAAAGGACCAGGCCTTCTTTTACCATAGTATCCTAGTGATGTGGGCTCGGCTAGCCAAGGAGTCAAAAGAAAGATTTCTTGGGCTCTCAAGGTCTAGTAGTAGCATTCCTTTATTCAGACAATAGCATGGAGTAGCATGGGGGCAGGACCCATGTGTAGTGAGTTATCTCTTTAAAAGACAAAAGAAAGATCATGAAAAAAAGTCATTAAAATGGTATCAGTGCAGGTGGGGTCTGGTAATTGGGTGGTCCTATAACTTTGGATAGGAATCAGGTGGGATCATGTCAGGTCATCCTATGCTTCCCGGAGGATGATATAGATTGGTATGTAGGGCAGGACACCTTGGATTTCTCTCTGTGGGGCAGCCTTGATGCTCATCATTCATGCATAATATAGCTTATGACACATAGTTGGCACTTAAAACATAGTTGTTAGATGAATGAACGAATAAATGAATGAATTCCTAGAAAAAGGAGAGTCTGCAGGTTTTCTGGCCTGGTCACATGCACTAGAGATGGGCCAAATATGGAAGATTTTTAAAGACTCTTCTTACAAAGATATGAATTAGCCATTTCTCAACCTTAGACATTTTTTCCCTAATCACACCCCATGCCTCATGAACTTTAATAGCACAGATGTACTATATATCTGCCTATGGCCTTTAGAGGTCCATAAATCATTTTAATATCTAGTATTTTTCACCTTCCTCGATGAACCAATTTTTGCCTCCTTGGGAGGGAGTGATAGTGCCCTCATTGAGAATGCATGAGTTAGGCAATGGATAAAGATATTTCAGTGTTGATTCCTTCAAAAAAGAAGAGGTTTTGTGGGGGGGGGGGTTTGTTTTTTTGCTGAGGAAGATTTGCCCTGAGCTAAAATCTGTTGCCAATCTTCCTTTTTTTTTTTTTTTTGCTTGAGGAAGATTAACCCTGAGCTAATATCTGTGCCCATCTTCCTCTATTTTGTATGTGGGTCACTTCCACAGCATGGCTGACAAGTGGTGTAGGTCCCTGCCTGGGATCTGAACCCGTGAACCTGGCCACAGAAGTGGAGGACACCAAAATTAACCACTACTCCATGGGACTGGCCCCAAGTGTTGGGGTTTTGCTCTTTGGCAAAACCTTCTCTATATACCTCACCATCTTATTTTCACAATGGTTCCTTTTAGGTCTCTTCATTACGCATATAAAAAATGTCATGTTGACATATTACCTTAAAATGTACTAAAAGGCACTACGTTGGGAGAATGTTTGACAATGAGTTGACCATTCTTGTTGGTCCTTACCATTCCTCACCTCCTCAGGTCTGGTTCAGTCCACAATGGCTCCTAAACATTCTGAGGCAAGGTTGGCTCTTTCTCTTTGGAGAAGCTTTCATGAAAAGGTTGAGGACCCACTCACAGAAGCCATAGGAATGTTGCAGGAAGGCTGAAGGGTAAAGGCTCCAATTTCCCTTGTTTGGAGGAGATTTTCCTGTAGGTTAGTGATGCTCTTAAAAATAAATCGTACAATAAGAACAATTTTGTGGCAAGGAATAAAGCAAAATTTTTCTTTTTCTGAGGAAGATTAGCCCTGAGCTAACTGCTGCCAATCCTCCTCTTTTTGCTGAGGAAGCCTGGCCCTGAGCTAACATCCGTGCCTATCTTCCTCTACTTTATATGTGGGACGCCTGCCACAGCATGGCTTTTTGCCAAGTGGTAGCCATGTCTGCACCTGGGATCCGAAACAGTGAATCCCAGGCTGCCAAGAAGCGGAATGTGTGAACTTAGCTGCTGTGCCACCGGGCCGGCCCCATAAAGCGAAATTTTTAAATGAAAGTGAAATATTAAAATCTAGACGTTTAAGAGGTTAAAAATTAAATAAATTAAAATATGGTAATGGAAACATGAAACATCTTTAAATTCCAATCAAGGAAAAATTTTAAGAAATAAAGATGAGAATTATTAAAATAAAATAAATCAATAGATTAAAAACCTAAAAGAAGAAGCCAGAAAATAGAAAAGTTAAACTAGAAAGTTAAAAATAAGAATTGTTTTCAGTGTAAAAATGAAGACAATTCGAGCTATTTTCTTTATATGCCTTAGAAACAAAAACATATGTTAGGAAAAAGTAAAGAAGACCAGGTCGAAATAGGGAGACTAAAGATAAGCTAGTTGAAATTCAAAAAAGGAGTAATTTAAAACAACCAGCGCAAATCAGAATAATTGGAAATATTTTTAAAAAATGGCGAGCTGCTGCTGGGTGATAAAATTGTGCATTCTGTAAAGATGTAAGAAAACAATGTTAAAAAATGGGAGAAAATGGAGAGCGTATAAAAACTCAGAGATATAGGCCAGTGAGGTTGAGTCCTGGTTGAACGTTCCTGCGGAGATGTTCAGAGATGCACAGCTCTGTAAGAGCCTCTGAGCAAACCAACCTTTCACTTTTACGTTGTCCTTGTGCCCACCGACCAGTGAGACACAGACTTGCCCATGTTGGCAAAAATTCAGGCCCTTTGGACATGTCCTCAGTAATGTGCTCCCTGTCCTGTAACCTTTGCCCTCGTACTTGCTCCCCAGCCTAGATAAATACTTCCATTCAAGGAAGAGCATTTAAACGCTGACATGCGTTCCAAATATCATTTGTATCATCGACGTTTCAGAATTCATTCCTGTTTATAGCAGCAAATGTTTTGTATAAACACATGCAGATCTTTCTACTTGACAACCATGACCTTTAATTTCACCTGGACTGTACAGATTGTATATAATGGAGATTCAGATTAAAGAGTGTGTTATAGAAATAGAAAAGAGGTATCAGTTTCAAATATACAGTGTCAAAACTACTAGCTGCACTTGAAATGCAATTTATGTGTGAACAACATATATTATTTTCATAGTTATCCATCTAGCTACCAGCTAGCTATTCTAGTTTTCTTTTTGTACTTTTGTAGTTATTTGGAGATATTGAGTAAAATTCTGCTATATGGTATCCTGATCATGTCACTCTACAGGACTATACTGTACAAATATATTTTATTGGCCTTTCTTGTATTTCAAAAGGTTGTATAGTCAGAATATTGGTATTGAAAATATAGATTTGACAACAATATTGTAAAACATACAGTAGTTCTTATTTGTTTACCATGAAGGAGTTAATGATAATGACAGTTTTTAACTGCAGGAGAAATTAATAAGTATTACATAATTACATGCAACTTTTGGCAAATTTGTAAGTTTACAGATGATGTTTACTTAGGCGTATTATTTTTTCAAAAATTAAAATACTTTTATTCTTTTGTTTTCTTATTGCAAGAATGATACATGCTCCCCCTTGATCCACCCCTCAAACAGATAAACACCCTTAACAAGTGAGGTAACTATTATCCTTTCAGAAATCCTTTCAAAGCCCTGTCTCCTTTCCTCTCTCATCCCTCCATCCCCAGTTAGGATCACATTATAAAGACTGTTCTGAAACTTGCTTTGTGCAGTTAAGACATTGTGGATACCCTTCTGTTACTTATTCCATCCTGGTTTATATGTCTGATTAATATTAATACATCAATCTATAATGATTCATTTAATCCTTTTATAAATAGCACAGCTGTAATTATAAATTACATAGATCTTTGTGTACTTATCTGTTTAATTTGAATTTCTTTCTTATTAATGACATTTTGCAGCTTTCTTATTTGAATAAGATATTTATGAATGCAATATATTTCTGGGGTCAAATTATCTTATAGAATTAAACTACAATCTATTTTTACAAATTTCTCTTTAATACTCAGGCTTAATTTAAAGAAATAAGGATATGATACAAAAGACTAGTTAGTTCTGGATGCAATAATAATATTTTTATTTTTATACATTTTATAGAAACACTTTATTTTTTTAGCCATTGACTTGTAGTAAGCTTATTTTCTTCTTTCACTAGAATACATTTTGGAGTAAATATTGGAACATTCACCTTTATAAAAATATATGCACCATATAAATTTCATAATTCTAGGATATACCATGTATAAATCCTTTCACTTAATAAATTTTATCCCAAATGTATGAGGATTACATTTTCATAACCTTAAAGTAGAAATACATTACTTCCTACCTAATTTACTCCTATGCCTTTTTCACATATGGACCCGTTGATCTCCCAGCAAGGTCAGTCAAACTCGTGGTGATTAGAAACCCTTCCCTGATCTTACCTCCCACCCTCTTCTCAGCTCTTTCTGCACTGGGGCTCATTAAGTAACTTTCCTGATGGCCGTTTTGGAGACTATTTATCACCTGAGCCATGCTGAGATCCCATCTGCTACCAGTATAGGTTGGGACGCTTTATGTTGAGAGTGACTGAAAATACAACATAAATTGAGATGAGATGTAGTGACCTGAGACAGGGCCTCCATTCCCTATGAATATATCTTTAAGACGTCCTTTACCTGCTAACCTAGACCTGGAAGTATAGCTACACTTGTTGGGACCCATCTTTGATTTCTGGTGCTATTTGACTCGAGCTTGGGTTAATCTGTGGACAGTATGACTTGCTCTCTCCACTGAATCTCTATTGCAATCTGCTTAGGCTCTAACCTGTGTGATTCTAGAAAGCAAGTCTTATTTCAGCTCTGACCATGTTTTATTCCTTCATTTTTCTCTAAGTAAACAGCCTTGATTTAATAATGCACTGTAGGAGACAACAATTTTAGATAAAAAGTAGATCACTCATTTGGCCAGAGCAAGATCTTTAGGTAAAACAAACAATTTACACTTTAAGCTTACTAAATGGGAACAGTATCCATCACATTGTGTGCTTTTCTCTGGTAGTTTAAATGATAAGAAAAAGTAATAATAATTAGAAGTCCCATCACCTTTAACAGACACTGATGTCGATATTTTCTATAAATATTTCTGGGAGGAGTAGACCAAAGTAATTTACCACATCATAAACATGTTTCATAAATATCTCTGAGAGATTCACTATGACTTCTTAAACTTTTGTTTGAAATCTTTAGTTCAATTAGAAACAATCAAGGTCAAAAACAGAGAAGAAAAAGAAATGAACAGTTTCATCAAGGATATAGATGATAATTTTCCCTTTAATGGTCTATGGAGTTTTCTGTTGGGTTATAACTTAAAAGGCATTCAGCAGAATTTGAGTGTACAATGGATTGAAATAACAAGCATATTTTAGCTATAGATGATACAACTATACCCTTATTCCTAGAAAAAGTACATGCTGTTTGTTATATTATCCTCTCTAAAACCTCAAAATGGTTTGGTGGTGGTCATGGAAGACAAAGTTTGGGTAGAGGTGGTCAATGTGATGCACATGAGTTGTAGATGTCTGTTAGACAGCAAATAGATATGAATATGGAATTTAGCGGTGAGCCTAGGCTGATGAGTAAAAAATGATTCATCTTCATATACGGAACAAGAAGCCATAGGGATGGAGAAATGACTGAGGGAAAGAGTGAAAAGAGTAGAAGACCTTGAAAATCGGCTGGAATTATTCATTTAATTAGGATAGTGAAAATGAGTTTGAAAGAAGAAAGCAAAAAAATAGGCAATGATAGGAGTGAATTCAGAAAGCAATATGTCATGGAAAACTATGGAAGACTTGGTCAACAATCTTGAATGCCACTGAGAGGTTGTCAATGTGGTCTAAACAATGCCTGTAATATTATTACAATCACTTTAAATTTTACTGAGTCATGTTTTCATAGAAATAGCAGCAAAATGGAATTGGGCTTGGTTGTTTAGTGAATTGGAAATGAAAAAATGGATATAATGAGCACAGTTATTTCTAAAATATTTCCTCAGAGGAGGTATAAAAATAGAAGATAGTGAAAAAGCTAGAGGGGGAATGGTGTTGGATGAAGTTCTTGTTTGACTATTTGATAGGAGAAATTTGAGTGTAAAATTTATGAGAGGAATAGGTAGAAGGATGCTAATAATATACAGACCTTGTGGAAATGAATAAAGAAGCATCATCTCCATGGAAAGAGGTAAAAGATCTACTCATCTCTTGAATAAGAAAAACTGCAAATAGCCAAGTAGGAAATGAGCACGTACTTAATGTAAGAAATGCAAACTAGAATATTCTAGAATTATTTTTAATAATTGATAGTGTAATAGTCTCATATTGTGTTTGTGTTTTAATTTGTTCAACTCTTCTGATGGGATGATTTGACAACTTTTATATGTATGCAATATATGGCCTATCAGACAGGTACAAGAACCTATAAAGTTATTCTTTGAGAAAGATATTAGGCAAAATAAAATGTGAGAAGCAAGATTACTTATTTGTAGAAATCACCTAAAATATTATCTAAGAGTTCAAAATATTTAAGCCAAATTATCTTTCAGAGAAATATGACTGCTTTGTATTTAAATTAGGAGCTAAGAAATTGTATTGTATTCAGTCTGAAGTAAATACATTTCAAGAAGGGAGATCTGCATAATGTTTAAGAAGGGAGGTCCAAAGAGTTAATTGAACTAAGTATCTCTAAAACATGGTCAGAGGGAGGTGTCCTGGCCCACAAACACACGCTTTGCTTTTATGTAATGCTGTTGTAGAGACTGCTGCATCAATCGATAAATCTTATGACAGCTGTCGTTAAGATCTGAGATGCGGTTAAATACCTTCTCCTAATTCCATTTTCAACAGGGAGATGTCTTATTTTATGTTCTCCTAAAGATGTACCTGTAGAGAGAAAATGTACCGAGTTCTGGTATTCACTCTGCTTCAAAGTTTTGTTCTTACATAAATTAATAGACTAATATATTAATAGATTCTGCCTTCTGTGTGTGTGTGTATGTGTGTCTATCAGTGTTTGTGAGCTTAGTTAATGTAGAGCTACTGACAACTGTTTTTCCGGGCTAAGCAACAAGGGTCCAGAGTCTGGAGTGTGAGAGCGTGCCTCTGCATAATGAGCCTTTGTGCACCTAACTGGCTAGCTTCCTTCTTACTCAAAGTGTGCTGTCTGTGCTGAAAAAGAAAAAAGGAGTTGTTTTAAAGGTCTTAAAAACACCCTTGCTATTTTTCTCATTGATTTAACATATAAGAATTTTATTCTAGAGATTCACACACACACATATAGGTAAAAGATGATCATAAGATGTTATGTCTAATAAAAAAGTGTTAGAGAGCAACTCATAAATCCAATGGTAGTGATTTGGTTAAATAATGTTTTAAAGGAATTTTTATTTATTTATTTATTTATTTGAGGAAGATTAGCCCTGAGCTAACTGCTGCCAATCTTCCTCTTTTTGCTGAGGAAGACTGGCCCTGAGCTAACATCTGTGCCCATCTTCCTCTACTTTATATGTGGGACGCCAACCACAGCATGGCATGCCAAGCAGTGCCATGTCTGTACCCGGCATCCAGACCAGTGAACCCTGGGCTGCCAAAGCAGAATGTGCACACCTAACTGCCGCACCACTGAGCTGGCCCCTAAAGGAATTTTTATAGAAATGGGAAAATGCCTATGGTCTATTGCTACATGACAAAATTGTATTAGTAAGTAGTATATTTATTATGCTAACAATTTTGCAAAAGATAGCCATGTGTATTTATGTATGTGCATATATACGTATGTATGTATGTATGTATCATCATTCTCCATCTACCCATCTATCAATAGGATAAACACCAAAATATTAACAATGGTTCTCTTGATAGAACATATATTTATCATTGATGTACCATTTTATTATAATAAGAAGCCATAAAATGCTAAATTACTTTTTTGTTAATTTTATGTGTTCTGATCAGAAAACAAATTAAAACAAAAATATCAACTTTTGTTTTTTTTAGGAGCAGCTTTTTTAGGAACTTTAAAAAATAGAATTTTTGTTGGCTTGATAAATGATTTTTACTGATTCCTGAAAAATTTGGATATCCCTCCTATAGTACTTTATGAAACCTGAAATCCTCATTATTTTCATATGATGCCAAACCCTTCCTGGAGATTTCTGGTCAATCTATAATAGCACTGAGATTCAAGCGTAGTTTATGGGGATTTAATGTTCAACAATAGCTAAGGGACGTAGCTACAGTTTGGCTTGGTGTTGACAGGTGCTATGCTAGATTAACACAATGTCATAGATGTAATGTGACATACAACCGCATTCTATCTTTCAGTATTTAATACATTATTTTATTGTGTTTACAGATGATGGCCACATATGTTACTGTAACATGCTGTCACCTCTTAGTCAGGCCTACAATGAACTTTAAAGTTGAAGTGTGATTCTTTAAGGTCCAAGAAAGACATAGATTTTTATTACAATTTATATTAAATTTCTACATGACGTGGAATATATTTGACTCTGGATATATGTAATTGAAAATGACTTGGCTATTTGTTAGACTAGCAATATTGGTTCTGTAGTCACACTGCCTGGACTTTGTCACTTGCTTGTGTGTATCAGTCTGCTCAGGCTGCCGTTAACAAAATACCACAGCCTGGGAGGCTGAGACGACAGAAGTTCTTTTCTCGTGGTTATGGAGACTAGAAGTCCAAGATCAAGATCCCGGTGGGGTTCAGTTTCTGGTGGGGCGCTTTTCCTGGCTTGCAGACAGTCGCCTTCTTGCTCAGTCCTCACGTGGCCGTTCTTGCAGGGAGAGAGAAGGAGCTGTCTGGTGCCTCTAACCCTAACGGATCAGGGCCCAACCCTGTGGTCTCATTTAACCTTAGTTACTTCTGTAAAGGCCTTATTTCCAAATATAGACACACTGGGGGTTAGGGCTTGAAGATATGAATTTTAAGGGGTCACAAACTCAGTCCATAAGACTGTGCAACCTTCTAGCAGTGACTGAACTTCACTCAGGCATGATTTTGTCACCTAACAAGTGGTCTTGAACACAGAACACCAGCTCTACCGAATTGTGTGTGGATTAAGTGGGAAATACACGATATGTCACATAGTAAACACTTAATACAATATGCTTATGTCTAGCTATAATTCATACGCAGTGTTACTTATATTCCTAACAATTGAATATATTTCTAATCCAGAAGGTCAGTAAAGTTTATTTTGTTGAAACCAATGATTAAAATACTTGCTTTACCATTTAGTGACATTTAAATTTCCATACAGATTAATCTGGTTTATAAGAATGTCTCAGTCTTGACAATAGCATTTTAATTTTAATTTTTAAAGTCCTTTGAAAAACTGACTTTCAACGATGTATGGGTGTGTACATGTGAGTGTAAGGACTAACATAAAAATCTCAACTTACTTTTATTTAGATTTTTGTCTATCACTTAAGTTCGTCTTAAGTGTCACTACCACAGAGAGAGCTTCCCTGATCCACCAGGAAATAATCCACATTTTCCCTTTATTGCACCATGTTTCTTTTCTTCAGAGCTCTAACCTCAATGCTCAACTTATTTTCAATAATTTGTCTCTTTCACACAAAGCCATCCTATTTGGTATTCAGGTGTTTACACATTGGCTTCTACTCAGACTGACTAGCGAGAACATCTTCATATGATGTTACTAACTTTTTCTGTCAACTAAACGAGGGGAGACAGCGCAGGTAGGGGTCTGGATTTCTTGAGCAGGAATGAATTTCAAGTGCCACTACTTTTGAAATAGCAATGAAAAAACTACTATGATTTGAAGGCCAGTTTGAGAGAAAATACCATTGTTTCCAGATTTAGAAAAAATACATATTTAATCACTCAATGTCTTCTGGAACTATGATTCTGCATTTTTAGTAGTGTTTTGAAGTAAATTGGTTCTAGAATCAAAAGTTGATTTAAGAAAATGAATATTAGGTTCTTCTACTACATAATTATTTGTTTTATTTTTCTTTAACCTTGAAGCACATCGGAAAGAAATGTTCTTGCTTAGAAAGAGCCTTTGTATCCTGACAAATTTTTCTCTACAATTTCTTATCCTTGATATGGCAATACCTTTCTAGCATTATATATTAAATTTAAAATTTTTTCTACTCTCAAGTTTAAATTATTCAGGTGATACTTCCTACCTTTAGTACAGTATTTCCTTTAGGGGGTCCTATTCATTCTAGTCTCATCTTTGATAGATATAAAGTAATAGGTTAGGAATATGTAAAATAGGGGAACTAATCTATAAGTGATAAAATAAAAATATAGTGTTTCAAAATCTTATTTTTTATTAAAATATTTATACTCACAATACTTTGATTCTAAGCTTTATTTGTGTGTGTGTGTGTGAAGCGCAACGAAATGTTATAAAGTGTAATTTTTCCCCTTTAGGAGAAAAGAAAAATGAGGTGAAATATAACATTCTTTGTTTTTTCGTTTTGTTGAGGAAGATTAGTCCTGAGCTAACTGCTGCCAATCCTCCTCTTTTTGCTGAGGAAGACTGGCCCTGAGCTAACATCCATGCCCATCTTCCTCTACTTATATGTGGGATGCCTACCACAGCATGGCTTTGCCAAGTGGGGCCATGTCCTCATCCAGGATCTGAACCCGTGAACCCTGGGCCATTGAAGCGGAATGTACGCACTTAACCTCTGCGCCACCAGGCTGGCCCCAAAATATAACATTCTTGTTATAGAGAGGTGCAGATTATATTTTATCTTGAATAACTTGGTTAGCTAAAATGGTTATTAATATATAGAAGTCATACTTAGAGTCTATTATTGCAGTAGTGAAGCAAATTTTCAGACGCACTGAAGAGTCAATGATATGTAGAAATGCATATAAAGGGGAAGGAAGATAAACAAACTAGACTTTTGTGAAAAGTAGTGTGTAAATGTACTGATTCGACTCCAAATATGTAGTGTGATAAATGGAATTAAAAAGAGAGCAAGAGAGAGAAAGAGACTCAAAACAAAGTAAACTTCACTTGTCACGTTGTATTGCAAGAACAAATTCTTTTCTGCGCTCAAACTACAGAGCCCTAAACCTATCAGGTCACGTGAACGAACAGCTTCACACATAATTACTGAAAGAAAGGATGGAGGATTGAGACCTATTGATTAGCATCACCTGGCATAAAGTTTGTCTGTATGAATTGGCATTTTAATCTGCAGTCCTAGCACTTCTGATAGAAAGAGGAACCGCCCTTGGAGTGAGCACAGAAAGGATGGGCCTTGGCTGCATACACAAAGGGGAACAGTTCAGTGTTGTGCAGGCCGGGTTGATTTCAGCCTGTTGTTCGTAGCTGTATTACCAAACACTACCAGGATTTTCCCAAAGAATCCCCCATTATAAGTCATTCCCTCCTGCTAAACAGAGCTTGGAGGATTCTCCTCTCTAGTGACTTCTTGTGTTTGGTGAGACCTGGAAGTTTTTAATCTCCATTGCCTTTAAAGGGATACCAACACACATACCTACTCTTTATGGCTAGCTCGGCATTTCCCACCAAGATTTGAAATAGCCCCATCCTGCTACTGCTAATTCTCTATATCCTCAGCTTTCTTCTCTTCCATCTCTATCAGTGGTATCATCATAACTAGTTCTCTGGGGCCCTCAGAGTACTCCTGGAACCTGCTGAAGTGGTTACTGGAGTCTGACTGTAATGTCTTCAGCTAACTCTTAAAAACTATGTGAGATTTAAAGATATCTATTCCTTGACCCTCTTGTCCACTATCACCTATATATGGGGTTTTATTTGGTAAGTTTTATTGCTTAACTTCTTGTCCTTTTGTCCTTGACTTGAGCCTTGTAAAGAACTTACCATGTACATACTCTATGCTTCTCTGTGCTCTTTACTTGCAAAGATTCATTCCAAAGCTAACAAGGTCACGCCCTTGGGCTGACTTATTCTCTAATTTCAGTGGATGCACCAATTTGATGATAGTAAACTACAAGCTTTGCAGAAGTCTCTTTTGTATCTCTGCCTCCAATATTCCATTCCTACATATGTCCTTAGGCAATTTGAGGTTCAGGAACTTAAACAATAAAAGTTCATTTTTCGTTCAAACCTAGTCAATGGAGATTTTCCTATTTGGATAGCTTCCCTGAACATCTCTTCTCCAAGTGGTGACTCAGGGAATCTCAGGGGTTTAGGATCTATTTTTGTAACACTGGCATCTTCAAAACATTACCTTCAAGGTTCTGAGAAGGGCTGAAGAGAGTGGAATATCCCTCTGGGGGATTTATGGCCAGCCCTGGGAGTGCTGTACACCACAAGAACTTAGTCACATGGTATTGAGTTAGCTGCAAGGGAGACTGCGCAACGTGTGCTAAGGCTAGTAGGCACACAGCAGAGTCTCTGTCATGTCACCTTTCTGTTTTATACTTAGGCTAATTCCCTTAATGTTTATGAAATTACTGCAGCAGCAAATGTATATCCACTAGGAAAGAGAAAGAAAGCCTCTCTTCCAACCATGGACTGTACGTCTTCCTTTACAGCTTTGTTCACAAAGTAAGTTGGTATATGGAGGAGAGTTGAATACCTGAACAAAATCAGCGTTCTATAAAGGAAGGAAGAAACAGTGAATATATGCCAGGCAGGTCGACTGTCGGCATGATAGGGAGCCAGGAAGAATGGTATCACAAAACCCAAGAGAGAAGAGAGATTTGAAAAGATAGAATGGCCAATCTTTTGCAAAGAGTTCAAGTAAGATAAGGATTTTAAGGGGGCTGATTTTGGAAATTAGATGGTCCTTAGTAAATTTAGTATAAGTAGTCAAAAGGAAATCGAGAGATTATTTCTCACCTTGTGGTTTATTGAAGAGTGCCTTGTTGCTGAGGAAATGTGCCCGTGGTATTCATTCACAAAGCTTCCCTCCATGCAGCTGACTTTCTTCCCTAAATGGAATATTTCATTTCACAATGAAAGCTCAGGCTGAATACAATGAACACTGAACTGTAAAGATAACATAAAAATATTATGATAGTTATAGTTTACTTCATTAAAAAGTCAGTTCTATTGAAATTTAGCTAAACATCAGTATATTATTTGTAATTTTTAACTTTTTCAATTCCCATAGATCTAAAGTGAAATATAATTTATAAAACAGAAATTATTTAGTGATAGTGCAGATATGTGTCTATGCTAATTGCTCTAATAACCCAGATAATTAATTATTATGCATTCCTAAAATGGAATCCCATTAAGTTATTTTACTATGATGGATGTAATCATTTTGATAGTATAAGTAATCTACACATTTTTCTAGATTAATCACAGATGCTATTCTAAAGCTGTTTTAATGTAATGAATTATAATAATTCGCTTAATACGGGCATCAAGGGTCTTTAAATGGTCTTAGTAATCATATTCAAATTTTATCACTCAGAATTAAATTAATTTTTTATTCAAATAACACATAAGATGACATTTTTTACAAAACACATAACTTGTATGTAATCATGAAATGAACTAAATAAATATTCAAACTATTAAATAAACAGTTTATATTGGTAAAACCCCGTGCTATCTGAATCACTGTAAAAGTTACTTAAATTAGGTCCTCCTGAACTTTTACTTGGACTCAATAGCCTCCTACCGATTTCTCCTAACTCCAGACTTCATCCTCCAAAGTCACTAGATTCTTCTTTCAAAGCACGAAAACTCACCATGTAACATCTCTATTTTGACATCACACTGATGACTTCCTGTCACTGAAGGATGAAAACCGAATTCCTCTGTACTTTAACTCCTACTCCCCTCACTAGCTTCCTGTTCCATTGCTCTCAGATGTTGTGCTTCCTGAGCCATGCTTGTGCATCTGCTGTGTCCCCTGACACGAGCATAAGGTATGTGAGCCAAAAATATTCTTGAAGTATTATCTGATTTTTTTTTTAACCCTAGTGATTTCTTTTTCCTGTTGCCTTTATCCCAGTTGAAGCAATTTGGTTCAGTACTTTTGCCTAAGGAAAAATATGATAGAAAAAGTAGAGAGAGAGAGAATAAAGAGAATCTTTCTTACTTAGGAGAGCATGGGTCCTTAGGGGAGCAGAAAAACCTCAAGGCATAGTTAAAACACATCAGAGAAACATAATGAGTTAGGAGGAGGGCCCATCTCTTTCTGTTTCCCTCCAGATAATTTTGTGAGGTCCAAGAGCACAACAGATTGGTCCCCTGTTTCCTAACTATAGCCCTAGGGATATGAAAAGACCACAGACAAGAAATCACTGCATGGTGTGTCTAGAGAGATAGCATCACAGAATTTCAGCCCTCCAGCATGGAGTAGGAATTGTCACATGACTCCTGTGTTCCCAAAAATGCAACAGAAGTAGCAGAAGGAGAGCTGCTGAGCCAAAACAGGACAGGAACCAAATTCTTCACTGATACTTTTGTGAACCATTAATGAATTGTTTTAGTGATAACCGTAAGCCAGAAGACATTTAGGTCCGTATGGTCCCATCTGTAATGTTGATATATAATAGGAAACCTTAAGAAATTATGCTCAAAGGAAAAATTCAGTTAAGACAGAGAAAGATAAAGAATACGTTTCTTGCACACATGAAATTATACTCTGAAATTCGCATCAGCTATGGAAATTTATACATAGTTCTTTGTGTGTATTTAAGTAATGGTATAAAAAAATAATCAATTCACCACTCAGGTCCAATCGTTTTTCCCTTTAATAGGTGCCCATACATTTTGCTAAAGTTCAATGACAAAATGAAGCCCAGTTCTCTTGTACATTTCATTTTGTTTTCTTGAGAAGTGAACTGATATTAACACTTTTTTACTTTTAAAGAGAATGACCTACATCTCTTACTTTCCATGTAAAGAATGACTCTAGGTTAAAGGTTGGTTTATAATTATTCATAGTTCTTTCGATTCTGGATTTATACATTCATTTTTTCATTCATTCTAGAAGATCTATTTAACTGTTAATATGTGTCAGGCCTTGTTATAGATGGTGGAATTACAAAAATACAGTTCCTGTCCTCAAAGAACTCCAAATCTAGTGAAGTGACATACTTATAAAAACAATATGGTAATGACATAAGAACCACCTAAAGCAAACTGTGGGGTCATGTGGATGTCAGAAAAGCTCCCTGTGGAGTTGGCCCTTGAGTAGAAGCATTGAGAAGTGTACATATTAGGTGAGGCGGGGGAGAGGGGGAGATTTTTCCAAGAAAGTAGTTTGACTGCTTTTGCGTTAAATGGGAAAAATGGGGAAAGTTTCAATGTAACTGATCTTCATATTAGTGAATTTATTTAATGCACCATGATCCACTCATTTTTTGCATTAGAAACATTCCTGAAATGTTGAATTTAAAGTTTGTAACTTTGTGCCAATTCATCCCCTTACATTTTCCTATTGACTTAACATTTTGTCCTTGAGCTATAATTAAAACTATGTCTGAGAATTTTCACATTTACTTCTAGGACCAATCTCTCTTCACCAAGGTGGAATGTCTTTGTATTTAATTCTCCTGTAGGATCTATGCAAGAAAAGAAAATGAAAGCAAATGTGTTTTCACAGTATAGTGTTTGTTTTGGGTTGAATGGTGTCACCTGAAAAGATATACTAAAATCCTAACCCCTGGTACCTGTAAATGTGATCATATTCTAAATAAGAGCTCTGTATATGTAATCAAGTTGGAGTCATACTGGATTAGGATGGGCCTAATCTAACTGGTGACCTTAAAAGAGAAGGCACATACATCATCCCCCCAAACACACACAGAGAATGCCATGTGACAATGGAGGCAGAGATTGGAGATAGGCTGCCACAAGCCAAGAGATGACAGGCTGCAGGCAACCACCAGAAGTTAGGAGAGAGTCATGGGACAGTTTCTCCTTCACAGCCTTCAAAAGGAACTGGCCTTGCCCATACCTTGACTTTAGACTTCCAGCCTCCAGAACTGTGAGAGAATAAACTTCTGTTCTTTTAAGCCCCCCACTTGGTGATACTTCATTATAGCAGCCCTGGGAGATTAATACTCTGATCATTCCCGTGGCTTTGCTCATAGACTTCTTGGAGACAAAACTTTGCCAAAGCCATCCAAGCCATCCACAAGTTTTGCTTTTATTACTCATTTAAATAACTTGTGATGATTCTCTGTAACTTCCTAAGTAGATTATTGTCACTCCATTTTTGTTTGAAAGCAATCACTCAGATGGAGTTCCAGGTGTATTTATTAAGGCTAAACAACCAATATCACTTTTAGACCTGGGCAAACTGTCTCCTTGCTTTTGCCCTGAGCCTCAGAGGGTCTTACCATTTGGAGTGAATTGGCATTTTTAAGGTTTCCTTTGGTATCTGGGAATGTCTGGGGCTGGCAGTGCCATCTGCTGGACAACATTCTTGTCAGGCTGCCCCTTCCTCATTTCTCCTTTTTGGGATCTTCTCTGATCCTCTCTCCTATGTGTGTATTCAACCAGATGCCCCAAGGAGCACCTGCATTGTGCTTATGGGGTCTTTTCAAGACCCCAATGTCTGGTTCCTGGTTCCAGGAAAGTGGCCTGGTCAGCACATTGCTCCTGCTTACTAGGATGGTAATTCTTCCAAAGGGTCACACAGGATTAGGCTACCAGCATGGGGTTGACATGCTGATTTGGGGTGACTTCTCACTCACATTGGCCATAGGACAATTCAGGGATCTGGATGTGGGCTCTTGTCTATCTGCGTGTCATCTGTCACCTGTCCACCTGTGACTTACAGTGCTGATTCCAGGCTGTAGCATTCAAGGCAGTCACCCCACCTCCTCAGGCTGGAAGCATGTTGGGGCAGGCTTTCAGGATGGCAGGGCATGTCACCTTTGAGGGTTTTTAAGACTTCTGCTGCGCAAAGCCATAGGCCCTTCCGGTTGTTGACCTTTCTTTGGTCCAAGACATGTGGTTATACTATCCACTTTTGGGTCAGTCTTAAGCTATTACTAATGAGAGGCAGACATTCCTTGCATGAACGGGACCACTCGTAGGCCCCTTGTTTAATCCTCCTGGCTGATGATGGTGTGTAGAAGGCCAGGGTCAACACAGAAAGAGATCATATTCTAGAAATGCACCGGTTATGGCCTAAAGAGTTCAACAGTAGTCATATTTGAAACTGTGTGGTTTTACATTTATGCTACTCCCATGATGTATTGTGTTGCTTTAACTTTATGTGTTACCATTCCACATGGTAAAGTTAGCATGACCACAAAATAAGTTATTGTTCTCACTTTCTGCATGCTCTGAGTAAGACTTGCATTTGTGCTCAACATCAGTGAAGCATAGCAGTATGCTTTGAGAGTTTCATTGCAAACTGATATTCATGACGGATGATGCAGTGTCATGAGTGATAACGTGAGCATCAAATAATAAATGGAATTAGAGACTGCAGAACCAAGAATATCAATATTGTTCAATATAAACAAGTTCTTAAGAGGATGGCATTGTGAGTAATAATAGCATAGCTATCTTTTTCCTGTGACTGGAGAAAGGAAATTAGCCACAAATGGCACATGTAAGAGTAAAGAACAAAGAGATGGTTCCAGAATCTGAACAGGAGGAGATGGAGCCTGGATACTGTGAAAAATCTTTAAGTTCACTGATTGGATAATAAATATATAAATACTTCTCTATTCTTCATTCTAAATCTTTGCTAATAAACCATTGTAGCTCACATGAGACAATGTATTTAAAAAAAAATTGTTCATATAGACAGGACCTAAAAAAGAAAAATTTCCCCGGGCCACCTATCGCCTAGGGACAGGTCTGTCAATAGCTTTGAAAGGGAGGGGTGAGGGGAGCAGGATGGGTCCCAGGGAAATGTTGACCAGCCTCAACCAACCTAGCAGTGTCATGCCCCTCATCTGACTGGAATGGACTGGCCTTCAAACCCTTATCTCTCTGTCACTGGTCCCTGGAGGGCTACAGTCTTGGGCAAGGTGGCCTTCTGCAGCTTTGGCAGACCCTGAAGAAGCTCATGGCTGGAGACTGTCTGCTGTTCACACTCCCCAGTGCTGGGCATTCCTTGAAATGGGGATCTGGGTTGCATATCTTTGTCTACTGCAATTATAACTCCATATTCAAATTTTACAGAGATTTGCAAATGGAACTTGAATATATTCTAAAATGCCAAAAACAAACGAACAAAAGAATACGTGTAATTTTATATGCTTTTAAAATTATGGAGAGGCAGAGAGTCAAATTATTATTAATTTAGTGCCTATTAGTAGCTCATCATTAAATTTAAAAAAACTTTGTCAAAAAAATTGATTTCCAAATTACCAATTAATTTGATAATGTTCTAATTTTCAAGGGTCTAATTTTCTACATTACCTCTTCTCCACTCTTGAACTTTAGAGTGTTGATATAGAGGTATAACATCTATATATAGAGTTATATGTCTATTCATATATAGATTTATATCTCTATATAGATTTATATATAGATATACCTATATATCTATATCTATCTATATATATATAGGTACAGATATCCTTAATTTTTCACTTGTTACAAATTTTATAATTAACCAGGTCATACACAAATGTGTTTTAAAAGAAATAGAGAATGCTAAAATATAAAATATAAAAATAATAGAATAGCCCTTCTTTTTCAGGAAAGACACAAAGATGCTTTTTGTTTTATTCTATTTACCCAATGTCATCTATAGATTGTAAGATGCCTTTCAAGCTTAGAGATTTAAAAGGAGGAAAAAATGTGTATCTTAGAATTGATGTAATATGATATTTTACCTTTTTTTTGGGTGAGGAAGTTTGACTCTCAGCTAACATCTGTTGTCAGTCTTCCTCTATTTTGTATGTAGGACTCTGCCACAGCATGGCTTTATGAGCAATGTGTAGCTCTGTGCCCAGGATCCAAACCTGGGAACCTTGGGCCACCCAAGTGGAGCATGCAAACTTAACCACTATGCCACCAGGGCCGGCCCTGATATTTTAACTTTTTATGTAATGTTATAAACCAATATTATTTCAATTTAAAAAAAGGAAAAGAAGCAATATATTTCTGGCAAAATAGTGATTAGAACCCAGTCAGCAAAACAAAGCCAGACAGCTGTAAAATGGCCCTTTTGTGCTCTAATAATCCTCGCTTCAAATTCTCACTCTCCAAGGTCAAGCAGTTTTACCACTTTACCTTTATTTACATTTCTGAATAACCTCCTTTTAAAATTGGTTTTTCTATTTTAAGCTTTGTTTGTTCATTTCTTAATCCAGAAGACCTATCTTGCTTAACTCATTACATGCTTCTTTTTCCTCTGCCCTCCCACACACTTCTTTTCCTCCAGCCTACTAATTTATAATTATATCATAACTTTTCATTAATTCAATACTCAGTATTTACATCATATGACTGTGGAAGTTCTGTTTTCAGTTGTATCATGTTGTGACAATATTTCCTTCTTTCTACAACCTTTTTGCTCGTGGATGCAGGCATCATTCCTGCAGTCCTCTGTCCTCTGCTCCTGTCTAGACCACTTGCTCCCTGGCTTGGCTGCACAGCTGTCATCTCAGAGCCTCCTTTTGGCAGCATCCCAGGAAACTCCTTGGCCTCTTTCTATTTCATCCCTTTTCTAGAGCCCACATTTGGTTCTTTCTTGATTTACCCCCTCATTTTGGTGCTCTACATTGTAGGATAGGAAAGACTTTCCCTCTACCGTCTTAGGTTCGATAGCTGAGTCTATGAAATAAACTGAAAACAGGCTGATTAATATGAGAAAAGATATACAAATTTATTTATTTTTAGTATTAAGTACACAGGGACATCATAGGGGAGAAAAAAGTGAATACCCCAAAAAGTGCTGAGTTGTGAGAGCTTGTTTACTTCCTTAATAGGGGAAGGTGAGGGGGAATGTGGCCACCTGGGGGAGAGTGAATGATTTTCCGGAAAGATAAATGGGCCTTTGCAAGATTACACGGGAGATGTGAGTTTGTGACAGTTTGTCTGGGTGTGGTGTGGCTTCTAGCCTCCTCCCCTGTGACAAGTCTGTCTTTCCTGGTTGATGAGACTCCTGGGGATGGGGCTGATGACAGTTGAGTTCCTTTGGAGCATCCATCTTTAGGCGGAGAAGGGGAATTCAGAGAAAGCCTCTGCCTGCATTTGCTGTTTTTCAGTGCCTTCAGTTCAAAATAATCCTTATGCCAAAGAGGAACATTTTAGGGTGGCATATTCTGCCCCCCTCCAACATTGGCTTTATGAGAAAGAAGGCAAAGAAGAAGAAGGTTTTGAGAACTCGAAATTCTGCAAGTGTCTTTATTCTTTATACTTGATTATTTGAGCAAATTCCTACGTCAAAAATAAGTTTTCATCAGAACGTCAAAGTATTGCTACCATGTCTTGTAGCTTGAGAATGTGTGTGTGGCTTCTTAAGAAGACCTCATCATAAGTGGAGGGAACCAAAAAGGACAGTATCCACAGGTATTTTCTCTGGGCTGATCTGTGTTTTCTAGAGAAGCATCCAATGCCTTGCTTTGGCTGAAGGGGAGAAGCTGACAGAAGAATCTCATTATTCAGAATTTAATTTCAGTTAGTCCCTCTGTTGTCAGTATAGCTTCTCACCATTCCTTTCAGCTCTGCTTGGTGTCCTTGAGGCCGTATCCACCATGGCTCAGTTTCTTCAGAGGGCAGACATTCTGCCTTCTTCCAAGGAGGTTGCACAGGTTGAAGGAGGGCATCAAGGAGTCTAACTGTTGTTGACGTAAAATTTCAACGACACTGCCACTCTTCAGCATTACTCAGTGCCTCATGATCCTTGTATTTTCCAGCTTCTAGGCGGAAGAACTGGCTTGCTTCTTGTGTGTGTTACCCCTGCAGGCTGTTTGCTGTCAGCCTTCTCTGGACTGCTCCATCAGTTAACATTCATATGCTTTGCAGTTTCAAGAATTTCAGCTTCTCTCTACTGCTGTTGCTCTTTTATGTTTTCTATGACCTTGTGGGATTTTTATCTGTTTATTCCTTACTGTCATTTTAGCTGAATTTTGAGAAGAGGTGTTAAGCATGTACATTCAATGTGTCATTTAAATTTCAACTTCTGATCAACAACTACAGAGACATTTCTGCTTTTTTGTCTGTCAGCTAAAATATTTGTCTTCCTGAAATTGAAAATATTGATAAGAGTACAAAAAATTCAGATCAAATATGGTAGAGTGAAGGTTTTTCTTTCATTTTCTATTCTAAAAGGAGTCCTATAAAACAAAAATGACAGACAAAAAAAAAAAGGTGTACACACAGAAAATAAGACACCATTATTATGAAACCAGACATCACCACAACTCCCCCCAAAATACTGTAAAGAACAGCTCAGGAAATATAGGAAACAATACAGGAAAAGTGGAACAAATTATGAAAGTAAGTGTGCTAAGAGCACATACATTTTTAAATTTCTTGCAGTATGCAGAATTTTTCATTTTTTAAATTATTTTATTGAGATCATATTTGTTTATAACATTGTATAATTTCGGGTATACATTATTATACATCAGTTTCTGTATAGGCTGCATCATTCTCACCACCAATGGTCTAGTTTTATCCGTAACCATACACACGTGCCCCTTTACAACTTTTGACCACCCCCCCAAACCTTCCCCTCTGGTCACCACTAATCTTTTCTCTTTGTCCATATGTTTGTTTATCTTCCATATGAATGAAATCATACAGTGTTTGTCTTTCTCTGTCTGGCTTATTTCACTTAGCATCCCCTCAAGGGCCATCCATGTTGTTGCACACGGTATGATTTTGTCTTTTTTATGGTTGAGTAGTATTGCATTGTATATATATATGTATATATATATACCACATCTTCTTTATCCATTCAGTTGATGGGCACTTGGGTTGCTTCCATGTCTTGGCTATTGTGAATAATGCTGCAATGAACATAGGGGTGCATAGATCTCTTTGTATTGTTGATTTCATGTTCTTTGGATAAAAACCCAGTAGTGGGATGGCTGCATCATATGGTATTTCTATTTTTAATTTTTCTGAGAAATCTCCATACTGTTTTCCATAGTGGCTGCACCAGTTTGCAGTCCTACCAGCAGTATATGAGGGTTCTCTTTTCTCCATATCTTTTTAAATATTTATTTTTTGTCTTGTTAATTATAGCCATTCTGATGGGTGTAAGGTGGTATCTCATTGTAGCTTTGATTTGCACATCCCTAATAATTAGTGACATTTAACATCTTTTCGTGTGCCTGTTGGCCATCTTTATATCTTCTTTAGAAAATGTCTGTTCATATTTTCTGCCCATTTTTTGTTGGCGTTGTTAATTTTGTTGTTGTTGAGTTCTATGAGTTCTTTATATAGTTTGGAAATCAACTGCTTGTTAGTATGATGATACCTTGTTATCAGGGTTATGTTGGCCTCTTAGAATGAGTTAGGAAGCACTCCATCTTCTTCAATTTTTTGGAATAGTTTGAGAAGGATAGGTTTTAAGTCATTGAATGTTTGGTAGAATTCTCCAGAGAAGCCATCTGGTCCTGGATGTTTGTTTTTTGGGGAGGTTTTTGACTATCATTTCAATCTCTTTATTTGTGATTGGTCTATTCAGATTCTCTATTTTTTCTTGGTTCAGTTTTAAGAGGTTGTATGAATCTAAGAATTTGTCCATTTCTTCTAGGTTACCCAGTTTGTTGGCATATAGTTTTTCATAGCATTCTCTTAAAATCCTTTCTATTTCTGTGGTAACCATTGTTATTTCTCCTCTTTCATTTTTAATTTTATTTATTTGGGCCCTCTGTCTCTTTGTTTTAGTAAGTCTGGCTAAAGGTTTGTCAATTTTGTTTATCTTTTCAAAGAACCATCTCTTAGTTTCATTGATCCTTTCTATTGTTTTTTCAGTCTCTATTTCATTTATTTCTCCTCTAATTTTTATTTCCCCCCTTCTGCCTACTTTGGGCTTTGTTTCTTCTTCTTCCAGATCTTTTAGATGTAGTTTAAGATTACTTATTTGAGATTTTTTCCTGTTTATTTGTTAGGTAGACCTGTATTACTATGGATTTCCCTCATCGTACCACTTTTGCTGCATCCCATAAGAGTTGGTAAATGTTTTCATTTTCATTTGTCTCCAAGTATTTCGTGATTTCCCCTTTGATTTCTTCATTGATCTGGTGGTTGTTAAATCGCATGCTGTTTAGCCTCCACATATTTGCGACTTTCCTAGCCTTTTTCTTGTAGTTAATTTCTAGTTTCATAGCATTGTGGTCAGAAAAGATGCTTGATGTGATTTCAGTCTTAAACTTATTGAGCCTTGCCTTGTTTCCCAACGTATGGTCTATCTTTAAGAATGTTCCATGTGCACTTGAGAGGAATGTGTCTTCTGCTGGTTTTAGATGGACTCTTCTATATATATCTATTAATTCCATATGGTCTGGTGTTTCAGTTAAGGCCACTGTTTCCTTATTGACTTTTTTTTGGGATGATCTATCCATTGATGTAAGTTGGATGTTGAAGTCTCCTACTGTTATTCTATTGCTGTCAATTTCTCCCTTTAGGTCTGCTAATAGTTGCTTTATATACTTTGCTGCTCCTCTGTTAGGTGTGTATATATTCATAAGTGTTATATCCTCTTGGTGGAATGTCCCTTTTATCATTTTCCCCACTTTGTCTCTCATTGTCTTTTTCATTTTGAAGCCTGCTTTGTCTGATATAAGTATGGCAACACCTGATTTCTTTGTTTGCCATTTGCATGGACTATCATCTTCCATCCCTTCACTCTGGGCCTATGTTTGTCTTTGGAGCTGAGATGTGTTTCGTGGAGGTAACATATTGTTGGGTCTTGTTTTTTAATCCATCTAGCCACTCTGTGTCTTTTTGTTGGAGAATTCAATCCATTTACATTTAGAGTGATTATTGATGTATGAGAGCTCAATACTGCCATTTGTCTCTTATTTTCCAGTTCTATATTTTCATTGTTGCTCTTCCGTTGTATTTCTGACTGCCATTTCAGTTTGGTGGTTTTCTGTGATGGTTTTCTCATTATTTATGATTCGTGGCTCTATTATGATTCTTTGTTCAGTGGTTACCATGAGGTTTGTATAAAAGATCTCATAGATGAGATAGTCCATTTTCTGATAGCCTCTCATCTCCATTAGCTTAAGCAGGTTCCATGGCTCTCCTCTTACCTTATGAGTTCTTTTTTGTGTTGAGCTTGTGACTAAATTGAAGTGTTTATAGTTGTTTTTGATGCTTTCCTCCCCTTTATCTTTGATGTTATAATTGTTTACTAACCTATTCTGATATAAAGCTGCAATTTTCTGATACTATCTGTCTGTGTATCTCCTTGCTCAAAGTTTGTAAACCTTTGCTTTTTAGTTTCAGATGAGAGGGCTCCTTTCTAAGTTTCTTGTAAGGCAGCCCTAGTGGTGATGAACTCCCTCAGCTTTTGTTTACCTGGGGAAGCTTTTATTTCTCTATCATGTCTGAAGGATAGTTTTTCTGGATAGAGTATTCTTGGTTGAAAGTCTTTGTCTTTCAATTTTGAACATATCATTCCATTCTCTCCTAGCTTGTGAGGTTTCTGCTGAAAAATCTACTGAAAGCCTGATAGAGCTTCATTTGTAGATTATTTTCTTCTGCCTTGCTGCGCTTAATATTTTTTGTTCATCATTCACTTTTGCCAGTTTTAATATTATATGCCTTCAAGAAAGTCTTCTTTGCATTGATGTCATTAGGAGTTCTATTGACTTCATGTACTTGTTAGTCCAGTTGCTTCCCCAGGTGTGAGAAGTTCTCAGCTATTAATTCTTTGGACAAACTCTCTACTCTTTTCTCCCTCTGAAATGCCTATAGTCTTTATGTTGCTTTGCTTAATTGTCAGACATTTCTTGAAGTATTTCTTCATTTTTTAAACATCTTTATTCTTTTTCCTCCTCTACCTCCAGCATTTCTATGTTTCTATCCTATAAATCACTAATTCTGTCCTTCATAACATCAGCTGTGTTTTTCATGGTTCCTAGGTTATTTTTTATCTCATTATTGGAGTTCTTCATATCCTGAATTTCTGTTTGGCTTTTGTTTTACTTTTTAGAGCTTCAATCTCTTTGACGAAGTATTCCTTCGACTCATTAATTTTATTCCTGATTTCATTGAACTGTCTTTCTTGGTTTTCTTGTAACTTGTTGACTTTATGACAACTATTTTGAATTCTGTTATTTAGATTGTACATTTCTGTGACTGCAGGATTGGTTTCTGGAGACTTGTGATTTTCCTTCTGCTCTGAAGTGTTACTGTTTGATGGTACTTGATGATTGATCCTGTGCCAGTACTTTGTGGTAGTATCAGTATCAGGTCACAGATTCCACCTGCCACCACTGGGGGCAGGCAGGAGCTGTGTTGTCTTATCCTGCTCCATCTGCTGAAAGTTGTGCCAGTAGGACTGCTCTGAATTTGTGCACTGGCCTCAGCTGCTTGGTGGGTCATGCAGACATGTGCAGGTGGGGGCCTCTGTGCTCTGCTGGTGGGTTGCTCTCATACAGGTGGGAGCATCGTACTCTGCAGGGGATCAGCTCAGCTGCTGTGGAGGTGTGAGGGATGCTTTCTTTTGCCAAGGCCTGTGTTCCATTTGCACTTGTGGGTGGTTTGGCTGAGTTTCAGTGCTAGGGGAGAGGGGGGTGGATGCAGGGCTTGAGCTGCTGCCACTTATTGAAGAGCATTCCCCTGGGCAAGGCCACCACAGCACGGTGAGCATTCTCTTGGGCTGGGCTACCGCTCCAAAAGCATTCGCATGCATACTAGGCTTCCTCTGCCTCCTCTTAGAGTCACACTAGCCACTGCGTGAGGACCTGTGACCTGGATCGCTGCCACTGTGGAGAGACAGGGATCCACTCACCTAGTTTCACTGCTTCCTGAGGATCCGGTCCACCTACCTTCAGATTTATGGCTGCGTGGATCTCTCAGGCATCCTATTGTGCTGTGTAGGGAATCCTCTGTTGATTACTGAATGTCTATTTATTTGTAACTTAGAAAGGAGAGACAAAGGGAACAACTCACTCCACCATAATGCTGATGTTACCTTTCCAGAATTTTTCAAAAGTAAACTCACTATAGAACCAAAAGTCGAACAAGGCACATCAAAATGTATTATAAGCTCTGTTGAAATAAATTCAGGGATATGGTAGACAGCCTTGGAAAAAATCAATAAAAATGTAAAAATAAGTGAAGCTGATCAGACAAAGGAAAGAAGTAAAGAGTCCTGATTATAATATCACACAAGGTGGATATTGATAGACTGTGACTTTCAAAGTGTAACAGAAGACATGCAGCCTACATAGGATTCTAATTCTCAACAAAACCAAATTTTCAATGGGCTGACCATCATCCTAATGTCCTCCACGGCCAAAGGATATTCTACATAGTCAGTGGGTAATTTCCAGTGGAAATCAAACTCCAGTGTTTAGAGAAAAATAAGATTCATTTCCTAAGATATTAATACCTGGAGGAAATCATCTTTTGGGGGAAAATGAGAATTGAGTCAAATTTGCTGCTTCAAATAGCACTATAAGGTATTTTGAAGTATCATTTAATTTTCAGAGTGGGAAACTTGTTTTGGTTCTACAAAAGTAGCAAGCATTAACTTTTTAATTTATATATATGTATATAATACTATGTATTATATTACATACATATTATATTTATATATTCAATCTTGCATACGTTCTACACTTGAGTGCATACTTTTTTTCATTTAACTGTATTCTCAATACAGAAAAATGCCACTAAAAATTATATATAAATTCAGAAGTCGCTTGTTGCTTCCTTGCTGAAGAATATTTCAGCAAACTTTGAATTTGTCCTCTAATTTTGCATCCTGGGCAAGCTGGGTATCTTTCCTATGACCTTTCTTGCATCTAAATGAAAGAAATATTAGAAATACTATTCTGAAATGACAGGTTTTTGGAAAATTTCATTCTTAGTAGACAAGAACTTTGTGTAATGTGTTACTTTTCATGAAATTCTAATAATGAGGACTTGTTTTAGAGTAGATTTAAATTGAACTTCAGATGCTCAGGCTGATAATATTTCTGTATGAGATTTAATTTTTTTCATTGATACATCAATGAAACCATTCTCTACTTAAGAGCAGTAGGAATGAAATAAATTTGTGAATCTAGATCTTAGAATGCCTACAATGTTATTAGCATAATAAATGCAGCTACCATGAATATTTTTCTTCATTTTAAGACTTCAGAATAAATAGTGGTCTGCTGGTAAACCAGTCCCCGCTTCCCACCCCACAAAAGCTCTAATTGGTAGCATTTGCTGATTTCCATGGTGATTTCCTCCCATCATAGCTGACTTGAAGGTACCCATCTGATGTCACTGATGGCAGAGTTGAGAAGTTCACAACTGGCTCTCCTTGGCTGTGTCAACCAGCTTCAGCATACCACTGGATTAATATGTTCATTTTTAAAAATTCCTATTTCTATTTTTTCTCGAAATCAATATACTTAAAAAATAAAATGGAACAGAAAGGTGTATGGTGAAATACTACTCAAATTTCCTTCTATCAACCCTAATCCTGCTTCCCAGCATTTACTCCTCTGAACTGTTTCTGTTTGTAGTGCTGTTGGTTATTATTTCCCTCAAAATCTAGATAATTTACTATTATGGCTGTTTCTTGATCTGACAACAATAGAAACACTTGAAACTCTTTCAACTAGGAAATTTTTCTATTATCTAATAACTTTCTTCTCTCCATTTTGTCTGCTCTCTACAGTTCGTTAGTTGAATATAAGGTCCTCATAAATAGTACTCTATCTTTTCTGTCATGTGTTCATTCACCTTTTTTTGCTGTTTTAGCTCTTTCGATTATTTTAGCGATCATACATTTATACACTTGTGCTTTTTCTCTTATGTTTTTATTAGTATTGTCTTCTTGTTTAACGGATAAAGTATTACTTTAATCTATGATTCTAATTAAAATTATTTATAATCTTTCTTCACCCTGAATTATCAGTTTTCTTTTTTTTCTTTAAAGATTGACTTTG
The DNA here is from genome assembly GCF_041296235.1 of Equus asinus. NCBI lineage: Eukaryota > Metazoa > Chordata > Mammalia > Perissodactyla > Equidae > Equus > Equus asinus. The sequence continues at coordinate 24,242,103 of NC_091808.1, read as the reverse complement.
AGCTAACATCTGTTGCCAATCTTTTTTTCTTCTTCTCCCCAAAGCTTCCCCAGTACATAGCTGTATATTCTAGCTGTGGGTCCTTCTAATTCTTCTATGTGGGATGCCACCTCAGCATGGCTTTTTGAGCAGTGCTAGGTCTGCACCCAGGATCCTAACTGGTGAAACCCTGGGCTGCTGAAGCAGAGTGAGCAAACTTAAGCACTCAGCCACAGGGCTGGCCCCTAGTTTTCCTTGTAGTTTTTTTTTTCTTGAGTTCTATCTTTGTATTGTTGGTTTTCATAAGGCTGTTGGCCTTCGGTTGTCTTTCATATTCAGTAATGTGGGCCTGGGTTTATTTGTATACTGGATGATTTGAGCATTCTCTCCAGTTCTATGTGACAATTTCACACGAGGACTTTCAGTGGGTCTTTCAGCACCTTTCACAGGTGGGCAAATTCCTCAAGCTTCAATTTGGAATCATCCTGGGGCACTCCCAAATGCCAGAATAGAGAAGCCCTAAACCCTAGCACATTATCTTAATCTGCCAGACCTGATTCTGCTCAGGCATATTTTCAATTTATTTAGAGAAGCGGCATGTGTCTGTGTGTGTCTGTTTCTTTGTGTGGTGTGTAAGTGTGATTCTCCTTGGCAGTATGTGCCAGGTTGCCTGCACTCTGTAGTTGAGGACTGAAGAGAGAGAAGAATGGATGGGGAAGAGGCATGTGAGAGAGCAGACTGGTGCAGCTGTTTCATGGACAGAAACTGCACAGTCCTTTCCTTCTGCTCCCACCCCCAGTCTGGCAGACTTTTCCATGGTGCCTGCAGAAACTAATCCCAGTGACTTGGTAGAGTTCTGATAGGGATATATGCATCTTTCTCTGGTGCAGGCTGTTTCCATGCATTCTGAGTTGTGGTTTCATTTTTTTTTGTTTCATCCAATAGAGGCCTCAGTCTGCCTTCATTTCTCCAGAAATTCTTGAAATCTTTCATCCACCAAGGGTCCTTCTTTTGTTCTTATTTTTTGTGGGTTTATTTGATTTTTTCCTGCAAATAAAGACATATAAATTGGACCTTGGAATGAAAACTTCATCATTATTGGACCCATTGAACAGTGAACCCATTTGGAATCTTGCAGTCAATAAACCATCTCAATACCCTCCTTCAGTGCAAACCACATTATATCTGATATCTGTACATAGCTATGCTTCTTGAATTTTGATATGAGCGCTGTAACTAATACTAAGCAATGTCATCAAGATTTTTTGGTTTTGTTTCCTGTCATTTACTTTTAGGAAAATATCACTATCAGGAAATGATTTTCCTCTAAATGTGTAGCCATTTGTAAAATTCTTGCTCCAAATTCTGGTTTTTAAAATTATAAGCAATATATATGACATTGGAGTACATTTATGAGGATCTCTTCATTGGAAGAACAAATCAAAATCTTACAAATTATTACAGTGTTGTGTTGCTAGATCTGATTTCTATTTTTTATCACCATCAAAATATAAATTTTCATTGCTTAATGCTTCCTTTGACCAAATAAACTTAGTAAATATTTATAGTCATCTTATTTTGGTCCGAACTGTAAGGATTATTTCTTTAATTCTCTACCTTAACTACTATATATTTTTATTCCAAACAATAATTTGATTTTGGGAAGGACTTGGGGACCCAAGGTAATTGATATTATGAAAATAAATTTAATTTATTGACTAAGAGTATTGGCTCAATTGAATGTCAAAAACTTGAATTTTATTTTATAATAAACCATAATTTTATTTTCTAAGTATTTTAAACCAGATAATATAACTCTTACACTACCATCTTTTAAGCATTCATAATTCCTTAATTGGTTAGTTATTTAAAGATTAGCCCTGTATTTTAACAATGTTAATTAATTTATATAAGGAATGTGTGTTCATATTTTCTAGTAAATTATAGAACTAATACAAGTGGACAAGAATATAAATATTATTTGCCTTATTCATTTTCATATATATTGCTATGAATACAACTAATTATTCTTAGAATTTAGTTTCTCTTTGTCATAGAATAAATACCTATATGTGTGTATATAGCTTAAATATATGTATATATAATACTAAATATGAAAACATATCTATGCATGCATATAAGTCAAATACACTCACCTATGTTTCACACATGCATAAAATATAAGTCATATAGAGTTGCAGGTAATGTATACACACACTGTCTTTGTGTGTATACGTCTATGTCATTTTCAAGGCCAGGTTAAGCAGAACGCTTAAGGTGCTCCCTGGCCTCTCCCATACCTTGGTATTCTGCACCGCACATTAGCTTTTATTGAGTGGTTAGGGTTAGGCTGACACTTTTCAGGCTGAAAGGCAGAAACATTTATCTTCACTGACAAACCACTTGGGAGTACTTTTCTTGGGTTGTGAGACACTTGCTCCAAGACAATTCTTATTCTACTCTATTATGAAGCCCCTGTAACATTTGACATCTTCTTACTGAATTTGCATGTAATGAACCAAATGGCATCAGAGGTTGATTGTAATATCAAAGAGTTCATGTAAAGTTTTCTGTCTTTGAAATTTAAAAAGTAATGTGGGGATTATTTTGCATACAATTTTTATGAAGAAACATTATTTTCCTGTGAACATAAATGTAATATGTGTTTCTATTAGAATCTATGAAAAGATGAGAAAATATCAAAAATTAATAAGAATATCCATAATCCTGCTAATCAAAGATAATTGCCATTAATATTTTTTATGTTTTTATTCATATTAATGCATGAACATGGATTAAATATATTTAATGTGGTAATCATGCAGTTTATATTTGCAAACTTTTTTGCTTAATTTTGAAAGGCATTTTATATGTCATTAAAATAACCTAAATAGCTTGATTGCTTGGTTTTTAATGGATGCATAATATTCCATCCTATGTATATTCTAATGTGCAATCACCCTCTATTGTTGGATATTTATGTTATTTTCATTTGTTGCTATTGTAAATTATACCATGATAAAATCCATGTATAAGTTTTCATGCACATCTACAATGGTTTTGGCTCTTGTATTTATTTGTGTGTGTGTGTAATCTGATCACAACTTTAGCACATTTTTTATATCTCAGTGTGTGTTTTCTTATTGATTTAGAAGAGTCTTCTTTTTTCTATAACAGCATTAATCTTTGGACTACCTTATAGGTTGCAAATTACTTCTCTTACTTTTTCAGTTGCTTTGTAATAGGTGTGGTCATCTTTGAGATACACATTAGTTTAAAATGTCCATTTTAGTACAGTCTCTACAGAGAAGGAGTTGGCAGTTTCTCAAAAAGTTAAACACACACCTACCTTATTATCCAGCAACTTTACTCCTAAGGAGTTACCCCAAATAAGCGAAAACATATGTCCACAAAGACTATACAAAAATGTTCATAATAACACTCTTCATAACAACCAACTATTGGCAGCAACTTAAATATACACCAAAAAAGAATGGATAAAAAAATTTGTACCATATTCATGAAATGGATTACTGCTCAGTGTTACAAGAAATGAACTACAGATTCACACAAAAACTTAGGAGAATCCCCAAAACATGCTTGTTGAAAGAAGCAAGACACAACATAATATATTCTGTGTGTTTCTATTTCTATGATGTTCAACCACAGGTATAAATGATCGAAGAGAGTTAAGAATCAGGAGATTGGTTGCCTTCCTGAAAAGCGAAAGGATAAAGAATGGAAAGGGACACAATAGAACTTTCAGAGGTTTTGGTAATGTCTATTTCTCATTTGGGCCTTGGTTACATGGGTTTAGATTTGCCAGAACTCATGAAACTCTACCGTTATGGACTGAATTGTATTCCCTCAAAATTCATTTGTTGAGGTCTTAACCTTCAGTACCTCAGAATGTGACTTTATTTGGAGACAGAGACTTTAAAGTGGCAATTAAGGCAAAATGAGGTCATAGGTGGGTCCTCATTTGAATTCATAGTTTTCAAGATATTCGATATTAGCCAATGAAAATGGTTATCACTAAGGGAGAGAAAATAAATGAGATGAACCCTACAGTAGTTTCCTGATTCCTGCCTGAAGAAAATTCCAGGCCATTTTACAGTTTGGGGGAATCCAGGTAGATCCCAGTGGTCTTCCTAAATTGAAGAGATGGAGCTTGTAATTCAGGGAGGCCAAGGCAGCTACAGTTTTCAAGACACAGTATCAGAGAGTAGAAAGCTATATAGAGAGAGAACTTCAGATATCTACGTAAGGTCTTCTGTAGTATCCAGCTGAATACTTATCAGTGCATGTGTGTTAAGAAACTACTCAAGGGGCTGGCCCAGTGGCACAGTGGTTAAGTTCGCACATTCCACTTCACTGGCCTGGGGTTCGCCAGTTCAGATCCCGGGTGTGGACATGGCACTGCTTGACAAGCCATGCTATGGTAGGCATCCCACATATAAAGTAAAGGAAGATGGGCATGGATGTTAGCTCAGGGCCAGTGTTCCTCAGCAAAAAGAGGAGAATTGGCAGCAGATGTTAGCTCAGGGCTAATCTTCCTCAAAAAAAAAAAAAAAAAGAAACTACTCTAGATTGGGAAAGAACCACCCAAAATGATGAGAGAAAAAAATTCCTAGACTTCACCCAGAACTGGGAATATCCCTGTTCTCACAGCCAAACTGGAAAACCTCATCTTTTGCAGGGCATGTGGTAATCAAAAAGGTTTTGTTTCACTAGTTGAGAAAAATTGTCTCTATACTAAACACTGCCTGTCTAACAAAGCCTCAAAGAAAGTCCATAAGAGATAAAACTATTCCAAAAGAGCATAGCCTTATCCCAGAACATAGATCAAGAATGTTTATCAAAGTTTAAAACTATCCAGAACCCAACGAGGTAAAATCACAATGACTGGCATCCAAACAAAAATTACCATTCATGCAAAGAAGCAGAAAAACATCACCCCAAATGAGTACGGAACATCAATCAATGGGAAGTGATCTAGAAATGCCACAGATGATAGAATTAGTAGACAAGGACATTAAAATATTTTTTATAACTGTATTTCATATGTTCAAGAAACTACAAGTATAAAAATTTTATTTAGAGACATGGAAGATATAAAAAAGACACAAATGCGAGCTCTAGAGATAAAATTACAGTGTCTGAGATGAAACATGTCAATTGTGTCCATGCTTTCCTTTGCATTTTTGCTAAGTTCACATCCCAGCTTGAGATAATATGTCCTGGGACATAATATGTTTGCCCAAACTTTCTTGTAATTGGAATTTCATTTTGAAATGTCACTTGAAATGTATTTTGTCTAATCTATTTTTTCCATATTATTAAACAATATTCAGAACACCAATTGTTATCTATCATTGTATCATTGATTTGAAATGCCAGTTTTTAACCTTTATTAGCATGGATAGATATGAGTAAGTGTCAGTCAAGGTTTTTGTTTTTCTTGATGTTTCTATTTGGCAAAGCCATCTGTATCTCAAGACATTTTTCTGTATTTTGATTTCAGTTTGGCTTAGTTTACAATCTGGATACTAGTCGTGGTTGTGGTTGCTCTGCTTCTTGATATGATAGTCTGTCCCATCAAGGAAGAGACTGTTGCAATCGTAATGTCCAATTGTCTGCTGCCCTGATATTTGGTTTGGTTATATTTGCTTGAGTATCTCAGGACAGCTGCTTCATAGTTTAGTTTACCAACATGGCAGCTGATCTTCCTCAGCTCACTCTTACATCCAGCTATTACTACTTTAATTCAAGAAATGTCAATGGGGTTTATTCACTCATTCTTTCATTTGTTCCTATATTAGCTGAATACTGAACTAGTTACTGGCAGTATTGAAAAGATCCTGTCTCTAGTTTCGTGAGGTTTTTGTCTATCAGATTAGGCTAACAACCACAAAATAAATGCATAAAACAACTTTTAATTCCAACTTATGGTGAGCAAAAAATTAACTGTCAAATTTAAATCCACTTTCTCAGAAATGGATATTTGACAGTCCTTCTGTCATCTTTCAGTATGGTTCCAGCTACCCTACAAATACCATGAAAATCCTTGAATATGTGCATGGTACATCTTTCGATTTACCAGAGTGACTCAGAGTATCCTGCTTCAAATTCTTTTGTTCATTTCAATTAAGGTTAGGTAGGATGTAATGTTAGAGACCTGTGTTCAAATTGGCGTGTTCTATCAAATTTATTATATGTCTTCTTAAGAAATTAGGGTACATTTTAATGAAAATCTTCCTGTGCCGCAGGAATAAGTATATTTCATGACTTTCACGGATTAATTTCTTCCATATTTTAAAAGAAGACTAAAATGTTTATTTATAAGAACGCTTTCCCTAATAAAATAGATTCACCAATTCATACATAACCTGGAGAAATTCAGTCATTGCACATGGTTACTCAGAGAGTATGTTAATAATTATATTAATAATCCCTTATTTTCAATAAAGAAAATTCCTGCATCAAAGGATTCTACCATCATTCTAAGTTTTTCCTCCCTATCTTGTCTTTTTTTTCTTGGACAAACAGCTTTACTATTGATTTATTTAATATAAGGCATTTTGCATTTTTGTGTTTAACTAATTCACAAAACCTACTATTTGCCCTTCACAGAGTCAGAGATGTTTTGTAATAACAAACATCGATTTACTATTTACTCTCTCTCTCTCTCTATCTGCTGGCACACATGCAGACACACATGCATGATCATCGTTAATATTTAGGACAAACCACCTCCTTGTTATAGGCTTCTTTGGTTAGATTTACCCTCTAAATGTTTATCTGCAGAAATATACTGTATAAATGTAACAGTGATCTATAAAAATACATTTTATTTCATTCAAACTTAAAAGTGTGTGTATATACTAGTTATCTTCTCAGAGAGGTGCTGTTCTTTTTTAGATGAAGAGCTGTCTTCTGGTACTTGCAGGCAGGGTTTGAACAATGTGTTACCTGATTGAATTGGCAGTAAGGAGGCAGAAGTGCTCTTCAATACTCTAAACTTCACAGGTGCATGGTTCAGTACACTCTTCAGTGGTGGTAAAAATCATCTCTTTAGAATTGTTGGTTTTAGTAATAGCAGTGAAGATCAGATCTGTAAGTAGTTTATCTTGTGGCAATGGGACACTGCCCCTTGTGGCCACCTTCCAAATCTCCAATATGCATTTTTATCTGAAATTACAGTGCATGACAACAGCGTTTAAATGCTTGTTAAGCACATTGCCTGAGCATTGCTAAGTTCACAGTAAAACTTAGCTAGCTTAAAATGCACTACTTGAGTATCTTTTCGACTTGTACAGCTATCACTAGATGTTTGCGAAAAAGTTCAAACATATTTTCACTGTAGAAATGTTTGTCTCTTTGTACCCCTCAGGCCTATTTTGGTGTCTGGCAAACACAGAAGGCAATCACGTTTTTGACTTAAAAAGAAATATGCGTGATTGAATGACTTCCCACTACAACAAGAATAATTTAGTGCTCTGCTGAGTTGTAACCTAACAAAATTTTGCACTACAGTTGTCTTTGTTAATAAACCATGGTATTTAGTATACTAATTTGGTTAAAAACTTGATTAAACAAATAATAATAAGGAACACCATTAATGAGAATTGTTTTCAGATTGTTGCTGATATTCAAAAATTAAAGGTATTGTAGTTTTAAACATTTTGCTAAAGGACAAAAGTTAAAATACTAAATTCGGCATCATGAGTTTTAAAATTTCTTCTTTTCACACCATTATTTTAATGCACTGACATTTTGCATGTCATAATCACCTTGGCACAATTCAAATAAATGAGGTAAAATAAACAGAGCTTTCCCATTGGCACAATATTTTAATGTTGAAAGTAGAATGAAATGAGTTGTTAATAGAGTTAAAATCACAAGCCCACAAGCAATTTCAAGCTATAGGGTTTTTTTGGTTTAAATTTTTTTTTTAAAACGGCAACATTGAAAACACCCATTGTACTTCTAACTGAATCCTCATATTACACAAAGTCTGAAGTGATCCAAAACACACTATTTCTTTTTTTTTTTAAAGGATAGCCAGTTTTTTTTGTTGTTGTTGTTCTCTTCCCAAAGCCCCGGTACATAGATGCATATTCTAGTTGTAAGTCTTTCTAGTTCTTCTATGTAAGCCACTGCCACAGCATGGCAGCTGAAGGATGAGTGGTGTGGTTCCACGCCTGGGAACTGAACCCAGGCTGCTGAAGTGAAGCAGGCAGAATTTTAAGCGCTAGGTCATCTGGGCTGGCTCAACACTGCATTTCTTGAGCTTGGGAGTATATGTATGGATATATATTGCATATATGAATATATATTTATTACATAATTATTTATTATTTTCATAATCATAAACACTACCATGAGCAATGTAATTTACCTTTTTATAAATCAATGAACGTTTTACATTTTCTTAATCATTGTAATCATTGTAATCAATGTTATCATTGTTGTCATTTTCTTTTCATCTTTAATTAGTAGAGACTTTTCAGCCTTGAGTTAATTGCTCTGTTATGATTTTTCACTAGAGGACCTTAATATTTAAAGGAATATGGGGCCAGCCTGGTAGCACAGCAGTTAAGTTCGCACATTCCGCTTTGGCAGCCCAAGGTTCGCCAGTTCAGATCCCAGGTGCAGACCTACGCACTGCTTGTCCAGCCATGCTGCGGCAGGTGTCCCATGTATAAAGTAGAGGAAGATGGGCATGGATGTTAGGTCAGGGCCACTCTTCCTCAGCAGAAAAGAGGAGGATTAGCGGCAGATGTTAACTCAGGGCTAATCTTCCTCAAAAAAAATTTTAAAGGAATATTTGCATATTATAAAATATAATTCATCTCTTTGAAATTTTTCATTGATAGTTCTTCACAATTTTGAAAAGTTGGAGAATGTTTAAGGAACTACCACATAATTATGCATTTTAATTAGAGTATTTAATGCTATGATTTAAAAAATGAAATATGATATCTCGTTTCTTTCAATATTCTGATATTAATTACCCAAAACCAATTTCCCCAAATAAAAATATATTGGTCATTTAAACTCAGAAATACTTTTTTCCAAATTCTTATGTAAGTAATATTATGTGAATTATCAGGTCTAATAATAACTTGTATTTTTATTTATTATTTTTATTGCCAAAGACTAAAGTTGTATTAATCTAAACCTGGCTTACCCAATTAAAACATCAATTTAAAAATTTAATTTCCCAAAATCAAAACTTAAGTGGTCATATGGAAAAGTATTTGATACTTTGAAAGTTTGTGCCAGTTCTTAAATGCTAGGTCCTGGCGAAATTAAATATTGTCCGTTGATTTATTTCTTACTCCTCAAAGATGTAGCATACATTTTTGGAAGTCAAGTTCCAGGACTTCCACAAACACCTCCAGCACAGCATGACCCCAGGGTCGTGGTTACACACACCGAGATAGTGATATGACTTTGGGGAGTCACTTTTATATTAGAGTAATAAATTATCAAGAGGGTAGAAGATTCATATGGTGAGGAACTATAATAATTTATATTGTCTTCTCCTTTGCACCAAAGTAATTGAAGTATTTAAAATCACAAGTGTTAATTTCTCCCAGTCATCCTTTCTTTCTGCTAAACTTGGCAATTCTTTGTGTTCCTCAACCCGTAAAGGTTTCCTGGCACGCTACAAAAGGCAGGGGTCTCTTGTTTGAATGCTGTGGTTCCCAGCTCTACCCAGGAACCAAGAGTTTGAGGGAAATAGTCCTAAGATGAAAATGAAACTATAGTTTACCATCTTTACCTGGAATAATTGTGCCAATTAAATAAGGAAGTGTGAAGTAGAAATGAGAAGAACCAGACTGGAAGAGCAGATTCTGGGCCTCCAGCTAAGAATGGAGTTTGGAATGCATCGGCAAGTAGTTTGCATACTGCACCTTAATTTTTCATATTCTCAGTTTGTGTGTGTGTGCTCACAGAGTTGCAAGTAAGGACTCGAGGTGGCTTACCTCCGCATGGCTAATAGTGTTGCATAGATGCTGCTTCTGCCATTGATTAGGTTAGTACTACAGGCCCCAGGACCTTCCTGTTCTCATTTCTGACACTTTTGTGGTTGTTTCATTTATAGTGAAAAGTATAGGCTGAGAATGGGGGCCGAGAAGAAACAGAAGTCCGGGTAGTGACAGGGCAGTCGGCTGTTTGAAGGCAATTTTGGGGAGTCAGCCCCTAATCTCTGGAGGAAAATCCCCAGAAAACTCAGAATCAGGGGGCAGAGAGAGCGCATGAACATATGAAAAACTAAATAACAAAAAATGTAGGATGCAGAAGTTATCTTGGAGAATTGCATGGTTAACTGCCAGATTTGTGTTATAGCTGATAATATTGCTGCTTCCTTTATAGCAGGCGGAGATTGCTGGTAGTATACAGCTCCAGAAATTTTTTAAAGAGTGGGGAGGATTTGACTAGATAGAGAAGAGTGGAGAGGACCCTTCCAGCATGTATAATAAAAGTAAAAAGCAAGAATATCAGACCTTTGTCCACATAACAGCTAAAAAGAAAACAATAGCGGTTGTTTTCCCTTCCTGTGAAAACTGGTGGGCTTTTCAAGTCTTCTTTTGCTTAGATAGAGGAATGGTGTTCAGCAGTTGAGAAATTGTTTTTTTCCACACCATGAATTATACCCATGGAATCCTTCCTGAGTGAGAGTGGAAGTGTGTTAGGACTGGGGAAGGTGTTACAGACCCATTTTTATGGCTATTTCGTTAGTCCTGGAAATCGCAAGTCACCCAGGCGCCATTGCCTGTAACTGCCGCAAATTAAGGTTTAGTTTAATCCAGAAGGAAAGTCGATTTTCATAGTTAAGTCTTCAATAATAAACCTGAGCTATACTTGATCCTTTAAACTGGTTTGATGAGAATTTTCATTTTGAATTTAAAAACAAACATAAATAATATGTATTTTATTTGGGCAACTGTCTCAGATGTGAATAAATAAGGAATTTAAAAATCTTTGCTATTATGTAATTTAAGCTAACAATGCACACTAAATCCCTTTGAAGATAGTGGTTGTTATCGTCATTTATCCTCTTCATTCTTTTTTGTTGTTGTTATATAAAACCAGGCAAATATAATTATTTTAGTAAAGCTTTACTTTCTTTAGTGTTTTATTATTCATTAAGAAGAAAGCATTATTTCACAACATTGCAGTTTTATTTATGAGATAAAAACCCGTCCTGTGCAACTTTAAAATAAAGAAAAATAAGGAACAAAATATTGAGTTACTGTTCCTACTTAGTTTTTGTTGGCTTCTTTCATTGCCTATAAAATCTCACCAATAAGCCTTTGCATTAGCACAATTTCCTCAGTTTTTTTCCCTCACTGATGTCACTAATTGTGACTCATTAATCACAAGAATGATAACAGAAAGACCAGAAAAATAAAAACAACTCATACTAAGTATAAATATTCTTAATTAAAAAGTGAAGCACATTTCCATTATACAATTATACAAAGGCAAAGGGAAAAAAACGCGATGACTCAGCTATGTATGTCTCTGATAGTGGACTCAATGTTACTGAATATAGTTTTTAACTTTTTTTTCCCATTTACTCAATGCCATGTGTTCTCTTGTTTTCTTTGAAACATGGAAATATTTGTGTCACAGAAGAAGAACAAATTAAACCCAAAGTGAGTAGAAGAAAGGAAATAATAAAAATAAAATGAATCAATGAAATAGAAAACAGAGAAAGAATGGAGACATCAATGAAATGAAAAAGCTGATTTTTGGAGAAGATCAATGAAATTGATAAATGTCTAGCCAGACTAGTCAGAAAAATAGGAGAGAAGATTCAAATTACCAGTATCAGGAACGAGAGGGTCCATCAATACAGAGTCTTCAAACATTTAAAGGAAAATCAGGGAATATTAAGAACAATTTCATAGCCAATAAATTCAACAGCTTAGATGAAATAGACAAACTCCTTGAAAGGCACAAACTACTACTACATGTCACTCAAGGAGAAACAGATGACTGAATAGTTCTTTATCTAGTAAAGAAGTTGGTGAGGTTGAACATCTCATTTTAAGTTTATTCCTCTTTTATGAATGTCTTTTTTATATCTTTTGCCCATTTTCCTATTGAACACTCAGTATTTTTCTTTTTATTTGTTTAATTCTTTTTTATTTTATATTGATCCATTGTCAGTTTTAGGTGTTGCAAGTAACTTCTCCCTATTTTCTTTTGGTTAATTTCATCTATGATGTCCTTTATTGAATTAAAAGTACTTAATTTTTCATGTGTTGAAATCCACTAAATTTAAATAATAAATTTAAATTTATTTATGAATTTATGAATTTTGTTATGAATTTTACTTTTTGAGTCTTGTTTAACCTTTCCCTACCCCTAGATTAAAAAGATATTCATACGTTTTTATTTATTTGCTTTATACCTTTCCATTTAGATGTATGTCTTTAATTCCTCTGCATTCCAGTTTGTTTGAGATTTAATATAGCAATCCATCTCCATATTGGTAATTTTCTGAGCTCTCTATCTTGTTGAACTGACCAGTTTGTTCTAGACCAATGGATGCCAACCCTGATATCAGGTCCCTTACATTAAACCCAGCATATGTGGGGTTAAAACCAGAGCACTCTTTCCCTGCTTACTTCCTGATTCCTTGGCTCCAGAATGACTATCTTCCATGGAGACAAACAGCCAAGGATTGCCACCTGGATTCCTTATCATGTCCTCCTTCTCCCTGCAAACAGCCTCCCAAGGCTGAACGCAGGCTGGTGGGAAAACTCTGATCAGCCAGGTCACTGACTTGCCTCCCATATAGAAGCAGCCACATTCCTCAAAAACCTTTAAAACCCCTGGCCTCCCATGTTTTGGGGAGATGAGATGAAACGAGACAAATTTGAGGGCTCACTCTCATCTCCCAGCTGATATCACCTGAAATAAAAATGCTTTCCTTGCCATAAGCCTGGCATTCTAGTTTTCATTCGGCCCCTCTTGTGTGGTGGGTAAAGAGCCTACATTTGTAGGTGCTAACACAGACAGCTTTGGTAGTATGGCTGTTCAACATATTTTAATAGTGGTTTAATGAGCTTCCCCACTTCCTTGGCTTTTGTTTTTCAAACTTGGCAGAAGCTGTTCATAGATTTTTATTTTCCTATATACTCTTTTGATTAAATATGTTGACTTCCTCAAAAAACTTCACATGGAATTTTTATTGGAATTCAGTTAAATTTACAGGTTAATTTGGGGATAATTGGAAGAGTTACAATGCTAAATGGTTTTATCCATGCACATAGTATAAATTTTTAAACATCTTTCAAATCTTTTAATAGAAGGTTTACCTATTTCTCAATGAAAATCTTGTGCACACTTTAATTTCTTTAATAAGTTCCTCATAATTTTCTTGCCTTCTCTTTCAAGAATGCATATTAGTCAAATGTTGTACCTATTGAATTGGCTTTCTGACTTTTTTTTTTGTTTTTCTCTCCTACTAAGTCAATCCTTTTCTCTCGTATTTTTCCACTCTGAATAACTTCTTGACTTTATTTTTCAAACACAATTAGCATTTTCATTTTAACTCATATATATTTAATTTTCAAAACTCTTTCTTGTGTTCTGAGTGTTCTCTCATCATAGTATTCATACTATGAATACAATACCTTATTTTATTTTTCAGAGAATATTAACTATGGGATTTTTGAAGTATTTTTCTGATTTCATTTATTCTGAGTTGCTTTTTATTTGTTCATTGGTTTTGGTCCCTGTTTTTCATGTAGGATGCTATCCTTTGATATCTGGGAATCATTAGCTGACATTTGTGTTAAAGAATGAAGCACTTCATGCATAGGAGGAGTTTGTGTGGCTTGGTAGTCAGCCACCATTTTACTGGGGCTTCCCAAATGTTAGTCTCTAGACATTCTCTCTGCAGGGAATGAGCTGTATTTCCAGGGATTTAAGTCTGGTTTCCACTGTCATTCCAGAACTATTTAGAAGAAAAGGAATTCTGGAGGGCGTGGCTCCCATTCAATTGGTAGAATATTACTTAATCCCTTTGTTTGTAGTCTGGCACCTCTCCTTTGCCTAACTCTGTAATGGGGTCCTTGAGTTTAGAGCCTCTACTGAATTTCTTTAGCCAGTATATCTTGCAACTTTTCTATGCATGGAGAGAGAGTGGGGCCAAGCAATCTCAGATCTAACTGCTCCCTAAACAGACTGAGTCAATTCTTCTGTATATCGCCCCAACCTTTTCTTGGATCTTTTACTTGAATCTTTCTTCTCTTTGTTATCCCTCTCTGTAAACATTTAGATTTGCTCTCTTCTCTGCTAAGTCATTACCGTTTCTCCATCTGTTTCCTGTTTCTTGTATTGCGGGTTGAAATTACAGATGCCTCCTGCTTTCATCACGCATAGTATGTGTGTTATTGCTCTGCCTGTTTTTTGATATATCTTTACTTACTGTGTTAAAACTGGAAGTCAGGAATGTGTATTTTCCCTTATGCATTTGTTCATCATGGACATATTAGTCTCTGCACATAGAAAGTATTCCATAAATGTTTCAGACTGAATGTGTATCTATGATAGCATGTACAAATGTGTAATGATAATTTAATTTAACGAATGTTTCACTGTGTCAATCGCGCTAAACAACAGAGAACTAAAAACTAATAAATAAGAACTGTATGACAATTTAAGTTAGTGATAAGTGCTATAAAGAAAAATACAGTAAAGTGATAGTAACATTAGAAGAATATTGTAAACAAGTTGTTCAAGGAAGCTTCTTCCTTGTTGCTTAACATTTCTTTTTTTTAATATTTTCTTAACACAAGGATAATATGAATCACTAAAATTTCACTTAGAAATAAAAATGATACTTGTAATAGTTAATTGGGATTATAATTACTTTACAGGAAATGTATCTCTCCTCCTTATTTTCCCTGCCTTTGGAGAATTGGAAAAATAAATGTGTTTAATGAATGTGTGGTTTAAACACCTTTTGGAAACCTAAGTTGCTATTGAAAAAGATGTATAATGCAGTTACATTCCTTTGTTTATGGAGGTGGAGTAGAGAAGGAAAGAAACCTGAGGCTAATAGAAATAGATTACATCTCGCTCATGGAACATAGATTAAAATAATGTATTTTATTGTGGATGTCCCTTCAGAATTTAAACTAAATATCATTTACTTTTTCTATCTAAGTAAAAGCCTCAGGGCTTTAAAAGAAATCATTATCAGGAGATAACCTAATATATCATTGATATAGTTTCTTCCTATCACCTATCACTGACAAAATATTAGGTTAGCAATATCATCCTTTATAGTCTTTGTAATCCAATTGTTTTATTTTAAATCATTATTTTGAGAAAAGACCCACAATATAACATTCAGATAGGAATTTTTATATTATGAATTTCAAGTAATTTTCCTATCATTTATTTAAAAATTTTATTATACCCTTTTCTCTAAAATATTGTTACAAATTTTATTTGATGTGTTATTAACAAAATCTCAAATTGGTGAGTTATTTTAAGATTTTTTAATAGTTAATTATGACAGATACCTCAAATCAACACCTCTAAAATTGAATATATTATTCTCTCTTAATCCTATACCAGTGTCAAGACTCAAATCTTGGAGTCATCTTTGTCTCCTGCTTGTCACCCACTGGTCCTTTTGATTCTGACTCCTAAAAGTCTCTTCTCTCTAACTTTTCTCCAAGACCAATCTTACTGTCTTCATCTTGGACAGAATTACTGTCATCACTCACCTATGTTAGGTCAACAAGACCTGCATGTGGTTACCTGCATAAGTTCATTCTCCATAGGGAAGTGAGAGATCTTCTAAAGAAGCAAAAGTAATCTTGTTTCCCCACCATCACTACCAAATTTAAACTCTTGAATGATTTCTCATGTTTACTCTTGCAATAGTAGTGTTTGCAACATTCATTTTCTAACACCAGAAAATATGCTTTAAAAAATAAAACCTTGCCAATCAAATATTTTTAAAGGGCATCTAATTGTAAATGTGTGTCTGTATTTGCATTTATTTGATTACTAGTAAGGTTAAATGGTTTTTCATATGTTACTGGATATTAGTGATTTGGAGGAGGTGATTTGCCCCTTCATATAATCTTTGTCTAATTTTTTTTAACAGTTTAATTAAAGATTTTAATCCTTGTCATGCCATTTAAGGTCTAAATATTTTTTCAATGCTTGTCATTTGTTAATTTTAAGATTTTGTTTGACATAAAGATGCTTTCATGTTTTTCAGTTTGTTTAAATCTTTCAATATCTTCCTCAGATGGTTTGTGTGTGTGTTTTCCAGCTTTATTGAGATATTATTGACGTATAACATTGTGTAAGGTTAAGGTATGCAACATGTTGATTTGATACACTTATATTGCAAAATGATTACCACCATAGCTAACACCGACATCAAGTCATATAATTACCATTTCTTTTTTGTGGTAAAAACATTTAAGGTCTACTCTCTAAGCAACTTTCAAGTATATATTACAATGTTATTAACTATAACCACTATGCTGTACATTAGATCCCCAAAACTTGTTCATCTTATAACTGGAAATTTGTACTCTTTGACCAACATCTCCAATTCCCCCACCCCCAAGCCCTGGTAACCACCATTCTACCCTCTGTTTCTGAGTTGAGCTTTTTTAGATTTCATATATAAATGATTATAAATACAATATTTGTCTTTGTCTGACTTATTTTACCTAACATAATGCCCTCAAGGACCATCTGTGTTGTTGCAAATAGCAGAATGTTCTTTCTCATGGCTGAATAATATTCCATTTATATATATATATATATATATATATACACATACACACCACATTTTTATCCATTCATCCGTTGATGGACACTTAGGTTGTTTCTATATCTTGGCTATTATGAATAAGACTGCAATGAATGTGGCAATGCAGGTAGCTTTTCAATATCCTGTTTTCCTTTCCATTGGATATATACCCAGAACTGGGATGGCTGGATCATGTGGTAGTTCTAATTTTAACTTTTTGTGAAACCTCCATACTGTTTTCGATAGTGGCTGCACCAATTTATATTTCCATCACCGTCGTACAAGAGTTACCTTTTCTCCACTTCCTTGCCAACACTTGTCTCTCGTCTTTTTGATGACAGCCGCTCTAACAGATGTGCAGTGATATCTCATTGTGTTTTTGATTTGCGTTTCCCTGGTGATTAGTGATGTTGAGTACCTTTTCATGTACCTATTGGTCATTTGTACGTCTTCTTTGGAAAAAACATCTATTCAGTTCCTCTGCTCATTTTTAATCAGATTGTTTGTTTTTTCAATTGTGTTCTATGAGTTCTTGATATATTTTGGGTATTAACCTCTTATCAGATATAAGATTTGCAAATATTTTCTCCCATTTTCCAAAAGGTTGCCTTTTCATTTTGTTGATGGTTTCCCTTGCTGTGCAGAAACTTTTTAGTTTGATGTAGCCCCAATTGTTTATTTTTGCTTTTGTTGCCTTTGCTTTTGGTGTCAAATCCAAAAAAATCATTGCCACGATTGATGTCAAGGAGCTTTCTCCCTGTGTTTTCTTCTAGGAATTTTGTGGTTTCAGGTCTTCTGTTCAAGTCTTTAATCTAGTTTGAGTTGATTTTGGGGTATAGTGTAAGATATGCATCCAGTCTGATTCTTTTGCATGTGGCAGTCCAATTTTCCAAACACCGTTTTTTGAAGAGACTATCCTTTCCACATTGTATTTTCTTGGCTCCCTTGTCATAAATTAAATAACTATATATACATTGGTTTATTTCTGGGCCTTCTATTTTGTTCTGTTAATCTATATTTCTGTTTTTATGCCAGTGCCATAGTGTTTCTATTACTATGACTTTGTAATATAGTTTGGAATAAGGAACTGTGATGCCTCCAGCTTTGTTCTTCTTTCTCAACATTACTTTGTCTATTCTGGGTCTTTTGTGGTTCTGTACAAATTTTAGGATTGTTTGTTCTATTTCTGTGAAAAATATCATTGGAATTTTGATAGGGATTGTACTGACTCTGTAGATCACTTTGGGTAGTATAGACATTTTAACAATATTAATTCTTCCAATCCAAGAGCACAGAATGTCTTCCATTTATTTGTGTTTTCTTCTATTTCTTTCATCAATGTCTTATACTTTTTGGTGTACATGACTTTCACCTCCTTGGTTAAATTTATTCCTAAGTATTTTATTCTTTTTGATGCTATTATAAATGGGATGGTTTTCTTAACTATTCTTTCTGATAGTTTGTTGTTAGTGTATAGAAATGCAACTGAATTTTGTGTATTGATTTTGTATCCTGCAACTTTACTGAATTCATTTATTCTAACAGTTTTTTGGTGGAGTTTTTAGGATTTTCTATATATAATATCAAGTCATGTGCAAGTACAAACAGTTTTACTTCTTCCTTTCCAATTTGGAAGCCTTGTATGTTTTTTCTTGCCTAATTGCTCTGGCTGGGACTTCCAATACTATGTTGAATACAAGTGTCAAGAGTGAGCATCCTTATCTTGTTCTTGATCTTAGAGGAAAAGCTTTCAGCTTTTCACCATTGAGAATGATGATAGCTGTGGGCTAATCTCTATGTTAGCTGTGGGCTGTCATATATTGCCTGTATTATCTTGAGGTATGTTCCCTCTATACCCAGTTTGTTGAGAGTTTTATCATGAAAGGATGTTGAACTTTGTCACATGCTTTTTTTTGTGACTATTGAGATGGTCATTTGAATATTATCCTTCATTTTGTTAATCTAGTGTATCACATTGATTGATTTAAGGATTTTGATCATACTTGCATCCATGGAATAAATTGCACTTGGGCATTGTGTATGATCCTTTTAATGTATTATCCTGTTGAATTCAGTTTGCTTTGTTGAAAAGTTTTGCATCTATTTTCATAAGGGTTATTGACCTGTAATTTTCTTTTTTTTGTAATGTCCTTGTCTCCTTTTGGCATCAGGGTAATACTGGCTCCATAAGATGAGTTTGAAAGTATTTCCTCCTCTTCTATTATTTGGAAGATTTTGGGAAGGATTGATATTAATTCTTCTTTAAATGTTTGGTAGAATTCCCACTGAAGGTATCTGGTGGTGGAATATATTCCTCTGTTCGTTTTCCCTTACTCTCTGTGTTGGCTCTGCACATTAGCTAACACAGCCACTCTTCCAGTCTTTACAAAGTGGTCTCCTGTAAGAGGTAGAGCTCGTCAATTAGCCTCGCCTGAGTTCTTTGTTGTCTCTCAAACATCTGTGATAGTCCAAGCTACGCTCCTTGTTCTTGGTGCTTCCCAGTACTTGAGTGTGTGCCAAGTCTCATCAGCATCCTAAAGGGGAGGATCACAGTCAGCACCTAATACATGTTGGTTGGAAGCCAGAACCTCGGATGACAGCTGGAAAAGTATGTAGTTAGGTCCTTCCAGGGAGAAACTGGAAGATGGGCATTTTTGCCTGCTTCCTCTGTGCTGGGGAGCTGTGTCCTGGGTGTGTGGCTGCAGGGTGTGTGGGGGGGTGTTGGTGGGTGTGTGTCCTTCACCCATTAAGAACTTTGTTTGCTACAGTCCTGTGGGACCCGTGAATGCAAGTCATGTTGGCTACAAGAGCCAGGTGATCCAGAAGCCTATCTCTTGGGCAGCAGCCACAAAAGCTGGGGTGCCAGTTGTGTGTACAAGCTCCTTCCAGGGAGATAGTGGAGACTTGGAATGAGCTAGATGGAGAGGGCAGGGGAGGTGTCCACAGGCTTCCTTGGTCTCTGGGGAAGATCTCAGTCAGCCTCTAAATGTGTGTTATATTAGATGCTTGACCCTCAGGCAACAACTTTTAAAGTATGCCAAGATAATGGTTTCTGGGGAAGGCTAGGAGATGGGTGTTTCTGTTTGCTCCCGCTGCTCTCAGTCCTGGGAGGACAGCTGGTTAAGGATTCCTTCTTTGTTTGCTCCAGTCCTATGGGACTCACCAGGTCTTCCGGGTTACTGCCCTTTGGGCAGCAGCCTGTACAGCTGAGGAGCATACATGTGCACAAGCTCCTTCCAGGGAGATATTGGCAATTTGGAGCAGGCTAGTGGGAGAAGGCAGAGACGATGTCCACCAGCTTCCCTGGTCTCCAGGATGGATGGCAGTCAGCTACTACCTGTATGCTAAATTAGAAGCCTGAGCCTCAGGCAGCAGCTTTTAAAGTATACAAATAGACCCTTTTTGGGGGAAGACTGGGAACTGGTCATTTTCTGCCTGCCCCCTCAGCTCTGAGCCCTGGGGGGTTTAGCCACGATGAGTCTTGTCTTATGAGTCTAACCGACACAAGCCATGTTAGCTCTCAAAGCTAGGTGTTTTGGGGTCCTGACCCTCAGATGGGACTCTTAAAGGCTGGGGCTCTAGATGTGGGGTCCAGGTCTTTCTCAGGGAGAAGCTGGGACTTGAGATTCCCTCCTGATTGTATGGCACTGAGCTGAGGGTGGGTTTTTTGGTGAGAATGTGACTCAGCCTTTTCTACTCATTTCAGTGTGGGTATTTTCTCCTTTAACCTGATGTGTACATGTGTAGGAGTCACTCAGCTAGTTTCTGGATTTACTTCAGAGGAAATTGCTCCATGTGTAGCTGCGGATTCAGGGTGTCCTTGGGAGGAGGGGAGTTCAGGACCCTTTTACCTTGTCATCTTGGACTGGAACCTCGGTTTTTGTGTTTGTGTGTAAGAGTGAGTGTATTCATGTCTGTGTGTATATATGCTCAGTAGTAAATATTCACCTAGTTCAGTCTCATACCATGTTTATGTTGCTTCATTCCTTCCTCCTCTTAAAATTTTCATCTGGAATTTGTTTTCATATAATATTTGAATTAGGAATATAACACAGTTCCTCCAAATAACATATTGATCAGCATCATTTATTGAACAATGGTATTTTTCTACTAATTTTTAAATGCTACAGTTGTCATATTGTGAATTCTAGTTTTCTTTTTGTATATTCTGACATTATTGTTTTACTGTTCAAATTATGTAATAACTTTTAATACATATTTAAATATTTGTTTCTCGGGGCTGGCCCCGTGGCCGAGTGGTTAAGTTCGCGCGCTCCGCTGCAGGCGGCCCAGTGTTTCGGCGGTTCGAAGCCTGGGCGCGGACATGGCACTGCTCGTCAGACCACGCTGAGGCAGCGTCCCACATGCCACAACTAGAGGAACCCACAACGAAGAATACACAACTATGTACCGGGGGGCTTTGGGGAGAAAAAGGAAAAAATAAAATCTTTAAATATTTGTTTCTCATTTATCTTAGAATTTTCATCTTCCAGATAACCTTTGGCAATTCAGGTAATTCATTAGCAAAACATGCTGCTGAGATTTGATTCTGAGTGTATTTTATTTTAAAAATACACTTTTTAAAGAGAATTTATATCTTTTCATTATTCAGTAATCTCTTTGAAGGATATGTTATGTCACTCCATTTATTCAAGTAATTTTTTATATCTCTCAAGAAATACTTCCATTTTTATCATATCAGGTGTTCAAAATTCCTGTTGTTTATTTTTAGTTATTTTATATTGTATTCACCATTGTGAATAGTCTGTTTCAATATTTATACCTCTTATTTTACTTATCCATCTAAACGTGTTTGCTGTAATTTCCATAAAAATATCTGTGAAAATAATGGAGCTAACCGTGAGCTCCTTTATATTATTGCTGACTTTAATGGTAATGTCCCCCAGTATGATACTGACTGTATATTTTGAATAGACATTTTTAATCATATTTAAGAATTATCCTTTTATATTTATTTTATTGATTATTTTTAAAAAAAATCAAGATTGTTTACTTTTTGAATTTTGAGTACCTCTAATAAACACTCTTTCTTTCATCTATTAAAATAATTGCTTGTATTAACCCATTTTGTAATATTGTGTCACTCTTGCGTTCTCAGAATTAATCTCACTTGGTACTGTTGCATTTGGCTTTCACACTTCTTATATGTGGGAGTCTAGGCTGTGAGTGAAAGAAACCCAATAGAAATTAGCTCAAAAGGAAGAAGGAGATGACTGAATTGATTGCAAGAATAAAGAAATAGCTCATGGAATCAAGATATTTTGGAAAAAGTCAGAATTTTCCTGACCCCAGTGTTACCAAGTAAGGACTTGCTTCCTGACACATGTGGAAGCCAATACTATGGTACTGGCTTTTTTTTTTTTTGAGGAAGGTTAGCCCTGAGCTAACATCTGCCCCAATCCTCCTCTTTTTGCTGAGGAAGACTGGCCCTGAGCTAACATCCGTGCCCATCTTCCTCTACTTTATATGTGGGATGCCTGCCACAGCATGGCTTGATAAGCATTGCCATGTCCGCACTGGGGATCCGAACCAGAGAAGCTGGGGCTGCCGAAGTGGAATGTGCAAACTTAACCGCTGCACCAGTGGGCAGGCCCCTGGCACTGGCGTTTGAGAAAAGAAATTATTGCAAGGTCAACCAGCAAGGAGATGGGAGACAAGCCTCTCAAATCTGTCTCCCCAGTCCAGGGTTTGGGGTAAAGTTTAAGGGAATAGAGAGGGCAGGCTGGTATGCGGAAGCACTGGCAGGGCAGGTTTCCATTGGAAGGACTCCAAACAAGACGATTTATGGTAAGGATGGGAAGGGGCTTAAACATCAGATCTTCCTGGACAACAGACCCCTCGCTTCTGAAGAGAGTCTGGCTTTTGAGTTCCAGTTGTGTCGGGGTCCTTTGGTTCTGTGGGGGGAGAATCTTTGGTTCTAGGTGTTATTTCAGGTGAAGATTTTCTCCTCTGAGAATGCTCCAGCTACACTACCTGCAGTTTTGGCTTGCAGCCCCTGCAAGATAACTTGTAACATTCTGTTGTAACCAGTTTAAGCTGGTCCTGTGGTTACACCAGTAGCCAGGGTCTTGGAAGGTGTCTAGATTTTCTTTCCTACTCTTCATTTTTTTCTTTTTTTATTGTCTTCCTCTTCTTTTACTATGGATATTTTTCTTCATGTGACAGAAAATAAAGCTGCTGGGAACTTCAGTCCATTGGGAGAGGTTCTTCTGAAGATTTTTCTGGCTCAAAGTTGAGAAAT
Organism: Equus asinus; assembly: GCF_041296235.1. Classification (NCBI taxonomy): domain Eukaryota; kingdom Metazoa; phylum Chordata; class Mammalia; order Perissodactyla; family Equidae; genus Equus; species Equus asinus. The sequence continues at coordinate 24,219,046 of NC_091808.1, read as the reverse complement.
TGTTGAGAAGTCTTTTTGCTCAACTCTTGGACCAAGCAATTTGGACTAGGGTTAAAGTGTCTCCAGCACAATATGGTGGCTCCTGCAGTACCCATGTGATTTTTCACTAATGTTGGGGAGCATTTCCCAATAAAATATTGCTGGGTGGAAAATTGCCCAGGTCTTCATTCCAAGTACACTACAGTATTTTACTTGCTAAATGTTATTTATGTGTTTGCATTTATAGTGTGAGATTGGTCAGTGGAGTTTTAAGAGTTTATCACTGTCATTGTCAGGTTTTGGTATCAGGAATTTGCTGGTCTGATTAAAGGAATTTGGGGCAATTCTGTCCTCTCATAGTTCTATTAAAGACTACAGACGTTTCTATTCAGATCTTTAAATTCTTAACATTTGGAGAAGTTTTTATTTCCTGTAGTCTTGTTCTGTGAAGTAGGAATTTCAGATGGCCGTGAGAATACAGAGCGTGCTCCTAAGGCGGCATTTATAAGGCAGGGACACTCACTTGCTTGCTGACCAATTTGTTTTCTGTGTTTGTTAAATTTTGAATAGCGACTGCCCCACCCGACTTCTGTATTTGATCTAAATACCATTTTTAGGAACTAGCTGAAATGGTGCCAGAACCTCATTTTAGCAGAGGCTTCCACGACTATGCCTAGCAGCAATTCCCAAGGTCTTTTTAAGACTGGGAATTCTTCCATGCCCCATGCTTCACTTGTCTAAATATGCCTCCACACCTTGACACTTCAAGTTTGGGTCCACTCCTTCCACCCGCTTTATGTCTTTAATATCAACTCTTTGCGGGTAATAAGGAAGTTGGAAATAAGGAATATGCGCAGAGACATCCCCTGCCTTATAGGAAGCTTCTTTCTCCTCTCTCCTCCTCCTTTGTTGTTTCAGACCACACATAGCTTAGGCACTCTTATTTGTCTGGCCTGACTTTCCCCCGTGCTTTAATATGTGCACACTGCACCCAGTATATGGTGGAGATGAGCATTAAGTTTACATTTCAGTTTTATAGACCCTGCAGCTTCCTAAAATTGCTTGATTTGCCCAGCCCCCACCAACTACTTCAGGTGTCTGCTCTCCTCCCAAGCCTGGCTTCTCCATGCTCTGTACTTGTCTGCAGAAACTGCTAGGAGGATTCAGCCACTGGCTTTCCTGGTGAGACTCTCCTTAGCATATGCTCCAGTTAGATTTCATCCTTTCTTTCCTTAATTCAGTTATATTTCCATCTTGTCTTATAGAAGTTTCTATCCGTTGATCAGCTCCAGAGCTGATACAATTTATTCATTTAAAAATATATTTTGGTTGGTATTTGGAAGGAAATAAATTTAAATATGTAAGCTAGATATGCTATTTTAAAACAAAAATTTCCAATTGACATTTTAATTCTTAAAAATAGTTTGATTTTATCTGCTTGTTTCAAAATTATACCAGGAATATTTAGAAGGTAATATCCTATAATTTTGTGGCTATTTTGACACTAAAATTCAATGCGATTCTTAACTGCTTGCATCAGAATCCTTTACTTTATCCCAGGCTTGCTATTTAAGTAAATTTCTTTTATCCAAATCTCTAATTTCCTTTTTTCCGATATCTCTTCATTATAACTTATTTTAGTATATGTCGTTAAGCAAAGAATGTGACTGTTTTTTGAGGGTTTTGATCATTCATTTATATTTATATCCAGTGGGACATCAGACATCTTCTTTATCATTCCACAGCCCAGTGCCCCATTCAACTCTGAATTGATGAAAGCCTTGCCTATATTTATTTCTTCATTGCTTATTGTCTTAAGATCCCTTTCTTGCTAGTTTTTTACTGTTGCTTAGTGTAAAACCTCTCTTCAGTGAAAAGATCATGCTTTTCATTTGATAAGAGTATTCATTCATTTTTTCATACCCTAAGCAGCACAAATACAGACCTGTTTACAACTTACATCTCTGCTTGTAGCTCTTTTCTTTCTTCTTTTCTTCTTTTATTTCACAATTCATTTATCTGCCCAATATGAAGTCATATCATTCTTGATAACACTGTCTCAGGAACTCAAAAAAGTGTTCCATGGAAATAAAATATTTGACTAAGCATCATGCCTGGAATATACTGAAATTAGTTTAGCTTCGTCTAAAAAGTCACACTTATGTTACTTGTGGTTTTCCCTCAGTAAATGGATTCTGTTCTCTCAGGTGACTAAGTAATGAACAGTACCAGAAAGAACCCGCTTTAGAGCTGCTGAAATCTACCAGCTGATGTTATCTCCATAGTTTTGATCTAATCATCTCCTTTTTAATCTCTTAGCCTTTGCTTTTTGTTGTTTCCTTCTAAACACATGTGTACCAGGTATACTCACCCTCCATTCCCTTCAATTTTATGTATTGTGGGACAATTTTGAATAGTTGGAAAATTGTAACCCTTTCAAATATTTTATCTTATTTCCTACATTTTTTATGACATCTAATGATATGTCCATAGGATATGAATCATTAAGAATAGTTCTAGTTCTTCCCAGGATATGGTATGTGGAAAAATCAGAATGAGAACTAAGGACGAGGAAAGTTATACATGGTAAAATGAAAATAAAAAGCAGATCATACATCTTTGATGAGTTTACATTTTAAAAAGACTTTTTTTTTGTACTTTTAAAAAAACTTCTTTTTAAAATTCCACAAAATCTGTATACTGATTTGTCTAGCACCACTAAATTAATTTTCTTCTCAAGTTTAAACACACTTGAAATTCATTCTTTTGATTTGTATTCATAAGCATAATCGTCTTATCTCTTTGCCAAAGTTTTTTTTTTTTTTTTTTTTTAAATGAGGAGAAAGTCAGGAGAATAGAAGAAAGTGTTCTTCATAAGTGTTTTGTGAGTTTTCACTTCTAGAGGATATATATGTTTTCCACTTGGAATGAAAGAAATTTTCTTTTGAAAACAAGTCTAGAGTAACAGGTTAAATAGTGATCCAGTAACTTAATACTTTATCAGTCATGTCTTTGTAAAATTTTATCAATTTCTTATAAACATATTAGTGCTTGAATGAATGTAAACACATTGGTGACTGATAAAGTAAATATGTGAAAACAGTTCCCCAGCCAGATTCCCTTTTTACCTCCCATAAAGAGTTATACTAACAAGTTCTAGAAATCAAAACTAAGAAACAGATGAACTCATCATAAAGTATTTAAGCATGGGATGTCTTTTAAATATCACCAAAAATTTGTTAATAAAACATATGGTTTTATGATGAAAAGAACAAATTAGAAGCTTTTGTGACATAAATATTATTAAACGTTAATAAACCGTTATAATTACTTATATTTCTTGATTTGCTTTATTCATTCTACAAGCATTTTATTAAACATTTTTTGCATATTAGTTATACACTAGGGATATTGACATAAAAACAATGTAAAGGATAAAGTCTTTATCCTCAAGAGGGTTATAATCTGTTTAAAAATATTAGCAACACAATATGATTCTGTCATAAAAATATAAATCACAGACAGGTATAATATTTTTGGTTCGTTGAGCTATTTAACTATGTTTAGAATTTCTTTTTTAGTTGGTTTGTGTTATTTTTCCAGTACAGAAAATTTCAAACACCCATAAAAATAGAGTGGTGCAATGAACCTCCACGTACCATTACTCAGCTTCAAAAACCATCAGCATTATATCATTTAAAATTTTTGTCCCCTCTCTTTTTCTGTTCCTTTTTTACTGAAATGTTTTAAAGCAAATCCCAACATCATATCATTTCACTTATAAATACTTCAGCATGTATCTCTAATAGATAAAAACTTTAAAAGTACCATAACCATAATAGCATTATTACAGAAACAGTATTGACAATAATTCCTTTATATCACCTAAGATCTAGTCCTCATTTAATTTCCTTCATTTCTATAAAATTCATGTTAGCCATACAACCTGTGAATGAAATATTCAAGAAATGACTATTAATTTTATCCTTTCATTAAAATAAGAAGATCATGGGTACTCGTTTTCTATGCCTTTATCTTCTAAAGCAAAATAACAGCTGTCGTCCTGCAGAGACCACCTCTGAATTATCTACACAATTTCCAAATGGAATCGCCATGTTTATTCTCATGTCAACTTAGAAGGTCAGCAAGTGAACAGGCTTCTTGCTTTGTATTGGCAATGTGATGTCATGCAGGTTTTCAGAGAAATAACGCAATTAGTGTCAGGTGCATCGATCACTGCAGAAAATTGCAGTCATTTTCAAGGAGAAATAAGAGGAAAGAGAAACCTCAGAGACTGAAAAAAAAGGTTAACAGCTCTATGGCAGCTTACATGGGCCCTTGTTAGGCAGCAACCGAATTACACTGGAAAGAAAGATCGTTACACAAATTCGAATTACAATCCTTATCTAAAAATCATATTCTAATTTAAAAGGAAATGTTTGCCTGTCTGAATACTTACATATTTAATCTAAATTACAATTTATGTTTTAGACTTTGAATGTTAGTTATATCTTAAAAGATTTCCTCAGTATATTTGTAAAATTATAGTACACATATTTTAATTTTAATTATTCTCACATTGAGAGATGTGGAACATACCAAAAAATATCCAAAGACTTGTAAAATTTTCATTGACTGTTTGTTTTTCTAAAAATATAATTTCCCAGTGGGGTATTAGATTAAGAATTTATAGAGATGATCTTTTTCTAATTATAAACATGTAAATACATATTCAATTACTTTGAAGACCAAAAACTGGCTAATGACCAATGAGGGAACACTTAGAATTATTCTTACGTTACTTTATAAGCGATAATCAGTATCTTAAACACAATATGATGCTAGGATGCTTATAATTCATATAGGTATTTTCTTGCATTTTTTTCTTTTATTCAGCCACAAATCTTACATACATGAAAATCAGCTATAAAAGTCAAGTGAGGGGCCGGCCTGGTGGCACAGCAGTTAAATTCACATGTTCCGCTTCTTGGCAGCTGGGGATTCATCTGTTCGGATCCCAGGTGGGGACATGGCACTGCTTGGCAAAAGCCATGCTGTGGTAGGTGTCCTACATATAAAGTAGAGGAAGACGGGCACGGATATTAGCTAAGGGCCAGTCCTCCTCAGCAAAAAGAGGAGGATTGGCAGTAGTTAGCTCAGGACTAATCTTCCTCAAAAACAAGTGAAGTGAGATTCCAAGGTGAAAATGAAATACCCCACCCAGCCTGGATGTGGACACACGTTGCACATCTATTGATTATATATTATAAATGTTGAATTGTGCGTACAGTGTTCACTCAGGAAACACAAACCTGAAATTTTGTCGTGTCTACCCTAATTATCCTCTTATTTGTAATTTTCCTTTTATTATGAAACTTCCATAGGAGAAAAGGAATGTTTAATAGGTTTGTGGATCCCATAAAGAGTCTAGAACACAGCGAAGTATTAGGATATGGAGGCTCATAAACAAGGGTAGAATGTTTATTATTTGGAGACAAATAAAGCTAGAAATCATGGTTTAAAAGTTTCTAACTACTTCAACTAACCAAATCAATAATGTGTCATCTTTCCTTTATAGGAAAAAAATCTGCATATATTTCTAGCATGATGAAAAGAATCTACTTAGGTGTATACAAGAAATATTAGTGGAATAATTTTCAACAAGCTTCAAAAACACAATTTTATAATTTTAATACATGACATGGAACTAAAAATTCAAACAGCATTAAGGAAAAATGAATACTGAAAGACTTCCTCTTAATTCACATTCTCATTGCCTTTTCTCAAATGTAGCTGCTTTGACCATCTCGATTTTCCTTCTGGTGCTGTAGTTGTATGCTGTGTATTTCCTGATATATCACCTCTAAGCAAAACCTACTCTTTCTCCGAAACGGAGGGTGAGAACCCATTCCCTTTACTCTTTGCCATCCCTGTCCCTTACGAGTTTATTTTTTGTTTTTGCTTTATCAGTTGGATATCTTTATGAATTTAATTACTAAAAGTCAACCTTCATTTCTGTATCCATCTATTTTAAATAGTTCTCTTTGACTTCACACAATAAGTAACGAGGAATTTAGCATCTATTAACTTTCCTCCAATCTCCCTCCTCATGGCAAATTCTGTCTGATATGCTAGTACTTGAATAATTTCAGGTATTAAAATATATATTAGTTACAGTTATCTTCAATTTTTTGCTGTAACTTCATTCTGGAAATAGATTTCAATAAATAGCATTTATAATATTGTGAGTACGTATATTCCTCTTGACTAGGTAATGTGGTTGGATTTGTGAGTAAAAAAGTCTAATTGTTTTCCTCTAGCAAAACTTTTCTGCCTGAAGGGGTATATGTGTGCATGTAGAAGAATAGGATTCTCTTTTCTTGAATTTAACCACTTGCTTAGAATCATGCCATATTTTCATTTGCTATATTTGAACAAGAATTTTTAAAAACAATGTTCTGTTTTTCCAAGAACTTCCAACTGCTTTATTTTTATTCTTTTGACAGAAAAAGAAAGTTTGCCTTCTGTCATGTTCCTAATATACTCTAGCTCTTTTATCACGTTATGTCTTGAATGTGCTAATCAGTAAGGATTTCTTACCAGATCCTGTGGTCAGCTGTCATTCTGAAGTTCCTTTTTGTTGTATTCTGTCTCATAAACAAAGTTTCTTTTTTTTTTCTTCCTGCTTTATTTCCCAACCCCTGCCCCCCACTACATAGTTGTATATCTTAGTTGCAAGTCCTTCTAGTTTTGGGATGTGGGACGCCGCCTCAACATGGCCTGACGAGCAGTGCCATGTCCGCGCCCAGGATCCAAACCCTGGGCAGCTGCAGCGGAGCGCGCGAACTTAACCACTCGGCCATGGAGCCGGCCCCCAAAGTTTCCTGAATTTAGTTTATGCCTGTCAATTCCTCTTTCTTAACTCATTTATTTTGTTTGAGTAAAAAAGTCTTCCAGGAATTTAAAAGAAAAAAGCATGGAGATACACACTGAATTCTTAAATGTCTTTCTTTTGCTTTTGTATTTCATTGATAATTTTGTTGCCAAAGAATTCCATTTTCAAAATTTCAACATCCCACGTGATGTTGAAGACGTTTTCCCATGTTTCCAGAATTCATAGCAGCTAATAAGGAATCGGATGCTAACTGAATTTTTCTTGACAGGGTGGGGAGGGGAAGGTTCGGTATGTTTTCAGGATGTTCTCTGCATCTTCATTCCAAAATTTCACCAGATGTGTCTGAGTATGTGCGGTTTTCTTTTGCCCTTTGTCACATCTTTCCTTCTGAAGACTCCTATCTTTATTTAGCCTCACGCTATTCTTCTCCTCTCTTCTCTCAGATCCTTTTTCTGGAAAGTATGTTTATTGATGTTGATCTCCTTAAACTGATATTCTATGTCTCTCTCTCTTCCTCTTCTTGTATTCCATCATTTCAATCTTTTCCTCACATTGAGGGAAAATTTTTCCTTTTTTCCTTTTAGTGCTTATATTATTTTGCTTTTATTTTCACAGTTATAATTTTGATTTCTAGGAACTCTTTCTTACTCTCTGCTTCCTTTAAACGATAGATTTTTTGTGTGTATGCAGTATGTCTTTTTGAATCTCTCTGAGAATACTGATTATGATTTTTTTCTGAACTTTGAATTGTTTCTGTTCCTCTCCTACGAGTATGTTGCCTTTGTCTTTCTGTTTTCTCTTGCTTTTGTTCTGTTCATCTTCCTTGGTGCTTATGGTTTCACGTGTTTCTGAGCGAAGGACTAGATGGATTACTGCGGGTGGTTTCTTTGGTTCCTGTGCCATGACATCACTCTTCTCTGAGTGTACTGATTGCAGGCGCCATATATGCGGAAGGCCATGTAGAATGGCAAACCCGTTCCTTCTCCTGCTCTCCTTACCTGCCAGTTAGGGAGAGAGAGGAGGCACGGCAGCTTTGTCACCAAAAAGAAAACTGTATCCACCTTCATTAAGCGTTCTCCTGTGCTGACCTGAGCTATGACTCCCTCTGCATGGGTAACCTTCTTGTGCTAGCCCATTCACCTTCTCTGCACTTCTACAAATGTCTTTTGCCCTTGCTGTTATTTCAATGATTGACTGAAAGACGGGAGGAGGTAGCAGAGGGCAATACCTATGCCCAGTCCATCATCTTGAAGCAGAAATTTAAAAAAATATTTGAGAATATTAGTAACTTTTTAAATCATAAAATTCTGTGTAGTAATTTAATATAGGGGTATAATATTTTAAATGAAGTTACTTGTAATTTACAACAGTGACAGCTCGTACTACTGGTCTTGCAACTCACAAAACAGTTAGAGAAGTAGTTTGTGATGTAACAACCACCACCACTTCCTAACATTTATTATGTCTCCTGCGTCAAGCACTGTTGACTTCATTCTTATACACAGGAGTGCTGTGAGTTTTATCCCACTATTAACTTCACTTCACAGACTGAGAAACTGAACCTAGGACAGTGAAGAGACCTGTTCAAAGTGAAACATCTGCTAAATGACAGCCAAGAATCAATCCTATAGTCTAACCTTGAGCCTACACACTTAATTACATCACTACTGTGATAGAAATGTTACAATCACAAAAATAAGTTTGTGAGTGAAAATTCAAAAACTTACTGGTTGTTTTATGGTGAATGATATCAAAATATTTATTTTAAACAAACTTGGTAATCATTTTCTTTTTTGGAAGAGTTGTTCAAATGTGATGTGTCAGTGTTCCTTCTGTGGCAAGAACATTACACCCAGGTCTGCTCTCAGTTGTACCACATGCTAGTTCTGCAATGAGTATCGATTTATTTACCTTCTCTCCTCTTCAGTTTTCTTCTGTTACATGTTCATTTCATTCCTCATGAAATATGTATTAAATGCTACATTTCAGGCTGTATTCTAGGAGGGTGGCAGACACCAATGAACAGAAGACAAACTTATTTTCTTCAGGGAATTTATATTCTAGTGGGAAACACAGTCCATGAGGAAATACAAACTCAATATAAACTTCTGCTTCCAGCAATGCAACTAGATTGTTTCTCAGTAATTCTTCCATTCAGAACTAGACACCTGGGCAAAATATAAAATATCTTCTGTTAGAAGACATGGGAGAGCTACCCAAGTATTAAGATGGGCAAGAGTCAAAATCCTGGAGAGAAGGGAAACCTAAATAGGTGAACTGGAAAGTTGAAGCTTCTTTTCCCCTTGCTGAGTTCAATTCCAAAGCAGCTGGTGAGAAGCTGGGTGGCCGAACACGAGGTGGAAACTGAGAGGCTGAGAAACAGGCCAGCGTTTTCAGCAATCAAAAATTGGAAATAATCAGGGCCTACAAACCAACAAGCTCCCTTGCAAACTCCCTGGTTTTCAGTTGAGACCCTAGAGGGCTACAGCCCAGGAGTGAGAACCAGTAATAGCCTAGGCCTCACAAGGACTGAAGACTAGTTTTGAATCAGGTCAGGGCCTTGGAGATAATCTCTCTCAGCCCAACTGAATGCCAGAGCAAAAGAGAACATAGTGATGGTTCTAAGCAATGAGGGAGATGTTTTAGTAGAATAAAGAGTAGGGGAGGTAAATGCTTATCCTGCTGAGGGTGTATTGAATTAGATAATTTTGGGGTCCATATTGAATTCGGAAGAGAGTGAAAGCATAAGAGGATTCAAAGGCTGGGAGAATAGGAATGGCTTTCAAACTGGAGGTGGTGCTGACTGGATGCAGGAAACTGTGATCAGAAAGCTAGTTTCCCCAATTGAACAGTTCAAGGACTGAGTGATGACAAATTTCAGATATGGCAAAGTGGTTGCTGGAGTGACAGAGGGGATTGAACAGGAAGAAATCCAGAAAATGCACAGCTAGGTAGTTGGAGGAATTATTCAAATTGGATGGTACAGTTGCATGGAAGGCTGTCAGGAATTAAATTGAAAGGAAGTCAAAGCCTCTGGGAATCAGAAATGTTAGAAAAGTTCTGTAATTCGTATTTTCTCTGAGGAGATTTCAACATTAAAATGAGAAACATTCAGAAGCAAAAAACAAACAAAAATCCGCAAACACCTTTATCCTTTGGCTAAAAGTCATTTTTTTCTCTCTTCCTCTTCAATGTTTTTATTCTTCAGTCTGTAATTTTAGAAAGAAAATAATTTGAGGAAGACAATTTTTCAATTACTTTAAAAACTCAGGCAAATATTGAGGGGAGAAAACCTTAAATTTCATAGCTATTATATTATTATAATAATAAGTAAATTGCTATTTTTCCCAGTAATTTTTGACAATGGAATAATGACCTAAGCTCCCTGTGTAACATCTGGTATACCTTCTGTTGACTAAAAATCAATTAGAATTTTTAATTATTTTTGTGCAACATCTGCATAATAATTTGATCCAAAGCCAAATTAAATGATCTTTCCGGTGATGATGTTGAAAGATACATTCATGGCTTAAGAAAATGCCCTTTTCTAGGGTGTACAATTTGAAAATAGCTGGCTTGTCTTTCCTGATTTGGTTATAAGATTTAACTTTTGTGACTAAGAGTATATTTTATTGTATCTTAATAGACTGTGAGATCTGATATCAGAATTCATTGTTTCATTTTTTGAACACTTCTTTTAACTCTAGCACTTGATTTTTTTATCAAGCTGTTTTTCAGAGCTGGCAAACAGTTTCAAATAATCCCCATATAATTAATTGATGATGATATGATTTTCATCCTTCTGGCTTACCTTGAGCCATTGCCAGTGCGGTTTAAATCTTCTGATTAGGAGTCAGATGCAAACAGAAATATAATGGAGTGACCAAAAACTCTGGAGACAAAGTTGGATGCTCTTTTCTAATCAACACAGATTCTCATCAAATCAGATGTCAGTTTTCAATTCTGGATTTATTATAATCGTCTATAATGATCATTTTTATTGCTCTTGATAATTTATGACATCCCTATTCTGCGTTAGGATGCTGTTATTTAAAAATAAAATGTAAATAAAACTCTTTCACTAAAATTGACATTAATCTGCAGATCATTGGTGCATGTTATTGACTTCTATTTCTTGTATTCTACATATAATTGATTTTGGTAAATAGTAGCCACTTCTCAATGCTAAAAGCTCAGCCATTAATTTTGGACTTGTATAAAATTCTCTTGAAATATTGTACTGTCTGTTCCTTATTGCTCTAATTGCTTTGGGAATGTCCTTTTCATGTATATTTTGTAGGTAATGATGTTACCACCCAAAGGGCATCGTCTGCTTGCAGCAAGAGAAGCCAATAGTCAAGAGGCAAGGTGGTAGGAGAGAAAGGGGTTTATTACAGCTTGCTAGCAAGGGGGGAGATGGCTGACTAATGTCCAAAAGAACTGGTTTCTGGGTAGGGGAGGCTTCTGGTCTCTGGGTGGGGCATCCATCTGATCTCCAAGTTGGGGCACATATGTTCTCCCAGTGAGGGCAGACATCTAGTCTTACTTCCTGATAGTCTTTTGTTTTACTGGATATGCATTAGAGACCAGAGACCAGAGCAACACCCTATATCCTGATCTTTCAGTTGATATTGGTGATGGCTATCAGCATAGACTCTCTGCCAGGGAGGTCGTCACATTCCTAAGGAACTCAAAAGAACAAAGTTATCAATTTATAGCAGCTGGGAGGGACCAAAAAATCTACAGAGCGTATCGTGGGTTAGAATATGGTTTCTTTTCTACAATAAGGCTTATGTCAGCCTTGTTTTGAGCCAGCATCAACCTGTCTTTGGTCTGTGGTTTCTTCTTTTTTACAAAATTTTGAACTCTCTTAATTTTCTCATAAGTTTCTATGCGTATTTGTTTTGCTGTTACAAAAAAATTTTTTGATTTCCTAAGCATCTCTAGGGACTTTGAATAAATAATTAATTTTGATAATAATATGAACATATTTATGAAATATATGAAAACACTGAAGTTTAGGGTAATCTAAACCCGTGCATATCACACTTTAATGTGCATACTTGTCACCTGGGGCTCTTGTTAAAAGATCAAGTTCAGATTTAGTGGGAATGAATTGAGGTCTGATATTATGCATTTTTAAAAGCTCTCAGGTGATGCCTATGCTGTTGGTTCCCAGACCTTATTTGAGAAACAAAGTTATAAATAATGTTAGATTTTGCTATCTTTGATTATCTTTTCATCAAGTAAAACTTTGAATTTTAGAAAGTGTATTAATTTTCCCTAGTTGTAGATAATATACTATTATCCTTTGCTTTGACCATAAAACTCCTTAGAAAACAGTCTAATTTTGTTTATCCAGTTTTTCATCAGCCCTACTGGGAACGCTTACAATCAAATTTATGCCCACATTACTTTCCATGACTGTTCTCTTAATATTCTGTATCAACCACCTCGTCTCCAAAACAAGAATTATTTATGCTCATTGCTTATAGCAAATTAGAGGGTAGAGAGCAAAGCCAAGCTTTCAAGGAGACAAGGACATTCTACGTCAGAGTAATTGTGACAGGAGAATCTGTGGTGCTAGAGACATTGGCATTTAAGGAGATGAACATGGTGTTTGAGAAGAGAGGAAATCCCATGTGCCAAGATTGATATCATGGAATGAACACGTTCAGTTACACATGAATATGTTCTTTTGCTGCTAGATAATGTTAAACCCCACTGTTTGGGTTCATGTTAATACCTCACTCTTACTTGTGAGGATTACCATATACCTACCTCCTGTACATATCATATATACATATTCATATCAAGAAATTATAAGCTATATAAGGTCAGCTTTATTTTCCTCTTGGTCAATTGTGAACTAGAGGACAAGTTATAATTTGCAGCACAGGTCAGCATCTAATCAATACCTCTTTAAACACACACAGATACACACGTGTATGAATACATTTGTATTTACATAATATTCATGCATACACACACAACCATAATAATAGCTCACACCAGTTTCTGCAGTTCACCTTCCCGTTTGATCACCGAGGTCAACATATGGGCAATTTCCATGGCCATTATCCTTTATTTCCCCTTTGACCTCCTTCTCATTAGTCCTGAGATCCTTTTGCATTGAAAAAGGGCCTAACAAGTGTAGTCTTTTTCCTGCTCTTCCCATAAACTAAAACCCCATGAACTATAATCCATCAGTACAATTCTATCAGTATCTCTAAAATTCTTGAGTTGTAACTACTTATCTATGAAATGAGCAAGAAGATACTGGCTGACTATCTGGAAAGGGTTCTTATTCCTCGGGAAACCAACTAACATTAGTATTTCAGATGGGATGCATTAGTTTAGATGTCAATATACTGTATTACCTGTGAGTTTTTATTCTCTCAAATAGCGCACAGTGATCCTTATATGATATAGGACTTTTGGGGGGGCGTATAATTTTATGTTGATACCTTGAAAGTAACCTTAAAAGCATTAAAATGATGGTCTAGTATTTTATAAACTAATGGGTATGCAGTATTTTTTTTGTTTTTTTCTTGACCTTTGTTTATCCCTTAGTATTCCATTGTCTTATCCTTGTTTCTGTTAATGATTACATTTTCATAAATCTTATACTGGAAATGATCAATTATAGCCTCAAAAGGAAGTTTGTTTATAGTGGTTTTAAGAATGCCTTTTTTCTCAGTAACTTTCACTGTAAGTCCAGGCTATTTAATAAAACATTGATACATTATTGGTCTATGAATTTTCATGTGAATTTCTAATTACTAGATTTCAAAATAATTCTATGTTATATTTTTATTCATAGAATTGTTCATCAAATGAGTTGTTCAAAAATTCATATCAACATTATGGTTTATTTCCATTTTTCAATACACTGTGAATGGGTATAGCTCAATTATCTTGGGGTGCTCCTCCACATTTTATGAGGTTTATAGTCATTGAGCACCATGCTCATTTTTCACAAATACACCATTGCATATGGTCATTTATCAATCTGTTTTTTTTCCTCCCAAATACTTCTTGCATTATAAAATGGAATTTCTGATAATGAACATATACCAGAGGCCCATAAAACTACTCAGTTGATTCCTATGTTTTTCATAGTTCATTTTAATTTCCTTTTGGAAATCCATCTTTTCAATGTTAAAAACATAAGAACCAATTTTTCTCCTTCTTCCCCTTAGTTAAGTATAATCATAAACACGTAATTAATACATGCTATAAAGAGTACATTTAGTAAAGAGATCAGCATTATATGCTCCTATGGAAAGGAAAGGGAATTTTTAAGTTAAAAAAGAAAATCTTCCCTGGCCACATAAACACAGATGGCTAGACATGCACCTTGGTCTAAACAGTCTGCCTGACTTGAGCATCATTATCTGCTTCCTGTACCATTGTACCCTTTACTTCTACAGTCCAAATTGGACCTTGAGTGGTAGATGCTTTTCTTTCTCACATCAGAACGTGTATTCTCCTTGGGGACCTGTGCACTTTGTACTTGACAACTGCTTTTGTTCCGGCAAGACTTCGATACCCATGTGTGTTTTCCCAACCCACATTTCTCTGTTTCCTAACGGATTTGACTGTCTGTCTCTCTCTCCTCATGACCCAATTTCAAAGCTATCTGTTTCTGCTCAGATGCTGCATTACCTGTTTGTAAGTCTGCTCTGAGACTTCCAATAGATGCTGGCTGATTAACAAAAAGATCCAGTTCTGAAAAATAGGAGGACTCTGATAGTGACAATGATTATATTTTCTCTCTTATATTATTCTGATGTTAGTCATGAAAATATTGACCAAGCATACTTTAATCAACTTCATTTCATTCAAGTCTCTTTGGTTCCAAGAGATAGAAACCCACTCAAAGTAGCTTAAATATTTAAAGATACAAAGTGTTGTGGAAATGAAGTATAATTGGGCATTCTGAAGAGACATTGAGTTGTTGGAAGCTGTGGAGGCCCGAGATGATGACTGTACCTCTCACTCTCTCCCTGGGGCCACCAGCTCTCTGCTGCATCCTTCCTTCTCTATGTCTGCTCCAGCCTCTTCTCAGAAGAAAGTGATTCCTCTGCTTACGCTAGATTTTCACTCTGCAGTAACTAAAACTGTTATATGGCTTGATTATTCTAACACTATTCTGTATGGTCAAATGTCTACGCCTGCTCCAGTTGGCTGTGACAGGAGAAAGAGGCAAGACATGTGACTCAAACAGCCAAAGAACAGTTCATATGAAAGAGTATGCTTGCAGAGAATTTCCTCAGACATGAGCACTATAATCTGCTATTTTGATCAATATATGTCTTAACAGTATCAGTTATTCACAAGTAATGTTTTCTTTACTGAAAAGAGCATAGGATCTTAAAGATCATATTTCAATGTTGATGATAAATTTTAAACATGATAGTAATTATCTGTAAAAGGCACTTAGAAATTGTTTAAAGTATGAGACAACTACTTTGTAAATTAACATCAAATGACAAAAGATAAGGTGCTGTCTTAGTTCAAGCTGCTGTAACAATATACCATGGCCTGGATAGTACAAACAACAGAAATTTATTTCTCACAGTTCTGGAAGCTGGGAGTCTGAGATCAGGGTGCCAGCATGGAGGAACTCTGAGAAGGGCCCCCTTCTGGGTTGCAGACTACCAACTTCTCACTGTGTCCTAACGTGACAGAGCAGAGGAAGCAAGCTGCCTAGCGGCCCTCACAAGGGCACTGATCCCACTCATGAGGGCTCCACTCTCATGACCCCATCTAATCTTAATTACCTCCCAAAGGCTCCACCTCCTACTATCATCACAATGGGAGGTAGGGTTTCAATGGGTGAATTTAGGGGGGACATAGCATTTAGTCCATAAGGGGCTGAGCTGTCTACATTTAATCACTAAAATTATATCAGCTATATAAAAGACGTGTTAATGTCATTTATATGTTTTTTCTATTTTTCATATTACTTATAAAGTTAAAAAATATTTAAAACTTTTAAAATGATGCAAGCATCTCATGAAATTTATGTATAGTAAATTCCTATTTTATGGTACTACAAATATAACCTAGGATTTAAGACACTATTTTAGTGAAAATGCCACTTTAATGAAATTATAATGACTCAAGGACAAAGAAAATCAAGATTTTATTAGTTTTAATTCATTAGTATGGAGATAGAAGAAAAAGAAAATTTTATCTGTTAGTATTTTTATGGAGATTGTAGTTTTTGAAAAAAATTAAGGTAATAAATATGAGCTTTTTTTCTTAAAAATCTGTTCTTTGACACAAATGATCAAAGTTCCATCCCACTTCTTTAATATGTACTATTAATATGGCTCAGGAAAAATTAACAATAGTTACCAAGGTAAATTGTGTGTTTTCTTATAAAGGTCGATTTAAATATTTCCCAGTGTAAATGCAATTTTAAGAAACTGCATTTCTAAGATTAAAAAACCCCAACTGAATCAATGCTCTGTTGTGCAAATTTTAGAGTACTATCTTCAAAGTAGTTTTACTGTATATCTTGAGTGGGCTATTTTCCATTGTATGTCTTTCTTCTAGAATGTCTTCTTTAGATCATTTTCATCTGAGCACATTTTGGGTTTACTTTGTTGTGCAAACTAATTTCTTTATTACTTTTGTTCCTTAAGAAGGAATTCTCTGGTTCTATGAGAAACTCTTGTGGATCTGAGCAGGGCCAGTGCAGAGATCTATTTCAAAGGGATCTATGTCACAGAGTGATCGCAGCCATTTTGCTGCATCCTCCATGGGAGCCAGGTGCCCAGGAGCTTGTCCATAGGGTTCATCTCTCAGGTCCCCGCAGCCTGGTAGCAAGATATTTTTATTCTGTCATATAACAATAGCGGTTTCTAATCCATAGTTTGATTTTGGCTTTATTAAATTTTTTAAAAAGAAACTATCTAGTAAGTGGTAATTCTCACTAATTCACATTTAATCAAGAATAAATGCACTCCTTCATATTTTATGCTGGAAAGCAAAATAAGTTATAAGTATACTCTATTAAAAATATTCTCTTCTCCCACAACTAGAAGGACCTGCAACAAAGATATAGAAGTGTGTACGGGGGTTTTGGGGAGATAAAGCAGAAAAAAAAAAAAAAGATTGGCAACAGTTGTTAGCCCAGGTGCCAATCTTAAAAAAAAAAAAAATTCTCTTCATATAGATATCTAGATAAAGAAGGAGTGATTTTTATTTGTGTTTTCCTTTATAAATGATATCTCTTTACTGTCTTTTTTGGTAATCATTTTCCATGTTCATTTCATTGATTTGGCTATCTTTAAATTGAGTGAGTATGAATTGATAAAATCTACAATTTTATGTGCAAGCTTTCATTAACATATGTATTTTGTTTGTTAAAATAATGAGTTTAGAGATAAAGTAATTGCTTCTCATTCTCCCCTGTCTCTTCTCATTGACAATTTTTTAATCTATGATACGATATTAATTGACATGACACTGTGATCATGTATGATAGCAAAATAAAAAGCACAGTTGTGCTACTGATGGTGATTATACATAAATACCAGAAGATTGATGTTGTTTATCTGAATACCATTAAATATCCCACTACATAATTCCACAGGCAAGTGTATCTAAGATTTAATTGCGATTGATGTTGCTTGATTATTTCCCGGATTGTAGTGATTCACAATCCCACCAAAAATAGAGTGCCATTTTTTTAAATCCTTGCCAGCATGCATGTTACTGTTCTTTAGAACTTTAGAACTTTTTTCTACTCAGAATGGAAAAGTTACTTGCTATTTAACTTAGGTTTTACTTACTAATATTGTTACTGCACAAAGTTGGAGTTCTTTTGCTCAATGTACATAAAAAAAGCCAATTATTACGGCATCAGCTTTTGAGAAAAGAAAAAAGGCTTTATTGTGAGATTGATCTGCAAGGAGACAGGAGGTGACTCTCTCAAATCTGTCACCCTGATCCATGGCTTGTGGCAAAATTTACGGGGTGAAGGGCAGGGTGGTCTGAAGTGTGGAGATAGATGATAGGAGGTAAGGAGAAATGAGGTAGTTGATGATCTGCCCAAGCCTAGTCAAGCTTCATGTCTCCGCATAGGACACATGTTCACAAAATGGTGGTGTTAGTATGATCTTAAGGTGGACTTTTCAGCCCCTTGATGTCAAAAGGGTCATTTATCAGGCATGTGTGCAGGCTCAGTTGAGGAGTTGGCGGTCTCAACGGGCCTGAAGTGGACAAGGGGTCATCTCTCAGTTCCTGAAAAACCACTCTTAATTACTCTGTTGATAAGATGGGGTCACTTTTGAATTCGTCCTAGGGGGCCCGTGGTTATAATAGTGAGATAGATCATTGTTTGACAATTATATTGATGATGATGATTTCCTCTTCTGTGAAATTCCTATTTGTTGTCTTGCTTAAAAATGTTTCATTAGTTTGTTGTTTTCATATAAATTTATAGGTACTTCTATAAATTTACTTATAAGTCAGAGGTTTTACAAATGTATCTCCCAGCCTATTATTGTTCTGTTTCTTGTCATTTAAACATTAAACTCTATGTAATTAACTAAACCTATCTTTTCCTTTATGAATTTCTTCCTGTTTTGCTTAATAAGATTCTTTTTGATTTGTTAACTTTTTTTTTTAGTTTATTACGTTTAAATAGAAGGATATGACCCCTTCTTACAAATGAAGACACAGAGACTCAGAAAGGTCAAAAGCTTTGTTGAGTAACTCTATAGCTCCTTTCAATTACTAATCACCTTTGCTATATTTATCATGACTATTGTGATAATATATGGCATCTCCTCTATTGAATATCTGTTATCACGCATCTGGCAACCTATTTCCCTCTTGCTATTTAAAGGTTCTAAATGTTCTTTAGCTAACCACCCTTTTCAGCCATGTACTGCTGATCCTGCTGCCAAGTCCAAGTTGATCTTGATTGGAAAAGCTAATCATCACTTCTCATTTCCAGCCCCATTAGAGCCAATGGATCTTAGGGAATGTTGGAGTGCGAGTAGAGGGGCAGAAAAAAGAAGGCTTTCAGTTTTCCTCTTTTTGTGGTGCTGAGATATAAAACTTAGAATATCTGCAGCCATCTTGCTATGATGATGGAAGTCAGCTGAAGGCAGAACTAATGCCCAAAAGAAGCATAACCCAGACATAGATGCTGAGACGTGAGGTATGAATCAAGCCCCCTCTGAAGCTAGCCATATCAATGGAACTTTCAGTTAAAAGAGCCTAAAAATTCCTTTTTAACATTAACCCATTTTCAAATGGATCCTCTCCCCTCCCCTGTACATCATACAGAGTCATCAAAGACCTTCCCTAATTATGAAATGTGAACTATGGAATGGAGGGAGAGTCTCATACTTGTGGCCAAGTGGTTAAGTTCGCAAGCTCTGCTTCAGTGGCTCAGGGTTTCCAAGTTTAGATCCTGGGCTAGGACATGGCACCAATCATCAAGCCATGCTGAGGCAGCGTCCTACGTAGCAGAACTAAAAGGATCTACAATTAGAGTATACAACTACATCCGGGGGTGGGGGGTCGGGGGCCTCTGGGGAGAAGAAGAAAAGAGAAAACAAGAATGGCAACAGATATTAGCTCAGGGCCAATCTCTTTTTTTTCCCTTATTGTTCCCCAAATCAGGGAAAACATTGATTTATTTATTAGATTGATTTAGTATCTTCCTTTACGGAGCTCAATTATGTATGTTTTATTGAAAGTACATGAAAGTATGTGAGATTTTTTTTTTTTTTTTTTAGCTTTTGGATGTACATTGTAATATATTCAGAATTCTGTGTAGGTTACATCACGTTCACCACCCAAAACGTAATTATAGTGCATCCCCTCACATGTGAGCCTAATCACCCCTTTTGCCCTCCCCCCTTCCCCTGTGGTAATCACCAATCCAATCCCCATTGCTATGTGTGTGTTTGTCGTTTTTTATCTTCTACTTATGAGTGAGATCATATGGTATTTGACTTTCTCGCTCTGACTAATTTCACTCAGCATAATACCCTCAAGGACCATCCATGTTGTCACAAATGGCCAGATTTCATCATTTCTTATGGCTGAGTAGCAGGGCCAATCTTTAAAAAAATATATAAGTAAATAAATGTTCTAACACAATCTGCCTTTTGAGTTTCTTTAATCTAATTTATATCA
The DNA here is from genome assembly GCF_041296235.1 of Equus asinus. Taxonomy (NCBI): domain Eukaryota; kingdom Metazoa; phylum Chordata; class Mammalia; order Perissodactyla; family Equidae; genus Equus; species Equus asinus. The sequence continues at coordinate 24,199,002 of NC_091808.1, read as the reverse complement.
TTATATTTAATATACAATACAAAGCTTACCTTTTAATCGTGAAATACTTTTAAAGAGAGAATAGGCACTCTGTAGAACCTATATATGGTACCTTTCATACTATCTAAAACTTTCTGTAAGGTTTTCAGCTTTATAGTTTAGATAATATGACTTTTCCTCCTGTGCTGTATCCTTCCTATTTTTTTAACACCACCACGGAGCAGATGAATATATCTTACTTTTATGCATGAATAGCCTTTAGTTTTTAATGGCCAAGTGTGATGAGAAGAAAAAAATAGTTATTTTTAACAATTGGCCCAAAATTCTGCTTTAAACAAAACCGTCCTCTAATTGGAAGGTGACTGAGCACACAAATTAGCTATGAAACAAGGGCTTGAGGTCATGAACTGAAGGACACAGGGAAACAGATAGTAGAAAATATGCTGTATCGTAAGTTACAGCATTTGGAGATTGGGGCAAGAACCAAAAAATAAGCAGAAAACAGACGACTTTAAAAACAGGAGTTTTTGATATTCAGTTTTAAATTGTTTTCTGTACTAGATAAATGTGTGTTAGAAAGGGCCCTATGTGTATGGGATGATGTTTCGTTCAATGTGTTGGAGTAAATTCAGCTGCGGGAAGTCACGGGTGGCTCCTGATGGCCGTTAAGAATTTTTTTTTTTCAAGTGGAAGAGAAGGAACTTAGGTTACTCTCTTTTGTTCAGCCTGCTTACATTTTGATAGGACGGAAGACTGTTCTGCGATAAGTACAATGTTCGTTTGTATTTAGAAATTTTTTATTTAGGCCCCAGTGACTCATTACATAAATAGCCAGAACCTCAATTTCTGGAAGCAATACTATAAACGTTATAACACTTAAATTTTTTAAAAGATAATATAAAACTATAACTTGAATGAAAAAATGGAAGAGGCACACTAACACTTATTGAATGTTATTTCATTTTTTATTTAATGGCAAATTAATAGCTACAGTCATTTTAGCAAATTAGACCATTGTTTCTCTATCTTATTTCTTTTGTTTCAGATATGAATATTGTATATGCAATGTAAAGTAGAGTGTGTTTTAAAAGAAAAACTCCATACACTATATTGATATATAAATTAAATTGACTGCTATAGTTGATATGTTTTTGCCAATAATACATTTTCCATGAAAAAAGAAAAGCCTCCTTTCCAGATGGAATGAAACACTTATCCACTTGCCAGTGTGTGACAGTCTATATCTAGTTTTGAAAATAATTAGTTATCCTGGATCCAAAGCAAAAGTATATGATATGCTGTTTAATATTTTCTCAAATTTTGACAGTGGTTGACAATTTTCCTTTAGGTGTTCATTGCAATTGCTCTTGGAAATATCAGTTGTGGTACAGTATTTTTCTAAATTCCTATTAACCATTTTGGCCTTTTTGTTTTTTTTTTTTAAAGATTGGCACCTGAGCTAACAACTGTTGCCAATCTTTCTTTTTTGCTTCTCCCCAAACCTCCCCAGTACCTAATTGTATATTCCAGTTTGAGTGTGTCTGGTTGTGCCATGTGGGACCCTGCCTCAGCATGGCCTAATGAGTGGTGCCATGTCTGCACCCGGGATCCGACCCGGCGAGACCCTGGGACACCGAAGCGGAGCATGAAAACTTAACCACTCAGCCATGGAGCTGGCCCCTTGGCCTTCTTTAGAAAGAAGAGAAGATAGAAACCATGCTGCATTTTGTCCCTCAAATGTTTGTGTAATGATTCATGCATTGCTAAATCGTTATGGAAGACTGAAAATAAAGAGATAGTGTCAGAGACCAGTGACAAAGGAGTAAATGTTGCTATTTTTTCAGGTAACTGAGGTAAAGAAAACACTATCTTGTCTGAGGTTTCAACAACTTCCCCACTACTTTTTGCAAAAGAAGAAATGTTTCCTTATAAATTTTTTTCCCCCAAATTTGATCCTCCTTATGATCTCTTGATTACTTTTTTAAAGAATTCAAGTGGACAATGAAAGAAGTTTAGTGGAAAATCTGGATTTTTCTGATCTTTTAAAACAACTTGAGATATTTTGTAGAAACTATTAACAAAACGTTGAAAATAATTTTAGTTTTCGAAGGGTAGAAACAGATTACAAACAAGATGAGTGCAGGCTCTTCCACCCAGTACTTAGCTAATTAAAGGAAAAAGTGCCTGACACTCAGACATTTTATGAAAAATCATAGACTAATATAATTGTAGAAATGTAAATTTTAATAAGATTATAATATCCTTGAAAGTAAAGATTATGTGAGAACCGAGTTCTGATGCCCTCAGCCACCCAGCAGAGTGCCTAATCCTCTAATATATAGTATTGGCTAAATCTATTTTTATTGTTTTTATCCTACTAATAACTTACTCTGCATTGGAGTTTTTATATGTTCAGCATTTGAAGCTAACTTCTGGGAAATGTAGTTAGGTTACTGAACTTGGAGCCTTGTAATTGCGATAGGAACATGCTGTGACAAATAGAAAATGGGAAAACAATGGTGAGGCTCAGAACCAAATTGAGGTTGGAGATCCGAGGTGCCCAGGAAATTATTATTCTAATATACAAGAAAAATAGGAGCGATCGGAGGCAGAGAACAAAAACCCATAGAATTTTTTTGTAGTATTTTCTATCTAAGAGAGAGTGTCAGAAAGTAGATAGTAAAATTAAAAAGGGGAAAAAGAAAAGGAAAAAAAGAGAAGACCCTCCCTTTGAAGGACGTCATAGGGGTAGGTGATATATTCTTGGAAGAAGGAACTTGGGCATTTTGACAACTTGTTCATCAGCATTGTTCACTGATGTCTTCACTTTAAGGATTTATTAGCAGCTAACAAATATATCTTAACAGTAATGAGTCCACCTAGCATGTGTTTTGGTGTGTTGGAGGAAGTGTGGCTAAAAGGAGCTCTTCTCTGTTTTAATTTCTGGACCGATTAACAACAGCTTTTAAAGGACTCTGAATGTAAAGTTTCCTGACTTTTATTTCTGAATGATGAAAGATTTTTCAGAAGTGTAATGGCTTTGTTTGAGGACACCAAATATATCATGCATTTCTTGCTAAACATATTAATTTCATCCATGCAACTCATAGCAAGTTTTTTTTTCCTTTAATTTCACTCTCTCTAAAATATAGCAAAGTTTTCCATTCCTGGAGTGGTAAAATACAGGCTCTGTCTAATCAATAGATTAATTTGTAAACATTTATATTTGCATAAGTTTAACCTTAACAAATAATTTTTGGAAGTGACAAAATTGTCAGAACTTGCTTGAGTTATGACTCTTGTCCATGACAAGGGAACAGTACCAAACAAGATTAAAAGAGACTGCTTTTGAAACATTTATTAGTCTCTGGTGTTTTTTTTTTTTTTGCAAATGAAAGCATTTAATGTAATCATCTCCATAACATATTAATATGTGTGTAACATGTGTAGTGATGAATGTACTGAAGTATACCATACATTCAGATTCCTATTTTTAGAGTTTACATAGAAAGAAATAGTATATACAAACTCAAATGCTTCTTGGCTATAGCAATCTCTGTTATTTGAAATAATATCCCAAGATAATTTTCAGTAGATAATTGGCTAATATTTGAAAAAAAATTTACACTTTAAACAGCCAGCATGTGATAAGATCCACACTTCTCTATTGAATATACGCCCCTTAAAGAGGGGTATAGAGGGATGGAAAAGTGAGAATGATGGATCCATCCAGAGGCTCCTAGATTACAATAAGATAAACTGGTATTATTTCACCAACTATATTGTGACGGGGTTCAGAGCAGATCTTCCCAGAATGTGCTACTTCAGCATGTGGATTATTTTGAAGGCATTTAGTAGCCAGCAGACTCAAGAAAAACTTTTGCCTTTCCCTTAACTACCTAAAAGAATGTAGATAGAGGGCCTGACCCGGAAAGAGAACTGTTACAAGACAGAACTCTTTATCTGAATGACCTATCTATATGGCAGGACAGACATCTATTACTAAACATTACTAAACATCTGCTCTCATCCTGTGAATTACCCTCCTCCCCTTTGAGGCCCCAGGCCCCCATCCTATTCCTTAGCTCAGACTGGCATGTAAGCCTCCACTGCCCAACTTGTCCTTGGGTCTCATTGTCTTTGTGGGGCTCCCATACATATATTATTAAATTTGTTTTTCTCCTATTAATCTGCCTTATGTCATCTTACTGTTAGACCAGCCACAAAACCTAAAAGGGTAAAAAGAAAAATTTTTCCTCCCCTACAATTGTAAAATTGTGTTGTTCAATCTCAAAATGATCTTCTTTTTAGTAAAATTGACACATAAAATGAAATATAACACTCGTTTGAGTCTTGGATAACCTAAGGTTAGTGGTTATCTTAGAGTTCTTTAAGATTAAAAAATCCTCTCTCACTCCAGGGTATAATATCTGAATATTTTTCTTTCAGAGCTCGAGAAGACGAGTCTTATAGGAAATCTGCCTAGTAAGAAGGTCTATAGGTCACCACAGTTCACAAAGTGTGCTCGAATCAGTAACTTTCACAGGTCCAATCTGTTTTTGCAAAGCTGCCACAGTTTGCATAAGTAGATTTTTTCTTGATTAGAATTACAAAAAGTTAATCTGACCATAATGCTGTCAATTTAAAATGATTTCATATTTCTCCAACTTAAAATATACCTTGACAAATGATTGCTCCCTATGGCTCTAACATTTTATAAACTCTGATTGAAATGTACAAAGAGCAACTATTTGTATTTTGTATCTAGAAAATGTGGTTTTAAAGAAGGAAATAGATTGGTAAAAGAGAAATTCTAAAATGTATTAATACAGGCAATCTTCCGTCTACTTGTTCAGTGTGTACGATTAAAACTCTAAAACACAGCTGAATAAATCATTTATATCATTGCTTATTTGAAAAAAATTGGTAATTTAAACCTTTTCGACACCCTCCAGTTTGAGGCATTTCACCTTCTCACATTCATTCTAGCTTGTCTGTCATTACCTTCACTATGGTGTAGCGGCAAAAATGTGCTTTGGAGCTAAAAAAGGGGGCCCTATTACTATGAGATTTGTCAAATACTTAAACTGTTGATGCTAAATCAATTTATAATATCTGATCATGTGAACTGCACTAATACCATGTAGACTATTTAATTTTTTAGATTTATTTATTTATTTATTTATTTTTGAGGAAGATTAGCCCTGAGCTAACATCTGCCGCAATCCTCCTCTTTTTGCTGAGGAAGACTGGCGCTGAGCTAACATCCGTGCCCATCTTCCTCTACTTTATATGTGGGACACCTGCCACAGCATGGCTTGCCAAGTGGTGCCATGTCCGCACCCAGGATCTAAACCGGCAAACCATGGGCCCTCGAACTGGGGCGTGCAGACTTAACCGCTGCACCACCGGGCCGGCCCCACCATGTACATTATTTTAAATGACATGTTTAGCAAAAGTTGTTTCCAATAAACAGTCAACCAGAATAGCCTATACGTATTCTGTAAACATCTCTTTAAGCAATGAATAAAATACTCTGTTTTTTTTTTTAAGTAAGTGATTTAAATGACTATTATCTTTATGTTGGGATCTTCATAGCTATTTTGTTTATTGTGCTGCCATTGTGTAGAGATAACTATAGATATGAAATAAAGTCAGAAAAAAACTTAGAAAAAGGAATAATTATTGATGTTAGGAACCACTTTATGTTGCCTAACTTTTGACAAATTCAATAATTTCTTGAAGAAGTTTAAACATTTTTAATATTCTGCATTTATTAAAGTCACTATGTCTAAGTTCCATGCTGGCTTCTAGCTGTTCAGACATCAAAGGCTTGGTCCTTGACCTCCAGGAGTCCATAGTAAGAGAAGAAACTAATAACCATACAATTACAACTCTAAATATCAAATGCTATAAATGCAAAAACAAGGGAGGAATTCCTAAGTCAGCCTGAGCATGGAGTGAATCAGAGAAAGTATTTTGACAGAGATTATTGTCGAACTGATTATTTTATAATTTAGTCCAGGATTTGGGGGTGCATTGGGTGATAGAAAGAAAGTGGATGATGATGAAAGGATGAAAAGAAAAAGGGCTAGGTTTCAGAAAGACCTAGAAATGTAGAAAATCATATATTTATACAGAGAACTGAAAGACATTGAGTATGTTGGAATGTAATGAAACAGTTGTGAAAAAGATCTGCAAAAAATTAAATATTATTAGAACAAAATGTAAATGTGATAGATGAAGTTAACGTGGTGGTCAGAGGCCAAATCACAATTGATGCTGTATGCTCTCTGTAAAAAGGAGTTTGAACTTTGTCTTATCATTAACTTGGAGTCACTGATGAATTTTAAGCAAAGGAATGACAGGATGGTGTACATTTTAGAAAAGAGGATGAGTTAGAAATTATGAATATTGGAGTCAGAGAGAGAAAGTATAAATAACTTCTAGTGAGAAGCAAAGAGATCCTGCACTAAGGTAACTGCTTAGGCAAGGAAGAGCCTAGACAAATTTAAAAGGTTTTTGGGAGTATCTAGATTGAATGCTCAGAGTAAGGAAGGGAAGAAGTCTTGGTGTCCAGCTTGGTTCATTGAGTGGATGGTAGCATCATTCCTTAAATTAGGAGCACAGCTGGAAGACTGGATGGTGGGGATGGGGAAACAGATAATGAGTTTAATGCGTGAAAAGTGAAGATTACTAGTAGAAAATTGGATTTATTTGTGAAGTTCATGAAAAATGTTTGACCTTTGAAGATATAAATTTGGGAGCCACTTAGTGTTCTTATGTTTATTCCTGAGGATTTCTATTATTAGATAGATAGGGAAAATTATTCTCCTGTGGGATTTTAAAATTGTCACCTGAGTAGTATGTGAAAGGGATTTTTTTTATTTGAGCAATATATTAAACATCAAAGGCACATGAATAATTTAAAATAGTTTCAGTTAGTTCATTTCCTCCTTTTTATCTTTTTTAATAGAACATTTATATACTGTCCATTACTTATCAGTCAAAGACACAACCTCATATGCTAATATTAACAGGAAATTGAATATGGGCCATTACAATGAAAGTCTTTAGTAATTTAATATGACAATTACTTAGACTGTTGCATAACTTTGAAATTATTTTTAAGCAAAACACTAGCCACCTCATATATTTGTGATGTTTATTTGCAAGAAAACCCAAAAGTGCAACATAATACCATTGTGCTAAAACTTCCTATCCATTTTGAGAAACTACAACTACTGTTCCCGAACCAGGTTTGTGTTTGGCCACCGCACAGAAAGCTAAACGCTGAGACGATGAGATTGCAGCAGAGAGAGGGTTTACTCACAAGGCAGCCATGTGAGGAAGCGAAAGCATGAACCTCAAATTCGCTTCCCTGAAAACAGGGACTCAGGGATATTTATGGGATGGGGGCAAGGTGGTCTGAAATGTGGAGAGAGGTGATTGGAGGTGAGGAGTGGTGAGGTAATTAGTGATCTGCGAAAGCGTAGTCAGACTCCATGCCTCTTCATGGGACCCATGCTCACAAAATGGTGGCATAAGCATGATCTGAGGGTGGAGTTTTTAGCCTCTTGACATCAAAAGATCGCCTATCAGACATCTGTGTGGGCCCAGTTGATGAGTTGGTGGTCTCAACCATCCTGAAGTGGACAAGGGGTCCTAATTCCTGAAAAATAGCTCACATACCCATTACCATGGTGACCCAGGCTCCAGGGAGATGTTATCTATAGGAGCCTAGCTGGAGTCAGATAGCATATTGCCTAAGCAGCACAGTTAACAATGGGTGGGTTAAACAGCTAAAACTATAATCAGTAATTGCAAAAAGGAAAAAAACTTTAGTACCTAGATGCTTAATCATCAATGGCTGTTTACTGTTTTCACTACTTTGAATAGCAAAGTATCAGCAAATACAATCAGTTCCTATATCATGGTTCTTACATGGTGGAAAATTGCTAGTTTACAAAAATGAGTTCAAATTTAAATGATAATCTGATCAATTGTTTCTTGAAATAGAAAGCCTTATCACTGATAATGAGTTTTTGAAGCATTATTTATTAAATTTTGTAGAGAAATAAAAAGTATCACAAACTGTTTATTAAATTCAACAATACTCTTTGGTGAACAAAAAAGAAAGAGTCACATAAAATACTTACTTGATTATGTTCAGGTGTAAAGTTTCCTCAGTTCTGTTGGGCTAATGCAGATTGCCCAAACTTCTTCAAAATAGCAGAAAATTAGATCACAATGTGAATGAGAAAACAGAACTATCTCTGCATTATCATATTATAGAACCAGAAGCATAAATATACCCTCATATTTGAAATATTTTGCCTGCAATTTACTTTGTTAAATATTTGTAGGCATTTTATTAATAAACAAATGGAAGATATTAATTTTTAAGTCAATTAAAAGATCTCTAAATTTGAATTAACTATCAAAGTTGACTCAATTCTTCCCAATATTGCTCCTGATTTCGTAATAGAAATTGGAGCAGATGGGACCATGACTGTAGTTCTGAAGTTGGCAAATAAAGCTTCTTTAGCCATTTCTGGTGCCAGAGTAGGCCTCATTTCCCAACTTTCCTTCCTTCAAGAACTCCACCACAGCTTCATCTTTGCCTGAGAATAATTTCCCTTGTACATCGGGGATTCTGGGCACTCTTTTGTGTTTACAGAATTTGTCATCCATACCTCAAGAGTGGTAGCATTCCCTGCCGTTCTTTTTCAGATCTGCATAGTTACGAATCTTTTGAAAGAATTAATGTTCCTCTCCTAATCCTTAACCATCTCCATGGTCAAAAAAGACACATTAACATGTAAAAGGGCCAGAGCATTTGCTATTAAAACCATGCTAGAAAATGGCAGGTTTCCTACAAAGGCTATCACACCTAAATGCCAACAGTTTTTATATATAATTGTATGTTTTTGTTCCATATTCTAGTCATCTTTATCTTCTACGCTATAAGAAGCACTAAGATCTGTCACTTAAGCTGTATTGCATTCTAGAGTACACGTTTTAAAGTCGATTCATTATCTGCTTATAAGGGCCAAGAAATTTTGGCCCTTAAAAAGACTCTGTTTTGAACATTTTTAAATAGTTATGTGTACTTCTAGGAACGTTTCTGCACAAATTCTGGTTCTGTGTTCTTTGCTAATATTAATTAGTAGTAATTTTTAGCAATAAATTTCAAGGAAAGAAAATGCCTCTAAGATAGGAAGGCCACGAGACTCAAAATTAGGGACGAAATTCCAATATATATTATAAAATTGAATAATCAGTTGTTGTTTTACATCTGTTACCCTATCTTAAAAGATTACCACGTTTAAAATTCATTGCTCCATATCTTTCATTTATATTTGAAATTTCATTTATATTAAAAAAAGTAAGGCAACGAAAAAGCTTTCACTATTACAAAGTTAGGGTGTAAGCATATGAAAAAAATTTTAAAAAGGACTTCTAGTTCCAGTATGAAAATTAAACTGTGCTTTACTCTGATCCTGAAGTGTAACTATGTAAAATGTGTAAGCAATCACATGCGCACACATACATATATACATAGTCATAAAAGTGAGTCTACCTGCCTTGCGGGTGTAAAATGAATACCTTTACAAAGGATCTCTGATTGAATCCATCTAGTATTTTAGCTTTCTGCTAGATCAGTATGATATTTTAGCTTCCTACTAGGAAAAATTACATAAAGTATTTATAATTCTGTATACTAATATTTGTTCTGAAATATTTGCTTAAAAATTAAAAACTTTATAAAAGCTGCCTAGTTACTAAGTCAAACTATTGGTTGAAAAATGTAAATACCTTTAACAAATTCAATTTCTATGTCCCTGCCCTGTCCTCTTATGTTTAATATTCTGTGAAGCATCTTGCAATCTTAACAATGAGAGTGATAGACTAGATGACTCCTGAGTCCCTTTTAGCTTTAACGTTCTATGGAGACCTATAGGAAGTCCCTCTTCACAGGAAGGATCTTCAGTTTTGGATAAGAACTGTTATCCATGTCTGTCTCCGAGAAGGGAGGAAGTTCAGAGTTTGAATGGCTCTGATGAAGCTCCATGCTGTGCAGCACAGCGCCTGTAATTTGAGGCTGTTGATGTGAATGAATGTCTAAAATGCAGTGACCACTCTTCTTGTAGCAGGGAGCGCTCAGAGAACTTTTCTCTCCTCTTCCCTTTTGAAGGCGGCGCTTCTAACAGACAAGTGGAATATATTGTAATGTAGTTTAATGACTTAAAGCTACATCAATCTCCACTTTAATAGGTACCACCCCTACCCCATCACCAGCACCGTGTCTGTCTGAGTTTCCTGTATCCCTGCTGTCCCCTGATTAGGGAAAGCAGCCTCGGTCCAATTTTTTTCTACTTGTAGAAAAGCACCTACTTTACCCACTTCTCATTCAAAGATTAGACAATGTCTTTTCCCAGAACCTGCCTCAGAAGTCAGAAAAACTGATGTAATGCATTTGGAGCTCTATTTCATGGTATAAATGCTTTTTGCTGTCTTCATGTGTGACTTCCAATACCACTTTCAGATCTAACACTATTTTCCTATAGGTCCGTGTCCTTTCCCGGCACCTGACCGGATTCTGCATGCTAAGATGCTTTACTGACCTTGTTCAAACTCACGGGATGAGAATCACAACTTTGATCATGTGGAAAATGCCTTTCACCTTCTCCCTTTATTTCCCATCCCATCATCTGTGTCTCACTTCTGCTCATGAGCTCTTAATATGACTTGGCTCTTAAGTTAACAATATACTTTAAAGGATGTTTTTACTTGCAAAATTTTAGATATTTTTACTTTCAACATTCAAATAATGTGAACTTTCTATTGTTTATATTTGGATATTTCCTGAAGATTTGCTTCAGTATTGTAGGTCATCTTGTTTGCCAGTTAATTGCTAATGTTCTCTCTGGAATTGGTCAGAATGATTCCCTTCTCTTTTCCAGCTCAGCTTCTTCTGCATTCCTATCAGCTAATGGTTGTACCCTGAGCAGAGTATGAAAGCAGACTTCTACTCTATCACTCCCCCCACATCTAGTCGAACACCAATTCCTGTGGCTTTGATTCATGCACAGTTTTCAGTGTGTCATATCCTCTCCGTCTCTCTTGGCACTGCTGTAGGTCAGACGGTCATCATGTCTCACACGTATTATTTCAGGGGTCTTTTTATCTCCCCACCTTCAACTTTTTTTTTCTCCTTCTTCTTCAGTCTAGTCTCTGCTTTCTATCCAGATGTATCTCTCTCAAAGATCTTTCTTCTAAATATAATCTCCTAGAGCTCCCCATCGTCAACACCTGTAAGTCCAGATTCCTCAGAATCACATATAAGGCCCTCTGTGACCCGGGGTGGGGCTAATACAAGATAGCTCTTCCCTACGCTCCGTGTTCAATTTTTCATGTTTCACTACAAGAAAACAACTTCCCTGAGACAACGCTGTTTCACGCTTTTGTGCATTTTCTCGTGGTTCCCCTCTGCCTGGCTCACTCTTCCCCTCTATGTATACCTGGCAAGTCTCTATTCATTTTATAAATCTCAAGTGTCATTTCTCCCTGAAAATTTTCCCATTTCTCTTTGGGTTCACTAAGTGATCCCTCTTCTGGGCTCCTCATAAATATTGCAGTTAGTCATTTTACATTTCTGACTGCTTCAGTCCTTGAAACAGGGACTTGGCAGATGCACATCTGGGATCTGACACGGGGCCCAACATATAGGAGACACTCAACAGATGTTTGTTGAGCTGAACCAAATTGAACTTTTCCATTCTATTTAAAACCTTTCTTTTGAATATTTATATTACTTTAAAATTTATTCTCTAATGTTTTAATGTATATTTTTTGTGTCTGAATCTCATAAGGATTGTAACAATTGTGGACCACTTAGTATTATAATAATTGTATCCATGTCTGTCTATCTGTCTA